>NC_137094.1:17581531-17960513 GCF_951640355.1 Cnephaeus nilssonii | reverse complement strand
AGTCTTAACTAATTTAACAAAATTCTCCCAATAGTATTCGGTTGGTCTCTTAGGGAAACGTGTTTTTATATGTGTCTCATAGCTTTTGACTTCATACATTGGTGCTAAGTGTGGCTATACTATGAAGTGAAAACTTGATATGTAGACTGGAATGCAATAGAAACATGAAAATCTGATAGATATAGCATATTAAAATGTGAGAGAAAACATATACTAAAGTATATATTTATTGATTTCAGAGTGGAAGGGAGAGGGTGAGAGAGTTAGAAACATCATTGATGAGAGGGAATCATTAATAGGCTCCCTCCTTCACCCCCCCACCCCCACCCCACTGGGCATCAAGCTCCCAACCTGGATATGTGCCCTCAGCGGCAATCAAACCCTGACCTCCTGGTGCAGAGGTCATGCTCAACCTGAGCCACACCAGCCAGGGAAAAATAAACATATTTAAGGCTCATTGGAGGTTCGTGCCGATTAACATCAAACACTGCAGACATATTTTACTTAGCACTTGGGTCTAGGTAATCAGCATGTGACCTTCCAGAAATGGCAAACAGTCACTTCGTTGCTGACAGGAGCAAATACAGACTGAAGCACGTAATCTCATACTACTGTAAAAGTTTTTACCTTCCCACCTGGGGAAATACTGAAAAATGTACTGCCATAGGCTGGGGTCCTCCTCCAAGTTGTGGCTGTACGTTCCCTCCATATCTTGACCCGCTTCTTAATTCTGCAATTACTTCTCTTAAACATAAAAATAAGGGTGATCTGCCTGGCCAGCATGGCTCAATGATTTAGTATCAACCAGGAGGTCACCATTTGATTCCAGGTCAGGGCACATGCCCGGGCTGTGGGCTGATCCCCAGTGGGTGGCGTGCAGGAGGCAGCCAATCCATGATTCACTCTGTTCATTGATGTTTCTCTTTCTCTCTCTCTCCTTCTCCCTTCCTCTCTGAAATCAATTTAAAATATTAAAAATTAAAAAAACAATGGGGACCTGAGAAGTCCAAATCTTTGCCTCACTGAGAAGGTAAAGAAGAGGCTTCAAGATAGTCTTTGATTTCCAAAGTCTCCAATTCTACTTAAGATCAAAACCACATTTTGGTTAATAAAAACTTTTAATTTTTTGCTATTCAATGTTAAATATGTGTATGTGTATGTATGAATATATATTTCTCTCACTAATACTCTAATATGTGAATTAGAACAGTGGATAAGAGCACTACCAGTCAACACCGAGTACATTAGATATTGATGTCTGGGTAACAAACACCCTGAACATACTGCCTCATACAACACCCCCGCTTCGCTGCCTGGTTCTGGGTCGCTCCCTGGTGCGGCCTGGGGTGCTGCCTGTTAGGATCCCCAAAGGAGGAATGCACAAGGCCAACGTGGTGAGGGATTCTCCATTTATTAGTCATCGGGATAGCAGATGGGCTGAACCCCAAATTGGCACCAGCACCCAGGGACAGGGAGGCAGAGATGGTAAAGGACTCTAGGCGGGCTTTTCTGGTCGGAGAATTCTCTGGGCAGGTTGGATTCTGGGAAAGTCCAGAGGGGAGGGAGAGTGGTCTTAGCAAGTGGAATGTGATGTAAGGGAAAGGGAAAGTCCATTGTGAAGAGGTCTAAGGTCAGACCGCAGGGGACGGGGCATCGATTCAATTATTTGATCCGACCTCACACTGCACACGTTGGGGGTGGGGTGGGGGAGGGCTGGGTGCAGCATGTGCTTCCAAAGGGCCCACTCCCAGGGCGTGTGCAGGAGCCTGCGCATCTGTCCACCTGGGCGTCTCCATCGGAGGCCTGAGTGGAGGTAACCCTCCCCAGAGCGAGTGACCTGAGGGCCCTGGAGGCGCCTCTAGAGCATTGATGACCTGGTCACACACGGTCCCCTCAGCCACGTGAACTCTTCAGAAGCGCGTCCCTAAGTCCAGCCTCACTCAAGGGAGGGGCACGGGGCTCCCTTGTATGAGGGGGAGGAATGTGGGGGACATTGTGCACCTTCTAAAGCCATCCCCTGTCACACATGCCCCTCAGTCCACAGGGAATTTTATTCCTGGGGGACTGCCCCTTTCCCAGTTGATGAATGTTACGGCCACTATTTATTCAGAAGGACTGGGTTATCCTCAAACCCAATGGAATCAGCAGCACGATTATAGTCAGAATGGTAACTTCCAGATGCTCAAACGTCAGAGGGAAGGCAGGGGAGGGTGGGGATAAAGGGGAGAGATCAACCAAAGGACTTGTGTGCATGCATATAAGCCTTACCAATGGACACAGACACCAGGGGGGTAAGGGCATGAACGGGTTTGGGGGCGGGCAATGGAGGTATAAGGACACATATGTAATACCTTAATCAATAAAGAAAAATAAGTGAGTGGTAAGAGCGACAGATAGATTCCGCACGCATTCCCATCGAAACAGACCTGCTGCCGGGCTGCCTGCTTTGCCCAGTGGAAACGGCTAGTGACCTGCTGGAGCTCTGTCGTGGGCACAGTCCCTTCATGCACATAACAGACACTTGGCATTTCACCCCCTGCGCTTAGGCATCTCCTGCCGAGTCCCACAAATCGAACATGGAGAGCCCATGTCTCCGAAGGCCTCGTATAGAGAGAACGAGAGGCTTCAGTACCAGTGTCTCCCGGGCTATAGCTACAGCGGAAGAGCAGAGACCGTCTGCACCGACTCGGGGTGGACCCCGCCCCCGTCCTGCAAAGGTAACCTCCCCTTTCTCACGGATGCCTGTTGTGGTGCACGCCATCTGTCCTGTGCACGCACGGCACTCTCCGTGCCTCGGCTCATTGCATCAACATGCTCCCTATTCGCCTGCGACCATGGAAAGGCCTACCTCGGCGGGGACGGCCTCTTTAAGGGCATCTATTCTCCCCAAATTTTAAGAAACGTGGAACTAAGTCACAAAAGACATCTACAAACAACCTTAGCTGGGATAAGACACAACTGTTCTTTCATCTGGTCTATGCTTTGTAG
Source organism: Cnephaeus nilssonii (assembly GCF_951640355.1). NCBI lineage: Eukaryota > Metazoa > Chordata > Mammalia > Chiroptera > Vespertilionidae > Cnephaeus > Cnephaeus nilssonii. Next base: position 17,957,525 of record NC_137094.1, on the reverse strand, counting down.
CGTTGGGGGTTTTAGTTGAGAGGAATTTATCAAAACTTCAGTCTCTTCCCAGCCGGCGTGGCTCAGGGGTTGAGCATCGGCCTATGACCCAGGAGGTCACAGTTTGATTCCCGGCCAGGGCACATGCCCAAGTTGTGGGCTTGATCCCCAGTGTTGGGTATGCAGGAGGCAGCCAATCCATGATTCTCTCCCATCATTGATGTTCCTCTCCCTTCCTCTCTGACATCAATAAAAATATATTAAAAACAATAACTTCGGCCTCTGCATTCATTAGGGATAATCTCTGAGAACAAGTCCTGTGCAGGAATAGTGAAAAATACCAAGACCGGCTAAATAAAAACCACCTTTGATCCTAATTTATCCATCCCTGTGCACACTAGATGTTTCTACTGATTCACAACATGGAGTGCCAATATGGAATTATTATTCGTCTTCCCAATCTTAATGATGGCTTCTAGCAGTAAGAAAAAATGTGGTGTCACACCTTTGGACAATCTGAGATGTTATTATTTTGGATAGAGGCACCTGCCCTGGCAATGTTTTAACAGCACCATTTACTTTAATGGAGATGATGAGAGTAGGGAATTACAATTTTTCAAGATATTTTGTCCACTGCTTGAAAGCAACCACCAGAAGTTCTTTTATTCTTAATTAATTTAACAAAATTCTCCCAATAGTATTTGGTTGGTCCCTTAGGGAAATGTGTGTTTTTTATATGTCTTGTAGATTTTGACTTCAAACATTGGCGTTAAGTTTAGCTATACTATGAAGTGAAAACTAACATAGGTAGACTGGACTGCAATGGAAATATGGAAGTCTGATAAATATAGCAGATTGAAGTGAGAGGAAAAAATAAACATATTTTAAAATATGTTTTTATTGATTTCAGAGAGGAAGGGAAAGAGAGAGAGAGAGATACATCAATGATGAGAGAGAATCATTGAAAGGCTACTTCCTGCACACCCGCCACTGGCGATCGAGCCCCCAACCCAGGCATGTGCCCTGACCAGGAATCCAACCATGACCTCTTGGTTCATGGGTCAATGCTCAACCCCTGAGCCACACTGGCCAGGAAAAAAATAAACATATTTAAGATTCATTTGAGGTTAGTTTTGATTAACATCAAATACTGGAGACATAATTTACTTAACACTTGTGTGTAGGTGATCATATATATTTTCTACTAGTTTCTATATATCGTTGCTAATATATATGTAAGGACAGGGTGCTCATTTGAATGCCCTTTATCTCTTTAGAAAGAACAAAAAAATGACATTTACTTTATTCTCATGTCCTTGCTGATTTTCATGTCATTTCTGTATAATTCACATGTCCTCGATGATTTACAAATGTTTTCTGCATAATAGACATGTACTTTTACTTTTCAGAAAGGACATGTGACCCTCCAAGAATTGCAAACAGTCACTTCGTTGCTGACAGGAGCAAATACAGAGTGGGACAGGCAATCACTTACTACTGTAAAAGTGGCTTCTACCCTCCCCCCCGGGGAAATACGGCAAAATGTACTGACATAGGCTGGGATCCTCCTCCAAGATGTGGCTGTAAGTTCCCTCCATAATTTGACCCGCTTCTTAATTCTGCAATTACTTCTCTTAAACTTAAAAATGTAGGGGATCTGCCCGACTGGCATGGCTCAGGGATTGAGCATCAACCTATGAACCAGGAGGTCACGATTCTATCCCAAGACAGGGCACATGCCCGGGTTGTAGGCTTCATCCCCAGTAGGGAGCATGCAGGAGACAGCTGATCCAGGATTCTCTCTCATCACTGATGTTTCTCTCTCTCCCTCTCCCTTCCTCTCTGACGTCAATAAAAAATAAAGGGGATCTTGGCCTCACAGAGAAGGTAACACAGAGGATTCAAGGCAGTCTTTGATGTCCAAAGTCTCCAATTCTAATTAAGATCTAATCCACATTTTTTGTTAATAAAAACTTAATAAATTTTTGGTATGCAATGTTAAATATGTGTATATGTATGTATGAATATATATTTCTCTCACTAATATTCTAATACGTGAATGAAAACATTTGGTAAGAAAATAACCAGTTAGCACCTAGTACATTAGATATTGATGTCAGTATAACAAATGCCCCCGAACACACTGCCTCATACAACAGCCCCCCGTGTGTCAGTGTTGGCGGGGTCAGCATTTGGGAGCCGCTTCTCTGCCTGGTTCTGGGCCGCTCCCTGCTGCACCTGGGATGCTGCCCAGGGCGTGTGCAGGAGCCTGAACATCCGTCCACCTGGGCGTCTCCATCGGAGGCCTGAGTGGAGGTAACCCTCCCCAGAGCGAGTGACCTGAGGGCCCTGGAGGCGCCTCCAGAGCATTGATGACCTGGTCACACAAGGTCCCATCGGCCACGTGAACTCGTCCAGCCTCACTCAAGGGAGGGGCACGGGGCTCCCTTGTATGAGGGGGAGGAATGTGGGAGACATTGTGCACCTTCTAAAGCCATCCCCTGTCACTCATGCCCCTCAGTCCACAGGGAATTTTATTCCTGGGGGACTGCCCCTTTCCCAGTGTTTTCTGTCTCTACAGTCTCATTGCTGTTCCTTGTATATCAGTTCATCGTCAAAGGGCCCCCCACTTAAGCTGGATCTTCCATGGATGACAAACGAAATGATACACATAGCAGGGCAATGGCTCAGTGTTCACTCAAGGCCAAGGCCAAATGAATGTGGACAGTCAGGTGCCTTAAAGAGGAGGCCATGACCACTGTGACACAGACCTCAGTGAGCATAACAATGACAAGGAGAGTGACTATTTATGTAGATAACATTGACCTACAGTGTTGTGTTACTTCCAGGTGCACACTATAATGATTCTGTATTTGTATATATTGTGAAATAATCAGGGAACAAGTGTTATTCACATCATTTTGAGATTATAACTCTTCTTGTCCTAGAAAGCCTAATGCAACGAGTTTAATTATGTGCATGTGAGAATATAATTCATCAATGAAACAAGGTACCTCTCATTACGTTTTTATTAGGGTGAAACATTACTTATGCTGTGTTTTGTTTGTTTTACTTGCTAGTTAAGCCCTGTGACTTTCCAGAAATAAAACATGGACGCCTATACTGGGGACATAGTTATAGACATTATTTCCCAGCATCACCAGGACAAAAGTTTGACTATCACTGTGATGAAAACTATGTGACTCCTTCACAAGACAAATGGGATCGTATAACTTGCACACGAGATGGATGGACCCCGAAACTGCCCTGCCGCAGTGAGTTAACCTCTCTGTCCTGTGCCCGGGGCAATAGTTCCGAGTGGAGAGAGCAGACATGAGCACCGCTAAGCCTGGTGGGAAAAGTAGGTGGGAGGATGAGTCTCTGAGCAGAAAGACCGATACTGGATTTGTCTTTCATCAAGGTTCTTCATTAGCAGCAGAAGAAATAGAAATAGATTCTACAAGCCTACCTATAGCATTTATACATATTTCAATTGTGGAAACTACAGATAAATACCATTTAATATGGATTTTATAAACATTTGGTAGCTACTGTCGTGTTTCTTAAGTTATGTGCTACTTTTTGATGCTTATGCATTCTAATTTAAATATTATAAAGGTAGTTTTTAATTTCTTTTGACCCCACTTATGTGTTTTTATCATCGTTTTATAATTCTCAGGAAAATGCATTTTCAATGATTTGGAAAATGGACATCGTCCACAAGATCCACGACAATATTTGCAGGGCACATCTGTAAATGTTAATTGCTATCCTGGCTACATGCTTCAAAACCAGCAGACCTCAATGACCTGTACGGAGAATGGCTGGCTCCCTCCTCCCAGATGCATCCGTGTCGGTAAGAAAACTGGTCTAAGAGCCAGTCTGTTTGTGATTGTCTAACACTCACCTGGAGTAACTGAGGCAAAAGGTTTCTATCAGCTCTTTGCTTTGCCAATGGCCCTACTTGGTTTTATTTTTTCAAGGGTGTTGAGTGGAAACACCTATCTCTTTTTTTTTTTTTTCTGTTTTCTTCTTTATTGAAAAACATTTTGAAAGTTCAGTATAATTAAATGTTTAGACATTTCTATATTATTTGCTCACTCACTGGAGACCATTAAGTGAAAACCACATTAGACTCTTTCAAAAGTTCAATCTTAATATTGAGCCCCGTTGCCCATGTTTCAGTGTCCAGATTAAAATGCATAGAAATGAAATGGGAACACAGTATGTCTGCTATGGTGTTGGGCCACACATTTTCTGAATGACAGGAAAGGGAAGTTCTGGTCACCTTACCTGAATTTATCCACACTCTCTATTATTCTATTACTAATGACTCACATTCCGTCTTGAAGTAATGGCAGATTTTGGCGTATATGTGGCACATGTTTTAGGGTAGAAAGGGTGTAATAAAGGCCAGATCTTGCTGGTTTCTGTTTCAGAGAATGTTTTGAACATTCTTTTTGTTTTTCTTCTTCTTCTGTTAATATTGTAGGACAGATTTCCACTGGGCTTCGTCAGCCTTTGGTATCTTGGCAACAGTTTCCACTCAAGGCTTGCTTTCCAATGAATAAGGCTGGTTTGGGGAGCCATTACACAGATGAGCTTATTCAGGCTCTGGATGGCGAAGGCCTCTTTGGCCTCTGTACTAAGTGATTTGTGGTTAAAGACCTGTTCCCATGTGACTGATGAATATGCATGTTTCCCAGTGCTTTGTGCGCCCTGGAGTCTTGGAATTTGTTGTTTCCTGGCAGGTCTTGCCTCTGGTAGTTGTGCTCTGCCCGTTCTCAGGGGTTCCGCCCTGCACTCTAGTGGGATGTGTCCACCAAAGAATCTAGGGACCGCCGTGCAGATTTGTACAGCTTTCTCCCTCATCCAGGGGTCTTTCCTCTCTGCTTATGGTCATTCAGCGTTTGGTGGTGTTGACCTCTTGGGGAACACCAGCATTGGTTTCTCCTGTTCAGTAGGACTGACACGTCTGCTTGAGTTTTCCCTTCCCGTGCTGTGATCTGGAAAATTCTCACCTCCCAACAAAGCCCCATTGAGAATGGAGATCCCGTGGGTTGACCCGATGTCTCGGGATCCTTAGTTAGGCACTGGCCGTGTCCGTGTGCCTTACAGGGTTGTTTTCATAGATTTGGCTCCGTTTCCTCATTGGCTGTGTGGCTGGCACCCTCTTCATTGTTCTTTCCATGTGTTTATCCATTTGAGTGCATATTTTCAATGAGCCACCTTTTGACTCTGTACATTTTCTCTAGTGTTTCATTTCTAGTTGATTCCTGCTCAGATGTTTCTGTTTTCCAGTTGGTTTATCTTTTATCAGCACGAATGGGGTGTAACTGAAAATGGGAATCGCATATGTTTAAAGCAGACATCTACCAGATAAAGCTGCGTAGCACATCCATCACCTCACATAGGTACCTTTGCTTCCCATGGCTGAGAACACTTAGGCTCCACCCTCTTAGCAATATTGAAACCCAATCAGTATAGGAAAGGGCCTGTTGCTAGGACAGCTCTGGCATGCTGGGGGTTTCAAGAATCACGAGACAGATTTTTAATAATTTCTTACAAGGCATCCTGAGTGTTTCAAATCTGGCTTAGTCCCCCAAAATTTTAATATCTAGATTTAAGATTTTTGGAAACTCATAACCTATTTCCTCCGACACAATGCTTTGGATGATTAAGAATTTTCCAGGTTTTCACTGACAAATGCCCTTATTTCTCAGTTTGTAATGTTGTGCGAATCCTTAGGAAACTGTTACCTGACCATATGCTCACCGTTTCCTTATGCTCTCTTTCTTTTAGAAACATGTTTAAAGTCAACCGTAACAATTGAGAATGGATTTATTGCTGACTCTGAGTCTACATATCCCTTAAATAAAGTAACAAAATATAAGTGCAAACAAGGGTATGTAACAGAAGATGGTCACACATCCGGGTATATTACATGTCTCCAGAATGGATGGTCAGCTCAACCCAGATGCATTAGTAAGTCATTCATGACTGTGGTGTCCATTATTTTACTGGCTGTTGAACAAATGTTTACTTTAACTGATTTCTTTTTTATGAGGTGGTAGAAGCTGACGTAGCTCTATTTGAAAAATCTAAAGAAATTTGTGAGAAAATAAATGTAATTTCCTTTTGTCTTTTACAATGAATTTCTAGTAGGGTAGATATAAGTTCATCATTCAGTTCAAGGTTTATCCACCGTAAAACATCCTGCGATTTGCAAACTGCCTAGGGAGCCGGTGTGTATTCCGCTGTAAGCTCCTCCGTTTTGAGCTGAGGTCCTGCCCTGTTGTACCTGTTTTCAGGTGATCAGACTTCCCTTTCAGAGACTTTGTTCCTAGAACTAAAAGTTAGGTTTGGAAGTGAAATGTGGGCTCATAGAACACAGGTGCAGAGGAATGTCACTGTGTGGTTTATGTGTTCCTGTAGGCAACCTACTAGAACGTGCAGTGAGTGGAGTCTGTGAAATGCATCTAGACAGAAGCAGAGTCTCTGCAGGGAGAGATCTCTCTGCTTTATGGCCTCGAAGTTTATGAACATTCTCTACAACTGTTTGCTCGTTTTGTCTTATTCATCCCAAAGCCTCACAGTGGTAGTTTTCATTCACTTTAAGTGAAGTAGATATTTAAAATGTCCATTCCTATTATTTTCATTGCTTTCCATTTCCATAGTTACCAGAGGAACCAGCCAAAGAAAAAATGATGTTGCATCCATATCAGACCCATTTTATATTAAGTTGTGATCAACTATTCATTACAATACTCTTACTAGGAGAGGAAAAAAAAATGTGTCTATTATTTTTATAATTTTATTTTACATTTTTTTAAAAACAATTTAAGGTAGCTGGCTACAAAGCATGTTATAAAATTGGAGGCAAATTACTTAAACCTTTATTAACATCACTCCAATATAGTGTTAGTGAAAATTAAGACCATTTATTAACATTTTGCTTTCTTGTAAATATATAGAACTATCTTTACATTGGATCGTGATAAGTATAAGAGAATATACAGTCATTAAGAAATATCTTAAAAAGCTAAATTAGCATGTGAACTTTAAAAATTAGTATGCGTTAAAGGAGAATTTTATAGAATGTTTAAAAACTTACTCTCACTGTTGAAAAATATTTTTTTGTTGTTGAACCAGTTCATTTTTTCCTGGCATATATGTCACAACTGTTAATAACTTTGGCATCTACACTCAAAAATGATATTCTGCTTTGCTACGAAAAGTACAATGCATCTATTATGGCCTATTTTATTTCTAGCATGAAATAAATATCTAAGTTTAATTGCATTGAGAAAAATGTTCTTAAAATAAATATTTTGGATGATTTAAGTGATGGTAAAACTGCTGTGTAGAAATACATGTTTTTATTATAAAAAGCCATTTTAGGACAATGATTCATCACTGTTCTCCTTAAGTTATATGTACCTATAATAATAAAAGCATAATATGCTAATTAGACCAGACAACCGAACAACCTTCTGGACCTCCTTCCGGATGAAGCTGGGGCTACAAAGGCCAAGCCTCTTGCACTAATTTTGTGCATTGGGCATCATTTATTAGCACGTGCTAGTGATAAAGTTTTTTTTTTTATTGGAATGGAACTTACGTAATTAAATTGTCCACTAAATAATATTAGAAATCAAATATTCAATTCTACTATGCATTAGAATCTTGTGATATGCCAATATTTGAGGATGCCAGAGCCAAAAGTTATGGCACGTGGTTTAAGCTCAATGACATATTGGCCAATGAATGCCAGCCTGGGCAACTAAAAGAGTTCCCTTTTCCTGCTTTTATCTACACCTGTTATAGGGGTTGAAATACTTACCCTGATCACTCAAAAACTATTGCATACTAAAAACATTTATGTGTATTAAAAAAACAAGACTGTATTCAAGAAAAACTAAACCTTATGCTACAGAAGGTGGGAAGATTGATTAAAAAAAAACACCAAAAAGATATCAGTTCTTACATTTTAAAAATATTGTTTTCCATTTCATGGACTCCCCTTAGTGAAAAAACTGAACCCTTTGCAATTCATTTTTAAAATCAATGTGGATAAATTTCCAATTCTGAGAACCATTAGGGAAAGGACGATGTTTTATATAAATACTTGGATCCTGTATCCAAGGCCTACAGTCTTTCTCTAAGACTCACACTCTTAGTGATAGTATATCTCCTATGTAAATACATACATTACCTCTTGAAATCACAAATTGTGTTGTCCTTCAAATGATAACATGATATCATTATAATAGTATATTTTAGCAAAAGCCAGTGACATAACCACAGTTAAAAATACATCAGACTAAAGTTTCCTAACCGATATTTAGAGGTTTTGAATGGTAGGGAAAAGGATGTGTAAGGAAATCTATCCTTCATGTTATATTACTTGTCCAGCCCAGAATCACACTGATTCAGAGAGTTTTCACTGGATACTTCACTTATCCACACACCAATAGTAAAGTTTAGTATTGCCAGCATGAGATTTTCTTAGTTGGATTCTACATGATATGGCATTAGAAATACAATGGTGGCTTTTATTTTGCTTCAGAACATTGTGACATGCCAATATTTGAGAATGCCACAGCCACAATCACTGGAAAAGCATTGCTACCCAATGACACGTTGGACTACCAATGCCTGGACGGCTATGAAAACGAAGATGGAAGCAAAAAGGGCTCCATGGTGTGTGGTGAGGACGGCTGGCTCCACTTGCCAACCTGCTTTAGTAAGTGTTTTGATTCCAGCATTTCCTTTTCCAAGAATTGAAAAGTCTACATGTATGGAGTCCTCGCTTGAGTGTGGGTGATCTAAGGCATTTTGAACAACATGGTGGATACAAGGTTTAAAATGCAAAAGAGGGACAATAGTTTCTGTTCAGCTTTACATGAATAGTTTCCAACAAAACTACAATTTTCTCTTCAACAGTTAAAATGCTCTTTTTCAGAATCTGCACACAAGTGCGGGCCTCCTCCAGCGATTAGCAATGGAGACATCACCTCCTTCCCATTGGAAGGGTATCCTCCAGGGTCAAGAGTGGAATACCAATGCCAGGCCTACTTTGAACTCCAAGGTCCTAAATATGTAACCTGTAGTTATGCAATGTGGTCCGAACCCCCGAGATGCATAGGTAAGTTCTCAAGAATCTTCTGGATCCTGAGACTATGAGGGTGATGTTTATGCGTTCGGTCTACTAGTCATGGAGTCAGAGTCCACAACTGTGTTCACCAACAGCTCTCCTGCTCAATGTTTCGTATGCAGAGACTCGTGTGTAGGGCTATGAGGTTGGAGAATCCCTATGTGAACAATGAAAGATGGTCCTTTAAAGAGGAACATTCAGAGAGGCTCATTCTGATACACAAACTGACTCCACAGTGGTTCATACCTGACTCATCCTCTCCTGTGTATGTGTCACCTTCTGTGGGAGATTATAGCAACCCCAGTAAGTCCAGGACCAGAAATCAAAGTTACCATACCCAAGTCAGAATAGTCTAGAAATAGCTCCAAACTGGGTTATATGGAAAAGAAAGTATTGAATTTCCAAGGTAAGTTCTAAATCTCAAGTTTAGATGATTGAGTAGATGGATAAGTCTAAGATATGCGTGTGGCCCTGGAGTCACACTGCCGGGTCCACACGCATCATCCAGCTGATGAGCTCTGTGACCTTGGACAGGTGAGCCTGGCCTTCCCTTCCCCTCAGCTTCCTGGTGTGTGAGGAGGAGCAGCTGCCTGCTGGGGAGCTGTGAGGGCCTGCACACCGGGGCAGAGGACAGGACTCAGCCCACGTTGAGGATATACATTAGCTCTTTCGATAACTTCATCCTCTAAGCTAGTCATTGGGTTGAAGGTTTATTTGTTTATAAAAGGAAAGATTCCTAATTGCTTTTATGCATTTCTTCTACTTTCAGATCCATGTGTGATATCAGAAAAGATCATGAATGAAAAGAACATACAGTTAAAAGGGAAAGATGACAAACCCTATTATGTAAAAACAGGGGATACCGTGGAATTTATGTGCAAATCGGGACACAAGGCGGTGACGTCAGAGGAGTCATTTCAAGCCGTGTGTCGGGAAGGGACAGTGGAGTTCCCCAGATGTGAATGAAGAAACCCTGTTGCCCCAGATGTGTGGCCAGTCCCACCGACTGCTCCTCCTGCCTCAAAGCTGGCCAGTTTCCTGGCGTTTCCTGCTCTTTCTTGTGGAAGATATTTGTATAATACTCAGTTTTATGTTGTCTCTTTTTTTTTTAACCGTCAGATGCATGTGTAGCATCAGCAGAAATCACGAGGAAACCTAACATACAGTTGAGATCATTAGATGCGAGAAAAGATTATTTTACAACGGAAGATTATATTGAATTTGTGTGGCAACCTAGCTGTAGTGAAGTGCCGCCATCATCTGCAGCCCAAGTACAATGTCAAGAAGGAGAACTGGAGATTGCCACTTATAAACAAGATGATAGTATATACCAGGCATACCATCAAATGATCATAATGATGCTGACGATGAATAATAAAAAATTCATTCAATTCACTCAGAATTTCTTTCTTTTCTTTTCTTTTCTTTTCTTTTTTTTTTACAGAGAGGAAGGGAGAGGAATAGAGAGTTAGAAACATCGATCAGCTTCCTTCTGAACACCCCCCACCGGGGATGTGCCTACAACCAAGGTACATGCCCTTGACCGGAATCGAACCTGGGACCTTTCAGTCCGCACGCTGACGCTCTATCCACTGAGCCAAACTGGTTTCGACAACTCAGAATTTCTTATTATGAATCCAATTCTTCTCAATTTACTTTTCTGGTTTGGTTTAACTCATTTTTATTCATTAGTCAGAATTTGTGTTAAATACTATGTAGAAGATGTCACTGTAATCTGAGATCAACCCACCAACCACTTCTCATAAGCATCTCATTAAAATATGACAAACCAAAATGCTATATGGGGGGAATTTTGGGATTCTTATTTCAGAGGAAAGGGGAAAAAAAAAATGCTTGTCTCCATCTTCACCTTAAAATCACTTCACAAACACGTCAAAAACAAACTATGTCATATCCATGTTGGCAGTAGATGGTAGAGGTTATTACTTAGTTTTGCTTATCTATCTGTAGCTCATTTATCCCCAAAATGATGAAATGCAACATCTTCTACATACCCATCTAGCAAACAAGTCAGAAAGAGGTATTAGATTCTAATCAGGGGCATAGCTATTGTAACATGGGCACGAAAGCTGATAAAAGTAAAATATCGAGTATAAACACGACAACACATTCACCCAGTGTGCTGTGAAAAGTGAGCCAATGTTTACAGAACAAAGATTGGCAGGAAGCACAATGAAACACCTACCGCAACTACAGTTCAATCTGTTATGGAGCGACCTGCAAGAGTCAACCCCCAGAGACAGAGATCAAAATTTATGAGCCTTTAATAAACTGGCCAGTGACTGCAATTGCAGCACTCTACCATGGTAGAGGCCGAACTGCTGTGCAGACCTCAGGTGTTACAGCAAATTTATACTCGGAAACCACAAGAGGGAGTTAGGACAGTTACAATGACAACCCAAAGGTTACAAAAGCTATTTCAGCCATTTCCAAGGAACTCAGGGCACGGGTGCAACGCCTGGGCATGCTTGGCCGGAGCATGAACCATCACCTCCCTACAAACTCCAACTGACCCATTGTTCAGTGACCTACTCCACCTCCCTCTGTCCTAAGGCAACCTGCCTCCAGGCAACGGAGGAGCTGTACAATGTTTGCCGCCCAGAACAAATCTATAATAATAAAAGCATAATATGCTAATTAGACCGGACATCCTTCCGGATGACCCTCCGGACAAAGCCAGAGCTGAGTGGGAAGCCCGGGTCCCGGGTGCCAGAGGAAAGCTGGTGCTGGCAGCGGGGGGAAGGAAGGCCTACTCTTGCAGGAATTTCATGCATCGGGCCTCTAGTTTAGATATAAGAAGCGTGGGCATTGGGGTTCAATTCTTATATCTTCCCATTCCTCTATCTTTAACACATATCACCTTTGAGCCACAAAAATATGTTAATTTAAAATAAATACATATGAAAAGGAAGACAATACATGCTGAGAAATATGAAGAACTCTTTCATAATGATGTGGGCATATGGTCAGGGTAAGCTGCCAGAAGTGAAATTCATGGACCATCAAGCAATTCCATAGACATTTCCACTTCTTTGCACAGGGGGCTGTGGTCAACCTGTGAGATAGTTTCCCTCTTTGGTAGATAATACATGGTACCTCTGTGTAGTTTAAGGTGCATTTTGTTGTGAAAGTGCTTATTTACACTGAAGATATTTAAGGACCCTTCCTTTTGGGTTTTTCTCTTAACTTTCTCATTAAGATACCCGTCTCTTTTCCTATTATTATTATTATTATTTGCTTAGAAATAATACTATCATCACTTTCAATTGTAGTCTTCTGTGATATAAATTAAAAGTATTTTTCAAGTTGTTAACTGACTTCTGAGTTCAGGTTAATTTTTGTAGGCAGACATTTTTAAATTGTATGTTCTTATAATTACTACTCATTCTGTGCTTACTCTGTGTGTGGGTGTGTATTTCCGGAATCCCTTCTCTTCCCACTGGCTAAGGTGTTTATCATTCTGACACTTCCACACAGAGAATATTTGTTATTGATTTAGATACTTAGGAATAAAACCTTCCAACGTGTTTCTTTCTTAAAGATGAATTTTAGAACCATGTTGTCAGTGATATTCAATTTTGGTTAAATAAGAAAGGTTTTCTTGGATCAAACTGAAAGCATGAATTAATTGCAGAGAATATGCATCTTAATGATAAGCAAGTCTTCAATCCACAAACATCATGGACTTTTTCATTAGTCTTAAAATTGTTTTCTCTATATGTTTTGAAATTTGCAGTGTAGCAATTTTACCAATATTTTGTCGAGTGTTATCCTTATATTTAAATATTCATAAATGATATTAATTTTAAATATTCATAAATGATAATCATTTTTTAACATTTCATTTTTTAATGCTTTACTTCTAATATAAAGAAAATGCATTTGTGTATTCTAGTAGCTCTTTTTGGTGGAGTTCTTAAAGGTTTTCTAAGTTACAAATTTATATTTTACTCTTTCCTTATACAATTCATTTTCCCCCTTGCCCTAGTGAATTCAATATCACCTGCATTTCATATTTTATTATTATGAAATACTCTTCATTATTCTCTGGTGTTTCTCTTTTGAATATTATTTCATATAATACTAGTGTCCTGGTGCACGGATTTGTGCACATTGAAAGGAAATTAATTAAAAGGTGGCCAGAGGGGTGGAACTGGGCGAGAGAGGCTGGACACTTCCTGGAGCCAACTCACCACTGTCCCTCTCCAGCCGGACACACCTGAGGAAGCACCTCGGCTTGAAGGGTGTCTGTGGAGTGAGCAGGGTCCCTCTGGCAGTTGAGGTCCCTTGACCTGGCCTGCAGGTTTGGGCTGAAACTGGCTCTCTGACATCCTCCCAGGGGTCCCAGCTGGCAAGAGGGCAGTTCTTGGGTGACGCACCCTAGAATTGGGCTCCCTCCTCTCTGGTTCCGGGGTGTATCACCCAAAAACTGCTGCTGCCAAGTTACCGCAGCTCAGCAGCTCCTGCATTGAGCGTCTGCCCCCTGGTGGTCAGTGTGCATCATACCTACTGGCTGGTCGGACCATCAGATAGTCGCTTAGCCTTTTGTGTTGTCCCAAAGTTCCCTTAAGCTCTCCTCCTGCTTTCTAATTTTTTTTTTCTTGAAGCTGCTCTACTTGGGTATTTTTTTCTATCTTGTCTTCTAGCTCACTTATGCGGTCCTCTGCTTCTTCTAGTCTACTCTTGATGCTTTCTATTGAGTTCTTTACAGCAGCGATGTCATTTTTCATTTCTTCTTGGTTCTTCTTCATTTCCTCTTGGTTCTTACTCATATTGTCGAATTTGTCTTCCATTCTTTTCAGCCACCTTATGACCATTTCTCTGAATTCTTTCTCTGATAGGTTGCTTGCCTCTAATTCGTTTACTTCCTTTTCTGGTGATGCCTGCTTTTCTTTCCTATGCGGGCTGTTTCTTTGTCTCCCCATGGTCTCTCTTCTCCGGATGTCTGGTTATGTAGTTCTCTCTCTCCTTTCCTTGGTGCAGTGAAGAGTTCCTTTGAATCCGTGTGTTTGCGCTGATTGGGGACCGGTGTTCTGGTGCTCACAGCTGTTCAGTGTTCGCCGTTGTTGTGGAAAATCAGGCCTCCAATAAAATCCTCCTTCCCTTGCAAGATGGTGAGGTTTCCCCCTCCGAGCCCGCAGCTCCAGGAGGGGACCCAGCCACTGTGGGTGCTGCACAGTCAGGGGAACCCTGCCTAGCACTCCCCCACCTTCTCCTGGAGTTCAGCGGTCCCCTAGCTTGCTAACAAACACTCCCTGTGCGAACCTCAGCTGCTCTTTCCCTCTGCTCCGGGACCAGGCTCAGAACACATCTCTCTCCAGACTCCTCTTTAATCATCTATGCCGCTTAGCCTTTTATATATATAGACTAGAAGCCCGGTGCATGAAATTCGTGCACGGCGGGGGGTTGTCCCTCAACTCAGCCTGTACCCTCTCCAATCTGGGACTCCTGGAGGGATGTCCGACTGCCCGTTTAGGCCCGATCCCAGTGGGATTGGGCCTAAACGGGCAGTCGGACATCCCTCTCACAATCCAGGACTGCTGGCTCCCAATTGCTTGCCTGCCTGCCTTCCTGATTGCCCCTAACCGCTTCTGCCTGCCAGCCTGATCACCCCCTAACCACTCCGCTGCCAGCCTGGTTGATGCTTAACTGCTCCCCTGCCAGCCTGTTTGCCCCCTACTTCCCTCCTCTGCCAGCCTGGTCACCCCTAACTGCCCTCTCCTGCAGGGTTGATCACCTCCAACTGCCCTCCCTTGCAAGCCTAGTCCCTCTCAACTGCCCTCCCTTGCAGGCCGGGTGCCTCCCAAATGCCCTCCCCTGCTGGCCATCTTGTAGTGGCCATCTTGTGTCCACATGGGGGCAGGATCTTTGACCACATGGGGGCAGCTATATTGTGTGTTGCAGTGATGATCAATCTGTATATTACTCTTTTATTAGATAAGATAGAGGCCTGGTGCATGGGTGGGGGCCAGCTGGTTTGCCCTGAAGGGTGTCCTGGATCAGGGTGGGGTTCCCTTGGGGTGTGGGGCGGCCTGAGCGAGGGGCCTGTGGTGGTTTGCAGGCCGGCCACGCCCCCTGGCAACCCAAGCAGAGGCCCTGGTATCTGGGATTTATTTTCCTTCTACAATTGAAACTTTGTAGCCTGGAGCGGAGCCAAGCCTGCTGTTCCCTCTGGGGCGGCAGCCATTTCTGTGGCAGTTAATTCACCTTCTACAATTGAAACTTTGTAGCCTTAAGCGGGTGGGCCCCACCAGGGTGTGCGGAAAGCTTTGCTTCCCCTGTTGCCGCCGGCAACCCTGGCCTGCTCTCTCAAGCTCCATTCTGCCGCCATTTGTTTGAATTTGTTTACCTTCTATAATTGAAACTTTGTAGCTTGAGTGGAGGCTTAGGCCTGCAACGGCTATGGAAAGCTTGGCTTCCTCTGTTACCTGGGAAACCTTGCTCTCTGTGGCTGTAGCCATCTTGGATTGGGGTTAATTTGAATACTCGCCCTGATTGGCTGGTAGGCGTGGCTTGGCTGATGGGCGTGGCGTATGTAGTGGAGTGATGGTTAATTTGCATATTACCATTTTATTAGAGAAGATTACCATAACCACTCACCTTATGCAAACTTTGTTCATACAATGTTTAAATTTTTCAATGTTTTGCTTTCAGGTAAAAAATGTTTATATATTTTTTAAAAATATATACATTTATTGATTTCAGAGAGGAAGGGAGAGGAAAAGGGAAATAGAAACATCCATGATGAGAAAGAATCATTGATCCGCTGCCTCCTGCACATCCCACACTGGGGATCAAGCCCAAAACCCAGGCATGTGCCCTGACCAGGAATTGAACTATGACCTCCTGGTTCATAGGTCAATGCTCAAACACTGAGCCATACCGGATGGGCTCAATTAGTAATTTTTTAATATTTACATTGGTCTTTTGTGAAATGGCTCATAACTGGGTTTTCTCTTTATTCAATTATACTTCATCTTCTTTCTTATTGGCTTGTCATTGTAATTTAATATCAATAACTACCATTGATGGATACATTTATGCCACTTGCCAATTGCTTCTAATTTGTCCCATGTTTTTCTAGTATTCTTTAGAATCCTCTGCATTCTTTTACATTAGTCTATGCTTTTAGCATTTCATTTTATACAATTTGTTGGTGATTAGATATCTCTTTTTAGTAGTTGGTCTAGGATTTATAATATCTATTTTTGGCAATCAAATTGTAGTTATTAATGAAAACTGAGGGGTCTTGCAAGTCTCTTTGGACTTTGATATCTACTGAGCAATTCATGAACTTCACTTCTGGCAGCTTACCCTGACCATATGCCCACATCATTATGAAAGAGTTCTTCATATTTCTCAGCATGTATTGTCTTCCTTTTTGTATGTATTGAATTTTAATTTAACATATTATAGGGGCTCAAAGGTGATATATGTTAAAGATTGAGGAATGGGAGGATATAAGAATTGAACCCAATGCTCACAACTCTTATATCTAAATTGAACTGTGCTTCCTGCCAGTCTTTGTTCTGTAACCGTTGGCTCACTTTCACAGCACACTGGGTGAACGTGTTCTACGTGTTCATACTCAGTATTTTATCAGTTTTCAAGTCCATGTTACAATAGCTAGGTCCCTGATTAGAATCTAGTACCTCTTTATAACCTGTTTGAAATATTGTATGTGCTAGATGGATATGTAGATGTTGCATTTCATCATTTTGGGGGTATAGTGAGCTATGGATAGATAAGCAAAACTAAGTAATAACCTCTACCATCTATTGCAAACATGGGAATGACACAGTTTGGTTTTGACGTGTTTGTTAAGTGATTTTAAGGTGAAGATGGAGACAAGTATTTTCCCCCTTTCCTCTGAAATAAGAGTCTCAAAATGCCCCAACAGTTATGGAGAAAGCTGAGAAAGTTAGGAGGGTGGTGGGGGGAAGCAGAGGGGGAGGAGATGGCATCTAATTTCTGGCCAGAGACGTTTCATGAACGGAACACATGGCATGTTGGTTTGTCACATTTTAATGAGATGCTTATGAGAAGTGGTGCGTTGGTCTCAGATTACAATGTCATCTCCCACCTGGCATTTAACACGAATTCTGATTAATGAATAAAAGGGAGTTACACCCTACTAGAAAAATAAATTGAGAAGAATTAGATTAATATTAAAGCATTCTGAATGAAGGCACATATTTTAATGTGAAAACTGCCGCATAGCTACCATTTTAATGCACAAGTGGGATACTCCAGTTTTCCTTCTCGACATTGTGCTCGGAATGCAGATTTTGGTGACACTTCACGATAGCCAGGTCGACACCTAAATTCAGTATAATCGTTCGTTCTAGAATAAAGTTTTTTGTCATATAACCATTTCAACTCTATGTTATGTTGTTCCATGGCTGCTTCTGATATTACACATGCATCTGAAGGTAAAAAAAAAAAAAAAAAAGGAACATAAAACTTTAGGTAGTATACAAGTATTTTCCACAGAATTTTACACTCTCATGTAGAATCTTCTACACAGATCCAGGAATTTATTCTCAAACCCTTTCCAAACCACTTCATTGAAAATCCACCATGTTGCTATAACTCATTGTAAACTATCAATGATGTAAAAATGGGGTACTCTGTGGAATGTGTGATCACTGTATGCTATAATCAACATTCAGAATGTCCACGATGCTATGAAGTGCTTTCATTAAAGGATCCTTGAAGAGGGTGGTGGAGGTGGAGAGGGTGGAGGGGGTATAAGTGGTGATGGGGAAAATAAATTACAATAAAGAAAAATGATTGTTTCTTGCTGTTGTTGCTCAAGAATTTTTCAGACTGTATACCCTCAGCCATGACTATTGGGTGGTCAGCAGAAGAGGTGACAGTCCATGCAGGTTCTGTTGTAAGCAGCAGACATGGCATTCATTACACGGCTTTCCCAGGGCCCACGAGGATATGAAAGGACTTACCCAAGCATTTGGGTGGTTCAGACCACTCCTCATCACGGCACGTTATTCTCCTGTTTCCCTCAAGTACATAGTAGGCCTGGCACTGATACTCCACTGAAGACCCGGGAGCGTAGACTGCTTTTGGATACGTGGTAATGTCTCCATTGTCAATAACGGGAGGGGGCCCACATTTTCCTGTGGACTCTAAGAGAGGGTATGGTTTGATTTATTGAGTGAGCAGTTGATTTTAAGGGAGCTTCGGAGTAGGTGGGAGCTACACTCACCTCCTCCCGGCCCCAAACCCATTTACAGGAAACGATAGAGCAACAAACGTGAGAAACCAAATGAAGGCCAGCTGGACAGGAGCATAGTAACCAAGTGCTTACAGAACCTGCACAGAGACTGGGAGGGGAGAATGAGACACCCTACCCTTGCACTCGGGTGGGTCTGTCCAGTTTCCACTTAGGCATGTCACCACTGCGTTCCCGAAGAGGCCCAAAGGGTGCCTGCATTCATAACGTGCTGTGTCCCCACTTCGATACCTGGGCTTCTCGCCTGGTATAAAGGCATTTTGCACTGGGGGAGGGCTGCCACAGGAGAGATCTGAATAAAGAGGAAAAAATGGGTCTCTAATGCAGCGATCACTAGATGCAATTGAGACCGAAAATCTTCACAAATTTACATGCAAGATTGAAAAAAGAAGATAAAGCAATTTTTTTTGGTAAGAGGTAATCTTCTATATCTTAAGTTTCTTTCCCATCCTTTCTCAAAGGTTAATAGAGATTTTTAGGTCAATGAAAATGGTGATTATGCTGTGCAAAGCTTTTTAGTTGGATGTAATCCTATTTGTTTATTTTTTTCCTTTGTTTTGCTTGCCTGAGGAGATATATCAGAAAATAAATATTGCTATGAGAAGTGTCTAAGATTTTACTGCCCATGTTTTTTCTCCCAGGATTTTTATGGTTTATAATCTTACATTTACGTCTATAATCCATTTTGAGTTTATTCTTGTGTATGGTATAAGAAGGTGGTCCAATATCATTTTTTGGTTGTGTCTGTCCAATTATACCAGCACCATTTATTAATAATGGAAGCCCAATAAATTCAATAAAAATTTTAAAACATTTTTAAAAGTAAAAAAAAAAAATGATGGTTTTTCTGAAAATTTTTCTTTAAGTTTAGTACAATAAATGTAGATGATATAAAATCAAAGTGAATTTATAAACCCAAGAAACACATAATAAAAATGTTATTGGCAGCCAAATGTGGTTCACAAATATCATGTTTTTGAATTGTGATTTTAGGCCCTTAGAAAATGAGCACAGTAGCCAGGTTCTAAGAGAATAAGTAGCTAAAGAAGATGATCACTTAAGATATCCACACAGAAACTGCGGACAAAGAAGAGTAAATATATTTACAGTTCCCTAAAAATACTCCAGTAACTTGAGTGCCTAAGGGCACTGCAGTGAGCACTGTGCAGCTCATCGGGGAGATTCGGGTGGATGCAAAGTAAGAGGCTGAAGCTACGGTTCCCAACAACAGTGAGCATAGAACCCGATGGGAATTGCCACATCGGTTTCGGGTTCACAACCCCTGAGCTTCGGAGGCTGAGTCTGAGTGAGCCTGTGAGTTTGCATTTGACTCTCTGCCAATTCCCTGAGATGCTGACACGGCTGTGTCAGGGGTCACACTCTGAGGGCTCTGGGGCTCCAGTGCCCACCATTGATACACATCCCATTCCTCTGTGTGAGGCATAAACCTTTCTTCATCTGGCCTGCACCAGAACCGATGTCTATTTTTAATGATGCCAGAATCCATTCACCAAAATACCTTTGCATGTGGGTGTTCCTATCCATACGCCGTCCCTACACTGTACAACATTGGATCCATCCATTTGGTAATGTTCTGGACATCTATAAGTCACTTGTTCGCCTGAATTGTATGGCTTCTTCCGGCCTACAAGGATGGCATTGCCATAGTTGGGTGGGCTAGGACAAGTCATTGCTGAAAAAGCAACAACATCGATTTTTCAGTAAATCTTTAAAAGTACATATCAGGCAATAATTATGCTGTAGGATCATAGATACACACCAAACCAATGCCTGCTGTACAATGTTTTTCTTACAACTTGAAAATGTTAGCCATCTTGACTCAATTACATTGAATAATTTTACATTTATCAAAAGCGCAACGTGGGGATGGTGGTATTGAAAGCCTGAGGAGATGGGCATACAGGTCATGATCGAGACCAAACTTCTTACATCCAAATTCTTATTTGTCCACACAGGCCACAGACACTATGTGCATATTTCCATTTTTTTCTTCTGTCCTAATCTTTTCCCATAATTACATCCAACATCTTAAAATAACTATGTTGTTATTGATTTCAGAGAGGAAGGGAGAGGAATTAAGAGACGGAAACATTAACGATCAGAGGGAATCATTGATGAGTTGCCTCCTGCTCGACCCCCAGTGGGGATCAAGCCCACATCCGGGCATGTTGCCTGACCAGGAATGGAATCCTGACCTCCTGGTTCATAGGTCGATGCTCAACCACTGAGCCACGTGGGCCTGGCTACATCAACCATCTGAGAACATTATGGATTTATGAGGAGATAACTGATAACCTCTCAGTGAATTGAATAATGATGGGGCTGGTGAGCAGGAACCAGCTGTGATACAGGAAGAGATGAGAAGTCTGAGGATGCCCATCAGAACACATGGAAAGTGAACACGGATGACCTCAAATGAAATAATTTGGCTCCTGTTGCCAGACTTCTCATATGACTATTAATTCTGCTATTCGTTCTCTAGCAGAATTCAGAACTTTTAGAGAAACCTTCTAGAATTAATGCAGTTTTATAGTTGTACCATGGATGCTCTGAACTAAAGATATTCATCAGCCTTAGAAGAAAATGAAATACACTATACTTGTGCATTCTGGTGGATGGGACCAATTTCCTCCTGAGCATTCTATAGATGCAGGTCCCAGGATCCGAAATCTAGGTTTACAGGTGTATGTATATTGTTCCCCATGTTGATATTTGTTTAACCTTTTAGAAGGAACAGCATTTGAAACCACAGGGGGTGGTCCACAAGGAAGTCCTAAAAAAAAAAAAAAGAAAAAAGAAAGGAAAGAAAGAATGACTATGTATTTCACTAACTGAACTTCATTTCATGTTATATTTGGTACTTTCATTTGAAATCAAATGATCACACAGGCGCTAATATCACGTGACAGAAAAGGTGCACAAATGCTTCTAAAACCTCCATTGTGGTTGTCCAGCTGCCGGTTTGAGCAAGAACTTGAAGCGAAAACTGTGAACTCATCTAAGAATGAGCGTATCACTGCTTCTCTAACCAACCAGGAGCAATAAAAAGAAACACATTGAGAATCATCTTAAGAAAAGTATCCTAACGCTATTGTAAGAGATCAGAAGGGACAATGGAGGGAGAACATAAATCGTTATAAAACCTGGTGACAAAGTCTTCATTGCAACCCATATGAATATGCAGGAATATGAACAGGTACACTTATATGAAGAGTTAGGTTTCATTTCACCACATTTCAGGTTTTGTAGGAAAAAAAATGCCTGAATTACAAGTGATTTCATAGTGAACCAATAAGATTAATAAAAACAGGCTTGATTTGTTTATGCAAAAATCATTTGGTAAATATTAAAATCTATTTAAATGACATATAATGGTTTTATACTTTTATAATTCTAAAGAGTTACTTCTCATGACTTTGATGACGACGTCGGATTACCTTACTGAACTGTACCAAACAGAACTTAGTCTGCCTGCTGTCCTCACCTACACACTCTGGTGGAGCACTCCATTTTCCCAGGTGGCATGTTATCCCATCTTCTTGAGACAATTTGAAACCATCCTTACAAATATAACTTAATGTGGTGCCATGCGCATACAGCTTGGGTTCCGATGTTTCTCTTCCGTCTTCTGAAGATCTGGATGACTTAATGCTTCCATGTTCTACCTGAGGTGGTTGAGAACATGGAGTTTTTTCTATATGAAAAATAGAGGTTAAAAGGTCAAGCACAAGGATAATGTTTACATTGAAAAATAAAATCCAACACTGTTTGGGATTTTAAACTAGGGACATAGGGACAAATTAAATTATTTCATAGTTAAAAATATGTGAAACTTGCAAAGATATATGTGCCCATAAAACTGATGCTACTATCCATTTGTCCTATATGCCTCTTCAGTCTCCTCCTGTTCATCTTGAGGAGTGAAATACGCATAGACAGAACTTTGGTATTTCCAGTCACCGGAAGTTTCTGTTTGCATTCGTTTCACATTAGAAGTGAAATAATGCTGGTTGATTTCTGCACCTGGATGGCATTACTGTTTGGAGATGAAGTGGCATGGATAGGGGAAAAGGGCTCATCTTGTTCCTTTACACAAAGCGGGGGGGGAGTTTTACCCTCATCTGAAAGACAGTTGCAATGCAAGTGACCCACGACTCACCTACACAGCGCGGTATTGACTGCCATCGTCCATCCTGGCACACGATTTCCTCTCCTTCCTGCATTAGAAAGTTTTCTTGACAGAGAATAGATATTTTTTCTCCTTCTTGATAATTCACTGTCACGGTCATATGTTGAGAATTGGGAATCTGAGGTGGAGGTGGACATCGTGGTGCTTCTAAAAATATTAAAATCAGATTTCTTGATGAAAAATCATAAGTCAAAAATAATAAAAGAACAACTCAGTGAATAAAATGATCAATAATAATGCCCCTGGAAATATCAAACTGTAATGCTCTGTTCTGTGTTTAAATATGTTATCTTTCCATCTTGTTTGTCACTCTAACATACCTCTTTGGGT
Source organism: Cnephaeus nilssonii (assembly GCF_951640355.1). Lineage (NCBI taxonomy): Eukaryota > Metazoa > Chordata > Mammalia > Chiroptera > Vespertilionidae > Cnephaeus > Cnephaeus nilssonii. The sequence continues at coordinate 17,934,575 of NC_137094.1, read as the reverse complement.
TTATATTCTCATGGCCTTCCTTGTAGGTTCTGTCCTTTATTCCTTCTGTTATCAATCTTGGGTAGCTTATATAAAACTAGAGGCCTGGTGCACGAATTTGTGCACTGGTGGCATCCGGCCAGCCCACCCCGATCAGGCTGGCCAGAGTGGAGGGGCCGCGGGCGGTTGGCTGGCTGGCCTCACATCCTGGTCGAACTCTAGGTCGAACTCCTGGTTGAACTCCCAGTTGAGGGGACAATTTGCATACTAGCCATTTATTATATAGGATGCTTTCTGTATATTCTAGGCCTGAGGAAATTGGTGAAAATATTGAGGGTAGTGGGTCAAGGTGCTCTCCAGTTAAAGAAGATCAATACAGATATGAAAAGTGGAATGAACCCTATGTTACTGGAATTGGTGGTGGCAATAAGACTCGGTGTTGGCCAGGCAGATATACATGAGCAAAGACAGATGCCCAGATGGGTAGATTCCTATAGCGATAGGTGGATGCAGACATAGATAGATCGGTAGCTAGATGTGTACACCCATAGATGCTTAGATAAATACACGTGTTACAGGCATAGGCACATCTGAAGGTAAGAACTAGGTAGCAATGGGATTCCAATATTAATGCGCACATCCACTGCCAATGTGACTTTAAAGCCACCGCATTGCTGGGTGGTTTGTTGATAGCTGACCAATTCACATGATACAATTCATATTCAGAAACAGTGTTTTGGTTAGTTTCTAAATTTTCTTCCAGTTTCATAATTATTGTCATAATACATAGTTAATAAAAAAAATTTTAAGACACAAAGAGACACCTTTTACAAGGTAGGAAGTAAAAGCACATTTGGACATGATCTAAACAAGAACTCACCGGTGCAGGTCACCTCAGGCTCCCATTTTCCGTTCATGCAGACGGAGTGTTTCTGCTCTGACTTCCTTCCACATGTGTAATTGATTTTCTTATTATGCTCATAGTCCACCCTATCTGACAACTTTGTCTCAGAGGCAATTGCCCTTGATAATTTACACGTCTTGAGTTCACCTGTTGCTGTAAAATGAAAATATTCCATTGAAGACACTAATTATAAAAATCCATGCAACTAATATTTAAAAAAACCAACACAACAACTATAGAGTCCAGACTCTAATGAAGTAGGACTTTAAGACCATAAATTCCACAGCAAAGTTCTTCCTGATCATGTTGCATGAGGTGGGCTACAATGTGTGAACATATAGTCCTATGTCCAGTATTGAAATTTCAGAGAGAATAGTCATTCTAAAGACATTTGGGATTGCAAGGACATTGGGTTCACCTTTTGTCTGATCTACATAGGAAAGAGTCATACATGACTAAATATGGTCCCATCTGAAATCTGTAAATTTTCACATCCATTTTTCTTGATCTCAAATATCTCTAAATTATTTTTAGTCTACAACCTTAAAGTGTTAAAAGAAAATAATTGTATGTGGAAATAGACTATGTGAATTTCCTAGTTTTATTATATATTTTTCAATAAATTTAATGTACAATAACAAGAAAGGTTGATCTAAGTTGTAGGATATAGTATGTGAATATTTCAGCATATCTTTAGCATGATCACCAAAAGCCAGAATAAGAAGTTGGTTGTTTACGTCATAACCTATTTTGTATATACAGTAGGTCCTCAGGTTACGTCAGAGATCCATTCCTACGGCAAAGTAACGCGATTTTTGCCGGAAGTCGGAACCCATCTACGTAAGCACCTACATCACTCACGTGGAGCACAAACACAGCAGTAATGAAGTGAAACAGTAAAAACATTTTAAAAGAAAGATAACAATTCCTGACCTTTACTTGTGGTAAATAAATCATGAAAAAATTAAGCACATATGTACATATGTCGAAATAACAGAATTTTTTTATATATAAATAAATGGGAGATGGTGACGTAACCACGAAATGACGGATGTCAAGTCTGACATAACCCGAGGACTGTCTGTATATTGTTAGAATCGTTGAGGAGCTATTTTATATACCAGGTCATCCCATAATCCAATAATATTATAATGCCATAATAACACATTTATGCTGGTTTCAGTATGTTTTAGATACTATAAAGCTTTCATACACAGCTACATATTTCAAAAATGCAATGCAGAGAGGGGGCAATGCTTTCTGAATTTGATAAGGCATCAGTGTAGATCTTAGGTAGTTTTTGTTAATAATTTGTTAATGATGAGAATCAGGTGAGGACAAACAGAACAAGGAAAAGTCAAGTAATTGGTTGAAGAAAAGTAATGATTTTGCAATGCAACATGGAAAAAAAAATAAAGGAGACTAATTTAAAACAGACAAGAGGCTTAAGAATTAGTCTTATTTTTAGGATGGGTCCAGAGTGTTGAAGGAGACAAAATAAGTCGCCTTCTTCAAGAGATGATAACTGAAGGAAGATATGTAGTCAAAAGGAGGTGTGATGGTTGTGGTATGGCTAAAGATCCTTGTTTTCTGAAAGAATTTGTTTATTCAAAGAAAAGAAACATCTTGAGTAGAGTGAAAAGCAAGAGTATAGGGAGGTACAAAATAAACATCAGAGGAGAAAATTTCAATCATATGTCTTTAAGTAAAATTTAGCTTCATAGGTATAAACAATGTCAATATTAGGGACAGACACATAAAATTCTATTGCTAGTTTCTATTTTCCTCTGTAGACACAATTGAACTATAAACCATGAAAGTTTGATTCATTATAATTTGCAAGCTGACATTTCAAAAATATGGTTGCATGTAGAGTTTCACAATAAAAAATACCAATGCTATTAAATGTCAATTACAGAAGTGTCTTCTCACCAATGCACTGAGGTGGTTGGGTCCACGTTCCCCTAATACATGTAACTGAGCTGTGACCAATCATTGTAAAGTTGTCTCTGCAAGTGAACGCTATTGAGTCTCCATGGTGATAGGAAGGCCGTGCTGGGGACACGACCTCGCCGTCCTCCAGCTCAGGTACGTCTCCACATGTACTGTGCTCCTCTGTGAAAATCCCACAAACGAACATTCAACTTTAAAGTGTAAGTGAGGTCTTGATATGAATAGAAACACAGAGTGTTGACGTAAGTCTAACGACTGAAATTGTGCATACATTACCCACACACACGGGCAAGGGTGTCCACTCTCCATCAACGCACTGGATTTTCTTAGCGCCCTTCAGCAGGAACCTGGGGTTGCAGCCATACTCCACCACCTCACCGTGTCCATATTCCTCTTTAGGTGTGTCTGCAACTGTCCCGTTGGGGAGTCGAGGAGGTTGATCACAGGATTGTACTTCCTCTACAGAAGAAATACTGTGTAAGTAAAGGTTAAAGTGTCTCTTGTACAACTGAAAATCCAGTAAAATGAAGAGTTTTTTCTTTAATCTATGAATTATTATCTAACTTATCTTTTGAGAAAGGAAAAAGAATGGTGTTTACACCAGATTCATGTCTCCCAGTTCTGTTATGATACGGAACTGGCACATTGGGCATGCATATATGTAAGCCCAGGAAATGTTCGATATTCTACATCAGGGGTGGGGAATGTCTGGCCTGAGGGCCATTAAAGGGCTTGGGAGTCATTTGATCTGGCCCTGCCAATACATTAGGGGTGAGTTAATTAAATGTTTGAGCAATTACAGCAGGATAATTTTTAAGTTGATAATTTTGCATGATCTGCGAATGATGTCATAAATATCCCAATGGCCCTTGGCAGAAAGAAGGTCCCCCACCCCTGCTCTAGAAGATCTACACCTATATGCAAATCAATGATCAAATATGATCATGTAACTATTCACATTTCATCAAAAATTTTTTGGAAAAAAAAATCATTGGAGGCAAGCATTTGATCAACAAATTTTAACTCTATGTTATATTGTACATAGCAATGAATTAACTCTATGATGCTAGAATATTGTTTAGAAATTCTCAGGGAAACTTGAGGTGAGACCCATGCTAATAGAAATATCCAATACCAATGTTGGAAGTTATGCAATAATTATGAATAAGGAGTTCACTCTAGCATCACACAATATGTCCATCTAATGGAGATTTTCAATATATAGTTCAAAAAATAATTAAAGATTACTTCCTTAAATAAGGAAGTGTGAGGTATCTACCACCCAACACGCATTCCTGGCTTAATGCACTGAGTTATATACACACTGGCAGCCAACAGAATATTAAGAAAGAAAAAGAACAGCTGATATCCAACATTCTAATTCTTGTTTGAACAAGTGTCAGAGAAATAATCACCTTTACATGTTGGAGGATAATTAGGGGACCATCCAAAGTGGTAGCACTGAAGAGAATCTGGTCCAAGGAGAGGGTGGGTTCTATTTCTGCAGGAGAATTTCAACACGTCTCCAATGACATATTTCTCTTTCCGGGGCTGAACAATTAAGTTCTGCTCTATACTGGGAATGATGCATTCTCTTTCTATAAAGCAGGTAAATAATTTAATGAGAACATATGATTAATCAGTGCCAAGTAAACTTTTTATGTCCTGCAAAAATATGTGACTGGGTGTTGCATATACAGAGAGGCATCAAATAAATGCTCTCCCTGGAAGTGCATTATCTATTATGTCCGACACATCCCTCACATTCATATGGGACCCTCTGAATTGCAATAGATGTGTCCTGAAAACTTATTTGTAATATCAACTCTCTTATAGTGGATCTGATTTTATTACTTACATTAGTAAAACTATATGCTATGTTTTTGGTATTATCAAAACAATACTATTCTCTCACATTAAAAAAAATAATGCTACAATTTTAAATTGCATGCTTAAATAAAAATTGGTATTTTAACTTAATACACTTGGGGAACCAGGCCTTTTAGAGAGGTATTCCCCATATATTTCAGTAGAGGAACATTAAAATTTGCTTAGTTAATAATTTAAATCAATTCCTACGTAGAATAAAATCCCAACTCTTTCACGCCTACACTTCCAATGTCATCTTATCTTTTCTCCCCTTTTTGGTCCAGACCCCAGGCTTCATGGTCTTTGAACATTTTTTAAGAGATCAAGTTCTTTGCTTTCCCTGTTGCATGGTTCCGAATGGTTTTCAACCTTTCTGTGTAGACATGCCTTCCTATATGAAACAAAGCCCTCAATCCCTCCTATTTTCAAAGTCCTTGGGTTTATTCATTCCTTTGAAAATATAAAAATGTATTAGAAATATTTTAATCATTTGATTCATTTTTTGACTTGTTTCATTGTTGTTGTGGTTGTGTTGTTTTTTTCCCCATCATGCAAGGAGCCTGTATGGAGCCCATACTAAGTGCCTGTTGAAGCCTGCGTAAAGAATGTAGTCTAAACACCAGAATATTAAAAAAATATATTAGAATGTTTGTCAACATGGAAACATTTTACAGATATGGACAAATGAACAATGCTGCCAATCAGCTTGGTGTTGCCCAATGATACATGCTTGGCAAACCGTGGAATGGAATTGAAACCCACCCAGGCGGACTCCATGGAATTTGCTATGAATCCATCTGTCAGACTTCCTGTCCCTTTTATCCTTTTATCTCCCCACACCTATGACAACATTCATTCCAACATTTTGTTCCTCCTGATTCTCCGAGTCCTCCTTTTATTCTACTTTGCTACCTACTCCTCTTCTGTCAGACATCTGCATGCTGGAATGTGTCAGGGCTCAGTCTGGAGGTCTCTTCTTTTCTCATTCTGTATTCTTTCCCAATGAGACGTCATCATTCACATGGTCATAATCTCATATGTTGATCTGGCTAGACCTCAACTTTCAACTCTGTAGTTTAGAATCCAATGTAGATTGTCCATGGGCAGCTCAACCCTCATGTGCCCAAGTCAATAGTGGAGATGTTCCTCTCAAAGACCTCTTCCTACTCCCCGCACCACCTTACCAAAAGTCACCTCCATTTACCTGCTTCCTTATGATAGAATGTTTAGAATACACATGTGAGTGCCTGGACGATCACGCTGTCTGACACCCAACACTCAGTAACGTTACCTATGTTTGCTACCACCAAAATGCATCCCAGATCTGTCCTCTGCCCTGCATCTCCTCAGCCATAACTCTAGCCAATCTCCACCGAAAATTCTCCCCCTTCCTCAGCGGAATCCCTCATAGTTCCCAAGGATTGCTTGGTTTTCAAAGCTTTACACATACTGTTCCCATGAGTTGGAATACTCTGCCTCCACCCAGGTGCCCACAGATGGAAGTTCTATTTCTAACCCCGGAAAACAGACAGTGGCTTGGCAGACATGCAGGATTCATGTAACTGTCCTCAGTACTATTCCCAATCAGAAAGTAAGGCAGTCCTGTCGGGACCTGCAGAAATGAACACTCAGCTGGGAGGTGTCAAGAACCAACTCGGAGGAAAACTGCTGAGGAAGTAGTAAAACATAGAATGTGGGTCACGAGTACCCAGGTTTACATAATACAAAAGGTTGCGTTTAGAATAACAAAACAATTATACGCTATACACACGTTTTGTTCATTTCGATGATCCTGAAAATCAGTACTTACCATGACAGGTAGGTGTATCAGACCAACCATTTTCACCACACTCTATGGAGCCCATGGTTTGTCCATCTCCGTTTTTATATCCATTCTGACATTCATAGGCCAACTTGTCATTGACCTTAAACCATGTGCCATTACTTTTGGCTCTGGCATTCTCAAATACTGGCATGCCACAAGATTCTAATGCATAATAGAATTGAAGATTTCACTTCTAATATTATTGAACGGACAATCGAATTACGTAAGTTCCATCCCAAGAATACAAAAGCTTTATCACTTAGCATGTGCTAATAAATTATGCATCATATACAAGTAATCTAAGCATACTAGTGATAAATCACTGTCCTAAAATTGTTACTCATAACAAAAGTTTTACCATCACTTAAATCAACCAAAAAATTTATTTTAAGAACATTTTTCTCAATGCAATTAAACTTAGACGTTTATGCCATGTTAGCAATAAAATAGGCCATAATAGATGCATTGTACTTTTTTTTTTTTTGGCAAAACAGAATAGCATTTTGTGAGTGTAGATGCCAAAGTTATTAGCAGTTGTGACATATATGCCAGAAGAAAATGAATTGGTTCAACAAAAAGTTATTTTTCAACAGTGAGAATAAACTTAACATTCCATACAATTAAACATTCTATATAATTCTCCTTTAACATATAATAACTTTTAAAGATCACATGCTAATTTAGCTTTTTCAGATATTTTTAATGACAGCATATTCTTTTATATTTTTTGAAGTCGAATATAAAGGTAGTTCTATATTTATAATTAGTATAAGAAAGCAAAATGTTAAAAAATGGTCTCAATTTTCTCTAACACTATATTGGAGTGGTGTTAATAAAAGTTTAAATAATTTACCTCATATTTTATAACAGACTATGCAGCTAGCTAGCTTAAAGTGTTAAAAGATAAACTAAAACTATAATAATAAAAATAATAGACACATTTCTTCTTTTCCTAATAAGAGTGTTGTAATGAATAGTTGATCACAACTTAATATAAAATGAGTCTAATATGGAAGCAACTTTCAGCATTTTTTCTTTGGCTGGTTCCCATGGTAACTATGGAAATGGAAAGCAATGAAAACAATAGGAATGGACATTTTAAATATCTACTTCACTTAGAGTGAATGAAAACTACCACTGCGTGGCTTTGGGATGAATAAGACAAAACGAGCAAACAGTTGTAGGGAATGTTCATAAACTCCGAGGCCATAAAGCAGAGAGATCTCTCCCTGTAAGGACTCTGCTTCTGTCTAGATGCATTTCTTAGTCTCCACTCACAGCACATTCATGCAGGTTTCCTACAGGAAGTGATGTCTCAGAAGAGGACCACCCCTGCCTAAATGAACACATCAACCACACAGTGACATTCCTCTGCACCTGTGCTCTATGAGCCCACATTTCACTGAAAAACCTAACTTTTAGGTCTAGGAACAAAGACTCTGAGAGGGAAGTCTGATCACCTGAAAACAGGTGCAACAGGGCAGGACCTCAGCTCAAACGGATGAGCTTACAGCGGAATACACACAGCCTCCCTAGGCAGTTTGCAAATCGCAGGATGTTTTACGGTGGATCAACCTTGAACGGAATGATGGACTTTTGTCTACCCTGCTAGTAATTCATTGTAAAAGACAAAAGGAAATTACATGTATTTTCTCACAATTTCTTATTTAGCTTTTTCGAGTAGAACTACACCAGCTTCCACCACCCCACAAAAAAAAAAAATCAGTTAAAGTAAACGTTTGTTCAACAGCCAGTTAAATAATGGACACCAGTCATGAATGACTTACTAATGCATCTGGGTTGAGCTGACCATCCATTCTGGAGACATGTAATATACCCGGATGTGTGACCATCTTCTGTTACATAATCTTGTCTGCACTCATATTTTACTTTTTTATTTAAGAGATAAGGAGGCTCAGAGTCAGCAATAAATCCATTCTCAATTTTTACCTTTGACTTTGAACATGTTTCTAAAAGGAAGAGAGCGTAAGGAAAAGGTAAGCATATGGTCAGCAAACAGTTTCCTAAGGACTCACACAACATTACAACCTGAGAAATAAGGGCATTTGTCAGTGAAAACCTGGAAAATTCCTAATCATCCAAAGCATTGTGTCAGAGAAAGTAGGTTATGAGTTTCCAAAAATGTTAAATCTAGATGTTGCATACATTTGGGGGGACTAAGCCAGATTTGAAACACTCAGGATGCCTTGTAAGAAATTACTAAAAATCGGTTTGTCTCATGATTCTGGAAGCCAGCAGCATGCCAGAGCTGTCCTAGCAACAGGCCCTTTCCTATGACCAATGGGGTTTCAATATTGCTAAGAGGGTGGAGCCTGAGTGTTCTCAGCCATGGGAAGCAATGGTACCTATGTGAGGTGATGGATGTGCTATGCAGCTCCATCTGGTGGTCATGTGACTACGTGTGCTTATGTCAAAATAGCAAGCTGTCCGCGTTAAATGTACGCGATTCCCATTTTCAGTTACACCCCATTCGTGCTGATAAAGGAAAACCAACTGGAAAACATAAACATCTGAGCAGGAATCAACTAGAAACCAAACACCAGAGAAAATGTACAGACTCAAAGGGTGGCTCATTGAAAATATGCACTAAAATGGATAAACACAAGAAAAGAACAATGAAGAGGGTGCCAGCCACACAGACAATGAGGAAACGGAGACAAATCTTTGAATACGACCTTGTGAGGCACACGGACACGGCCAGTGCCTAACTAAGGTTCCCGAGACATAGGGTCAACCCATGGCATTGCATTCTCAACGGGGCTTTGTTGGGAGGCGGGAATTTTCCAGATCACAGCCCGGGAAGGGAAAACCCAAGCAGACATGTCAGTCCTACTGAATAGGAGAAACCAACGCTGGTGTTCCCCAAGAGGCCAACACCACCAAACGCTGAATGACCATAAGCAGAGAGGAAAGAGCTGGATGAGGAGAGAGCTCTGCAAATCTGCACGGCGGTCCCTAGATTCTTTGGTGAACGCATCCCAGTAGAGTGCAGGGCGGAACCCCTGAGAACGGGCAGAGCACAACTACCAGAGGCAAGACCTGCCAGGAAACAACAAATTCCAAGACTCCAGGGCGCACACAGCACTGGGAAACATGCATATTCATCAGTCACATGGGAACAGGTCTTTAACCACAAATCACTTAGTACAGAGGCCAAAGAGGCCTTCTCCATCCAGGCCCTGAATAAGCTCATCTGTGTAATGGCTCCCCAAACCAGCCTTATTCATTGGAAAGCAAGCCTTGAATAGGTCAAGTTGAGCCAAACAACCTAGACTTCCAAAACAGAACATCAAGCCAGTAGGACAGGCGTCCTCAAACTACGGCCCGAGGGCCACATGCGGGTGTTTTTGCCGTTTTGTTTTTTTACTTCAAAATGAGATCTGTGCAGTGTGCATAGGAATTTGTTCATTTTTTTTTTTAAACTATAGTCTGGTCCTCCAACGGTCTGAGGGACAGTGAACTGGCCCCCTGTTTAAAAAGTTTGAGGATCCCTGCAGTAGGACTTGAGGTCTCCAACCTCAAACACCCCAGAGGTGCATTTCGGGAGGAGTCACTCGGGGCTGAAATTGTTGCTCTCAGAGACTTCGGTGCCCCCACCGTGGGCCTTTTGCTCCAATGGTGTGTGAACCGTCTCGCTGGGTTCCCAGAGCCCTCATGCGGGGTGATTGTCACAATCTCTGTTCTTTGTGTGGAAGATGACAGAACCTCCTATCTGACATCTTGCGCATGACACTGTTATTACAGGGTTGCTCTTTGTGGTCTTTTGCTGTTGCGTTTTAAAAAATTTATGTCTACCAATAGGCTTCCTTATTTTTCTATCTATATACCAAGAAACTAGTGTTTCCACTTATACACCCTTGAAAAAATAAAACCAAGTAGAGCCATTGTTAAAATAAGAAGGTGATAGAAACCTTTTGTCACAGTTACTCCAGGTGAGTCTTAGACAATCACAAACAGACTGGCTCTTAGACCAGTTTCCTTACCGACAAGGATGCATCTGGCAGGAGGGTGCCAGCCATTCTCCGTACAGGTCATTGAGGTCCGCTTGTTTTGAAGTGTGTAGCCAGGATAGCAATTAACATTTACAGATGCGCCCTGCAAATATTGTCGTGGAGATTGTGGACGATGTCCATTTTCCAAATAATTGAAAATGCATTTTCCTGAGAATTATAAAACAATGATAAAAACACATAAGTGGGGTCAAAAGAAATTAAAAACTATCTTTATAATATTTAAATTAGAATGCATAAGCATCAAAAAGTAGCACATAACTTAAGAAACACGACAGTTGCTACCAAATGTTTTTAGAATCCATATTAAATGGTATTTATCTGTAGTTTCCACAATTGAAATATGTATAAATGCTATAGGTAGGCTTGTAGAATCTATTTCTATTTCTCGTGCTGCTAATGAAGAACCTTGATGAAAGAGAAATCCAGTATTGGTCTTTCTGCTCAGAGACTCATCCTCCCACCTACGTTTCCCACCAGGCTTAGCGGTGCTCATGTCTGCTCTCTCCACTCGGAACTATTGCCCCGGGCACAGGACAGAGAGTTCACTCACTGCGGCAGGGCAGTTTCGGGGTCCATCCATCTTTTTTACAAGTGATGTAATCCCAGGCGCTTTCTGAATCAGTCACATAGTTTTCATCACAGTAATAGTAATACCATGTTCCTACCGATACTGGGAAGGATAGTCTATGCGCTTCTTCCCTATATAGGCGTCCATGTTTTATTTCTGGAAAGTCACAGGGCTTAACTAGCAAGTAAAACAAAGAAAACACAGCATAAGTCATGTTTCACCTTAATAAAAACGTAATGAGAGGTACCTTGTTTCATTGATGAATTATATATATTCTCACATGCACATAATTACAATCATTGCATTAGGCTTTCTAGGACAAGAAAGGTTATAATCTTCAGATGATATGAGTAACACTAGTTCCCTGATTATTTCACAATATAGACAAATACCGAATCATTACAGTGTGCACCTAGAAGTAACACAACACTTAGGTCAATGTTATCTACATAAATAACCACTCTCCTTGTCATTGTTATGCTCACTGAGGTCTGTGTCACGGTGGTCATGGCCTCCTCTTTAAGGCACCTGACTGTCCACATTCATTTGGCCTTGGCCTTGAATGAACACTGAGACATTGACCTGTTATGTGTATCATTTCATTTGTCATCCATGGAAGATCCAGCTTAAGTGGGGGCCCCTTTGACGATGAACTGATATACAAGGAACAGCAATGAGATTGTAGAGACAGAAAACACTGGGAAAAGGGGCAACCCCCCAGGAATAAAATTCCCTGTGGACTGAGGGGCATGTGTGACAGGGGATGGCTTTAGAAGGTGCACAATGTCCCCCACATTCCTCCCCCTCATACAAGGGAGCCCCGTGCCCCTCCCTTGAGTGAGGCCGGACTTAGGGACGCTCTTCTGAAGAGTTCACGTGGCCGAGGGGACCGTGTGTGACCAGGTCATCCATGCTCTGGAGGCACCTCCAGGGCCCTCAGGTCACTCGCTCTGGGGAGAGTTACCTCCACTCAGGCCTCCGATGGAGATGCCCAGGTGGACGGATGCAGAGGCTCCTGCACACGCCCTGGCAGTGGGCCCCTTGAAGCACATACTGCAGCCCAGCCCAGCTCCCCCCACCCCCACAACCTGGGCAGCATCCCAGGGAGTGACCCAGAACCAGGCAGCTAAGCGGCTCCCAAATGCTGACCCTGCCAACGCTGAGTTGGTGCCCTGACTTGGAATAGAACTGTGACCTCCTGGTTCATAGGTTGATGCTCAATCCCTGAGCCACGCCAGTCGGGCAGATGCCCTCTATTTTTAAGTTTAAGAGAAGTAATTGCAGAATTAAGAAGTGGGTCAACTTATGGAGGGAACTTACAGCTACATCTTGGAGGAGGATCCCAGCCTTGGTCAGTACATTTTGCCGTATTTCCCTGGGTGGAAGGGTAAAGGCCACTTTTACAGGAGTAAGTGATTTTATCTCCCACTCTGTATTTGCTCCTGTCAGCAACGAAGTGACTGTTTGCAATTCTTGGAGGGTCACATGTAATTTCTGAAAAGTAAAAGTACATGTCTATTATGCAGGAAACATTTGTAAATCATTGAGGACATGTGAATTATACAGAAATCACATGAAAATCATCGAGGACATGAGAATAAAGTGAATGTCATTCTTTTTGTTCTTTCCAAAGAGCTAAAGGGCATTCAAATGAGCACCTTGTCCTTACATATATATTCGCAACGATTATATAAAAACTAGTAGAAAATATATATGATCACCTAGACACAAGTGTTAAGTAAAATATGTCTCCAGTATTTGATGTTAATCGACACTAACCTCAAATGAACCTTAAATATGTTTATTTTTTGCCTGGCAGGTGTGGCTCAGGGGTTGGGTATCAACCCATAAACCAGGAGGTCATGGTTGGATTTCTGGTCAGGGCACATGCCTGGGTTGGGGGCTTGATCCCCAGTGTGGGGTGTGCAGAAAGTAGCTTATCAATGATTCTCTCTCATCATTGATGTATCTCTCTCTCTCTTTCCCTTCTTCTCTGAAATCAATAAAAATATATTTTAAAATATGTTTATTTTTTCTCTCACTTTAATCTGCTATACCTACCATACTTTCATATTTCCAATGCAGTCCAGTCTACATATCTAGTTTTCACTTCATAGTATAGCCACACTTAACACCAATGTTTGAAGTCAAAATCTACAAGACATATATAAAAACACACGTTTCCCTAAGAGACCAACCAAATACTATTGGGAGAATTTTGTTAAATTAATTAAGAAAAGAAGAACTTCTGGTGGTTGTTTTCAAGGAATGGGCATAAATCCCTTGACAAATTGTAATTCCCTACTCTCATAATCTCCATTACAGCAAATGCTGCTGTTAAAACATTGCCAGGGCAGGTGCTTCTATTCAAAATAATAATATCTCAGATTGTCCAAAGGTGTGAGGCCACATTTTTTTTCTACTGTTAGAAGCCATCATTAATATTTGGAAGATGAATAATAATTCCATGTTGGCACGCTATGTTGTGAATCAGTAGAAACATCCAGTTTGCACAGAGATGGATGAATTGGGCCAAAATTGGTTTTTATTTAGCCGGTCTTGGTACTTTTCATCATTCCTGCAAATGACTTGTTGTCAGAGATTGTCTCTTAATGAATGCAGAGACTTAAAAAATATATTTTTATTGATTTCAGAAAGAACGGGAGAGAGAGAGGAACATCAATGATGAGAGAGAATCATGGATTGTCTGCCTCCTGCACGCCCGACACTGGGGATGAAGCTCACAATCTGGGCATGTGCCCTGAGCGGGAATCAAACCATGACCTCCTGAGTCATAGGCCAATGCTCAACCACTGAGCCATGCTGGCAGGGCAGAGACTGAAGTTTTGATAAATTCCTCTCAACTAAAACCCCCAACGCTACAAAGCATAGACCAGATGGAAGAACAGTTGTGTCTTATCCCAGCGAAGGCTGTTTTAAGATGTCTTTTGTGACTTAGTTCCATATTTCTTACAAATGTGGGGAAAATAGATGCCTTTGGGAGGCCTTCCCCCCCGCAGGTAGGCCTTTCCATGGTCGCAGGCGAATAGGGAGCATGTTGGTGCAATGAGCCGAGGCACGGAGAGTGCCGTGCGTGCACAGGACGGATGGCGTGCACCGCAACAGGCATCCGTGAGAAAGGGGAGGTTACCTTGGCAGGACGGGGGCGGGGTCCACCCCCACTGGGTGCAGACGGTCTCTGCTCTTCCGCTGTAGCCATAGCCCGGGAGACACTGGTACTGAAGCCTCTCGTTCTCTCTATACGAGGCCTTCGGAAACGTGGGCTCTCCATGTTCGATTTGTGGGACTCGGCAGGAGATGCCTAAGCGCAGGGGGTGAAATTCCAAAGTGTCTGTTATGTGCATGAAGGGACTGTGCCCAAGACAGAGCTCCAGCAGGTCACCAGCCCTGTTTCCACTGGGCAAAGCAGGCAGCCCGGCAGCAGGTCTGTTTCGATTGGAATGCGTGCGGAATCTATCTGTCGCTCTTACCACTCACTTATTTTTCTTTATTGATTAAGGTATTACATATGTGTCCTTATCCCTCCATTGCCCCCCCCGCCCCCCTCCCGCCAAACCCGTTCATGCCCTTACACCCCTGGTGTCTGTGTCCATTGGTTAGGCTTATATGCATGCATACAAGTCCTTTGGTTGATCTCTCCCCTTCATCCCCACCCTCCCCTGCCTTCCCTCTGAGGTTTGAGCATCTGGAAGTTACCATTCTGACTGCAATCGTGCTGCTGATTCCATTGGGTTTGAGGATAACCCAGTTTTTCTGAATAAATAGTGGCCGTTAACATTCATCCACTATATATATAACATTGAACAGAGCTCTAAGCTGCTGTGATAAGCATTTTCGCTGAGTAACCTATAAAATTACATATTTTGTAATTGATGATATCTAGCTATTGATGATAGAGAAATGACTGACGAGCTATTCACTGTTGACTTCGTAAAGAAAAAAATTAATTGATCTCATTGTCGTGACAGCTCCAGAAAGTGATCGGCCTTCTGCGTGGGTGGTGTCATCATCCAAGTTTTCTATCCAAGAAAACACCGGGCATCATCTGGGGCACCCCCGTTTCTTCAGTAGTAAAACAGAGGTTGAAATGGTACATCCACCATAAAGTCATTTTGAAAGGATAACGAGATGACACGCATAAAGACCTCAGATGGATTGCTGGGAAGTCGTAAGTGCTCAATAAATGTTACTTAGTATCAGTACCATGTAGATTCTTTAGGAGGCACAGTGTCTTTGCGATGCCTAATTTCATGAGAAAAAAAAAACACATGAAAATCAACAGTATCTTACCCACACAGTTGGGCTTATCTCCACTCCACTGGCCGTTTCCTGAGCAATGTATTTCCGGAGGTCCGTCCAGCTTGAAGCCTGCGTTACACTCAAACTTGACCACCTGCCCGTAAGTATATTCCTGGTTCAGTTCGTATGCACTGCTGATGAGTCTCCCATTCTGCGGCGCTTCCACGGGTAAACACTTAACCACTGGAAAAGGAACGTAACTTTTTCTAATAGATTTTGGAAGTTGACCGTGAAAAATAGGTATCTACACAGATGTAGATATAAAAATCGGCAAGATAATATTGGAGGAAATTACTTAAATGTTTTCATTTTCTTTTTTTCTTAAAGAAGCATTCAATATAGCTGTTTGCTGGAGATAAAGTCCGCTAAGTAAAAACAAACAAACAAAAACACACACAATATTGAGTTTCTCTCTCATAATCCCCTGAATTTTAAATAGTGATAGTTGTGTGCTTTCTAGAGGTTAGAATCCAAAAGGAAAGAAAAGTAAGTTTTAGATTTCCCAAGCGCTCCTCCTTTAAATATTAGATCAGATGAGGTTGAATTCCTATTTGGTTACTGAAACACAGAATAATGTAGTAGTAAAAAGGTCAGATAGACAGTCTGTGCTATTTTAGAAACCATAAACAACAATTTGCAGAGGAAATATTTAATTATAGACTTGAAGGATATTTTAGTGTAAGCCATTTGAAAACATCTTCGGTATTTTTAGAATTGTATCTACCGTCACATAGAGGAATATCATTGGTCCATCCATCTGCATCACATTCTCGGAAATCGGTGTCACCTATCATCTGATACCTGAAAACCACAAATAGCAGGGTAGTGAGCTAATGCGTGTTTATAAGCCGCTTTAAATGCGATACCATGCTGAATGGCCAAACTCCATTTGAGGGAAAATTAAAAGCATATGCATTTTCTTCTTCCTCTTGCTCTCTGTTCTCATCTCTTAAATTCCTTTTTATCTTTCTTAAATTTTGTTTTTTCTTCCTTAAGAAAGACCCTCAAGCCTTAGGTAGACTAGAGATAACCATAATCCTTGGTTCATGATGCAAACTCTTCATTTCACCTACAATATGCTATTATTTTTTTCAATGAGTCAGTTAACCAGTTGCACTTAACAGTGTAATAAGCTTTCTGAACTGTCACCCCAAAACTAAAGCCATAAACATGATAGTAACCAACAGCTGACCTCTGTTGCCCCTCCTTCAGCCTTACTCCATTCTTCTCCCCTCCAAGATGGCGGCATTTTCTGCTCACTTGGGGCTTCTTCCCTAATCAAGGATCATGTCGGGGAAGATTCCTTAGTGTGGGGTTTCTGTCCAGCGCTTGTCCCCACCTCCATCCTGGAGATTCTTCCCAGAGTGTGGCCGTTGAGTCTGGTCTGCTTACATAGCCCATTCGATGTTGAATTTACCTACCATATTTTCCGGCATATAAGACGACTGGGCGTATAGAAGATTTTCCTGGGTTAAAAAGTTGTCTTATACGCCGGAAAATACGGTAACTGTGCCAACTCCTCAAGCCAGGCCTGAAATCTGAAATTCTCTCCTTGAAGGAAAGTTCCTTGAGGTGGGTGCAGAATGGAGGTCAATGCCAGAAGTTTTAATCCTCCTCACTGTTACAGCGGCGGCTGTGGGCCAAATGCTTTCCCCCCAGAAAAAATCCAGGAAGGGAAGGCACGTTGGTAACCACAAGAGAGAGAATGCTGAAAAGGGCCTTTCATTCACTCTGGGCAATTCTCCATAGACCCATGCTCCCTTCACCTGCGGATGAGGAAACCGTTCTGCCCAGTGCACTAGTGAAACAGACAGACTCCTCCTTAAGACAGACTCTGTCGTTCTTGGATTCTCATTGGTCTGTTCCTCATGCTCTGAGGGCAGGAAACATATCAGTGGGCTGGGTGCGGCCCCAGAGCTCGGCGTGCAGGTCGAGTCTAGGCCTCTGTCTCGGAGGGGAGCAGTCACTGGGTAGGAAAGGTGTCTCTGCTCCTCTGGCCCAGAAAGCAGGGTTCCTGCTTAGCACTTTCCATCTGCAGCGGAGACCCGCCCAGTCCCCCAAAGCTCTTTCAGCAATTCCACAGAATTGGCCCCAAAACCTTCCAGAGGGGGATGCGTAGGTGGGGGAGGGGAAGAGAGAAAGACTGTCTATGTGCTGATGGGAGGGGGTGGGGAGTGGGTAGGAATGGCTGCTGTTTCTGTGCCCCCAGCCAGGCAGAATACCAGACTTTTTGCATAATTCCTCCTTAACACTTCCTACTTAAAAGATAACAGAACTGGGCCTCCATACTAAATATCCTAACAAGCGGCTGGTATCAGGTGTTCGGCAAAGAGAAGGTGAGGGGGGACAAGGGTCAAGAGGTCAAGTTTACGGGCAGAAACCATGGGTGTAGCCCACCCATTCTACCATTACATCTCACACAACGGGGTCAAAAGATTTACATGCCCTCAGACAGGCAAAACACTACCGCCAATAAAACGGAACAGTAGCATAAAACACTTCAGGTGGCTGACCTTGCATGGCCCAGGGATTTCTTTTCCGCTGACAAATATCTAGTTCTGGTGGAGTCCCAGCTGAGTGATGGGGACAGTCACTCTTTGAGTCTATAACCCAGGACATCCATACTTTCTTTTTAAAATTGTGGTTTCTTTTTAAAAAAACAACAACATATTTTTTATTGATTTCAGAGAGGAAGGGAGAGGGAGAAAGAGATCGAAACATCAATGGTGAAAGAGAATCATTCATTGGCCGCCTCCTGAACACCCCCTACTGGGGATCGAGCTGGCAATCCGGGCATGTGCCCTGACCGGAAATCGAACTGTGACCTCCTTGTACTATTTCCGTATTGAGGAGAGAACACGGTATCCAGACATCATCCTTTCCATTATTTGACTTTAATTTTGGGGGTTACGTGTGTGCTGCCTATAAAAAGGCTCATAGAAAAATAGAGTCACCTTAAAAATATAAATTAGGACGGTTCCTATCTACCATATCCGTCATCAATGACCTCAATTCATACACGTGGTTTTAGAGTGACTACTTACCCCTCATCACACGTGTAAACTACCTTGGCACCGTATTCAAATTTATCTCCTTCTGCAAGTTCGAATGAACCAAAGGGCGTGTCTCCAGGGTGTCCACAGGGCTTTTCTGAAATGAGGAAAGGCATGCAGTACTAGGACCTCCCACAGGAAACACATTCACCTGAGACTTCACGGACAAGGAGAGTTGATGCTCTACTAGAGGACAGAACTGAGGATACGGAAAAGTGAAGAATGGCAAAGTCATTATTTTAGAATGGAACTTACCTGCACACTTTGCTTTTTCAAATTTGGAAGGTTACCTCCCCTTTTTAAAAATTATAATGTTTTTATTGATTTTTAGAGAGGCAGGGAGCGGGATAGGTAGACACATTCAGGAGAAAGAAACATCCTTGATTGGCTGCCTCCTGCACGCCCCCTACTGGGGATGGCGCACACAACATGGGTATTGACTCTCAACCACTGAGCACAGCAGCCGGGCTACCCACCTCTTTCAAAGAATAAAGACGGTGTCGTGTTTCGTATTTAAGTGATAACACTGACCTAGTTCAGCCAGTATTGCTACAGAATTAAACACTCCGTCTTTTCGCAACGAAACGTTTTTGTAAATGTGCGGCTGACTTACTTTCACATGTCTTGAATGGGTTGCGGGCCACCCACTCCCCTCCCTTGCATTCCATGGTGATCACGCCATATGTCCTGTACCCAGGGCGGCATTTGTAGGTGGCCTTCGTGCCTTCCGGGTAGCCCTGTTCAGACCAGGAACCTGTCAGAATTTCTGTCTGTTTTCTCGGGGGAGGCACTGTACAATCTACAAACAAGAAAAACAGAACAAGAGCTCAAAGCAGCTATTTAACTGGACAGTATGTTTAGGTTAGTTTTACTTTAAAAAATATACACACACACATTTACATACACACACACACACACACACATACACACACACACAGACAGACATTTATATATATACTAGAGGCCCGGTGCATGAAAATTCGTGCACTCGGGGGGGGGTCCCTCAGCCTGGCTTGGTCCCTCTCGCAATCTGGGACCCCTCGGGGGATGTCCACCAGCCCGCTTAGGCCCGCTCCCCTGTGGCTGCCTCTGCGGAGGTGTGGTGCCGGGACTGGGACCAGGCAGCCCTCTCTCCTGCCCCCTCTGCAGAAGGGGGGTGCCGGGACCACCATAGCTGGCCTGGTGGTGCAGACTCGCTGGCCCTGCCCCCTGCCCACTGGCCGTTCTGGCAGGTCGCTCTGGTCTAATTAGCGTGTTAGCTCTTTATTATATAGGATAAACGGTTACAGGTCCAGCCACATGGATGTCTTTATATATAAAACATATGTTTTAGCTTACAGAAATGGAAGCTGCATAAATCTGTAACAATAACGTTCCAGAGAAATAGTCATACTTCACTATATTGTTTTAACTGCCGCCTTGCACTCATTACATTGGAAAATATTTATTGGACACCAATCTACGATGTGAAGAAAAACACAATGAATGAAGATATGCCCTCATGGGGAGTGAGTTATTACATAAGTAATGAAAGATACAGGTACATTTTTTACAAATAGGTACATTTTTCTTTAGAAAAATAAGGTGATCCGAACACAAGAAATGAACAAGGATGCTCATTACTACTGCCAGTATTGCTAATATTTTTGATACTGACTACTGCTTAATTTAGATATAACTACTCCTGATGTTAGAATGATTACATTAGTAAGCCCTCAACACATTACTTTTCAAAATGGAAAATTTAAAGATGCATTAAAAAAAGAGAGAGAGAGAGAGAGAGGGAATCATGGACATGGACAACAGTGTGGTGATTTCGGAGGTGGAGGGAAGTGGGTGGAGGTGGAAGAGGGCATAGAGGGGGGAAATGGGGATGGAAAAATAAAATAAAATAATATAAATAAAGATGCATAGTTATCACCATACATAATTACTGTTTTGTTTTGTTTTTTTTTCATTGCCTACCTCCTTTCCTGACTTGGTTTTATACTAACGGTTTAATGTCCTATTCTAGAATTTCCTTTTTAAAGACAAGGTGAAAAAATAATCGGCGAGGACAGATCTCATCATAGAACAGATTCATTATTAAAACGCTCTACAGCGTTTCAGACAACAGAGAGCTGCCTGCGCAACTACAGAGGCACCAGTTTTCTTCGGAAGATTTCGCAAGCTTTGAGCACAGTCGTGTTCATGTTCGGGAACTTTGCAGTCAAGGATTCCACAGTGCAGTCTGGATTTCCGGAAGTGAAGTAAATGTACTTTTTCGCCACTAGGTGGTGGTAATACCTCACCAGGAAACCACCCAACCAACCTCCTCCAGCCTCCCAAGGGAGTTTTTGTTTTGATGTGGGGTTTTTTTGTGTTTTTTTGTTTTGTTTTGTTACATGTTAATGTTCATGTTTGTTTTTTAGATGAAAATTTTCTGTTTAACTACAGGCTAACAAGTGTTTTTTTTCCCCTTTTGATATTCAGACCGTTCAGATTATTAGAAAAATACATGAATTAAATTTCAAATGTAGATGCCAATATTGTGAGTCGAGAACTATTTTCCACTAATATAGTAACCTTTTGATAAACTTGCTTCCTATTCTGTTATTAAGCTAATGCAAGGGGAAAGGAATACAATTTTCTCAATTGATTTATTCGAGTGAAATTATTTTTACTCATGCAGCGATCTATCAAAAGAGTAATCCAGCCACACACACAAAAATATAGCCTGTTTGCTGGCCAGAGAGGCGATGAGTTTTCTTCCTTTGGGTTATTGTTATATTTCCAGATAACACATTTACACCTCTAATTCTTTTTTTTAATACATTTTATTGATTTTTTTTACAGAGAGGAAGGGAGAGAGATAGAGAGTTAGAAACATCGATGAGAGAGAAACATTGATCAGCTGCCTCCTGCACACCTCCCACTGGGGATGTGCCCACAACCAAGGTACATTCCCTTGACCGGAATCGAACCTGGGACCCTTGAGTCCGCAAGGTGACCCTCTATCCACTGAGCCAAACCGGTTAGGGCAGTGGTCGGCAAACTCATGAGTCAGCAGAGCCAAACATCAACAGCACAACGATTGAAATTTCTTTGGAGAGCCAAATTTTTTAAACTTCAACTTCTTCTAACGCCACTTCTTCAACATAGACTCGCCCAGGCCGTGGTATTTTGTGGAAGAGCCACACTCAAGGGCCCAAAGAGCCTCATGTGGCTCGCGAGCCGCAGTTTGCCGACCACTGGGTTAGGGCTACACCTCTAATTCTTGATTTTTCAAATTTAGTTCGTTGCTTTTAACAACCAGAGGGAAAAGACAAAGGTAGACATCTCACATAATCTTCCTACCAGCTTTTCACAATATTCACGGTGTGCTCGTTTACTGTATATCAGGAGTTCCCAAGTGGATTGATTACCCTTTTTTTGTGTCAAATAACACTTAAAAGTGCTTCTTTCATGGACTTGAAATGCATATCCTGACTCTGTGAGAAGAAGACATATCGCCCCGGCTCGGTTTTCCCATCTCTCCACGGCCATCTCCAGTTTCTTAGCTCTGATTACTCTCATCCATCACCTTGACGGTGAAACATTCTTAACCACAGATTTTGGACAGTTGGCTTTGTCTCCTCCTGCAGGCTCTACTTAAATATTATTTCCTTCCCAACACAGCGCAGGCTTCATCATTATTTAATGTTTACTAAACTTTCTGTTTTTTTTATATATATAAATATTATGTTTATGTAATATCCATATACACAGATAAGAAGGCGTTTTTATTGTATGTTAATATTGAACACATTGTAAGCTCAATAAAAGGAGGTGTTTACTAAACTTCCATCAATCCTCCCATCCATGTCGGCTCCCTAAAGGAAGGACTATCTCTATCCTCTTTTTTTTTTTAAAATATATTTTATTGATTTTTTAGAGAGGGAGAAAGGGAGAGGGATGGAGAGAAACACTGATGAGAGAGAAACATCATTGATCAACTGCCTCACGCACACCCCCCCACAGGGGATCGAGCTGCAACCTGGGCATGTGCCCTGACCGGGAATTGAACTCTTGGTTCCTGACTGGATGTTCAACCACTGAACTCCACCGGCTGGGCTCTGTCTTCTTTTATATAGTGGAGGGACTTTCATGAATATTCAGATCTCCCCACTTCAAATGTGCCTCCTGTCTACTTGTGTTCTAATCTTGAATATACTGAGTATTTTCAGCTCATGCCATTACAAAATACTTTAAAGTGATGATTCACCGAATTGTGTCATATCAATAGTTAAGCCTATCTTATGACTTGGCTTTTATTTGTCTGAATTGACAAAGAGCTAACTGTTCCAAGCTCATTCTCAAAAATGTTCAATTAGACAAAGAGTTATTTTACCCCAAAGAGTCAAAATGCTGGCACAGATGTGCACCAACCACATTCCTGTGTATTAAATAGACAGCTCTTTCCCATCTTTAGATCTGGAAGTTTTTATTCTTATTTTTTTGAATAGCCATCATATTTCTCAAGTTCTAAGTTAATGAGTTTTCCAAGCTTTGTAATGTGTAAGTATTTACTTGGATTTAAACAATGAATACTTCATCTTATGTGTTTACATAGTCCATTACATGCCCGTTAATTTTCTTCTTTGGCGAAACACTACCTGGGTGACCTTTTTATTTGCTTGGTCTGGTTTTCCAAGTGAATAAGACAAAATTATTCAGTCTGTAAATATGGGGTATGAATGGATTTGGCTATTGAACTAGAATAGGATTCATTTTATGTTAATTTGAGGAACATGACTATCAAATTTTAATCAAAGTTAAAAACAAATACACTTGATATTTTAAAAATCAGTACTCACCTAATTTCCCCACTTTCATATTTTAAGGGGGTAGTATTAACATAGACACACAGAACTAATTGCTAGTTTTCAATGTCAACACATATATAAACTTGTTTGAAAAGTATTCTTAATCCAAGACAATAAATTATAATAAAATTATACACTTGAGAAAACATGATAAAATCCAGAGTGCTTTGGTAGACTGAAGTTGGTTTCTTCGTTTAACTAGTCTATTTTTCTAAAATTATTTAGCATCTGGATAATTATCATGACAATCCTGGGGATACAAATGAAAAGGGAAAGGGAAGAAAAACAACACACAGACTACCCAATTGTACCTGTGGTGCTTGGGGAAGTTCAATCGATGGAAGAGTTAGAAAGATGGGTGATGGCTTCAGTCCCCCAGTCTTACAGAACTACGCCAGCCCTTTGTACATACACGATGTTTCCTTAATCTTGAATGCTCTCCTTGTCCTCATCTGGCTAACTCCTACTCGGCCTTCAAAACCCACCCAAGATGTCCTCACCACCCTGCCATCCTTCTCTCTCAACCCTACCCCACTCCATTCTCTCAGTCCAATTTGAGTTTCTTGCCTTGTCTAAATGGTCTTATAGACTCCCTGGTTTATCTCTGTCACAATACTTTCTATGGTCAAATACACTATGTTAGTAAAATGCAATAACCATTCTTTTTGCTTCCCCCACTAACTGACCACCTTTTGGAAAGTGCTAGTCAGAGTGTGTGGTGAGTAGCTGTCAATCAATCAAGAACCGATGGTTGAATGAATGAATAAATGAACAAATGAATGAATGAATGAATGAATATGAAACTATCTCGGACCTTTCCGTTATCTCTGAGGGTTATGTACAACTTGTGGAAGGGCATGGTAGACGGTAGCAGATATAAAAGGTGAGCGAGGATCTGGGAACAGAAGTTTAGTTGCATGAACCCAAGAAACTCTACCACTTGTATTCCCGTTGTCCAGCCTGTCCACGTGTCCTACGTTTGAACTTACGCTATACTTTTTGAAGTCAGAAATTATTTTAATTTAGCTCGAAAAAGCTTTTGGGAGCCCTTGAAGGAACATTTTTATAATCTCTCTTCTATCTGTTATATTTCGAGTTAACAAGATTTATGAGAAATTTGGCTCTCTCTCCATTAAAGTGTCAAAACAAATAAAAGTGCTCTGTCAAGTCTTTTATTCCCCATTCCCTGTATTATTTTTGTGATTCCCCCCCCCCCCGTTCCATTACTTCCCCTGAGACATTTTTATAATCTTTCCTTATCATTTTAAGCTAAAATGTCATACTTTTCCACCCAATTACATCATGTCCTTGTCATGCATTATGTTCTGAAGAAATGGGCAAAGTGCACAAGAGTCGAGAGAACACACAATGGATTGGTTGGCAGAGTGTCATGGCCAGGCAGGGCAGGTGGGGGAGGGGGCGTGGGGGGAGGAGGAGGAGGCAGAGCCTGAAAGAAGGGAAAGTGGTGAAAGCTGTAGAACAATCAGGGTTTGAGCAAATAAAAGTGGGTCCACTTAGACTTTGGCTCCGGCCCCGGCAATCAAAGGCCAATAAGGAATCGTTACTAACCTGGGCCTCAAACTCCTGCTTGGGAACTTCCTTCTAGCTAAGCGTAGTGTTAGCAATCCTTAAACAACCCCCTTCTCCTTTAACACTTTATGCAAGCGAAAGAGGAGCATACACATTTTTCCAGGACATGCCTAGGCTTAAAAATTACAACAACATGGGTGGACCTTGGGAACATCATGCTAAGTGAAATAAGTCAGACAGAAAAAGCTAAGAACCATACGATTTCACCCCTATGGGGGATATAAAACTGCTCCTGGTGAACACAAACAGCAGAGTGGTGGCTGCTGGAGGTGGGGTCTGGGGGGGAAAAGGGGTCCTCATAGGAGGTGACAGGAGGAGACTCGACTTTGGGTGCAGGCACGTGGTGCTGTATACAGATTTTATAACTTAGAAATCCACACTTGAAACCTATGTGTTCATGGTGACCAATGTCACCCCAGTGAAATTTAACTTAAAAAATGTCATTGTTAAAAAATATTTCAGAGTTCAAAATAGCAAAAAAAGAAAAAACAAACCAAAAAAAACCCAATAATAATGAGGCTTGCTTTGGCATAGTTCCTCCCCATCTCACAGGAGGCGTCATCCATCCGACCTAGTCCACCTGGAAATACCTCATCTTCCAGAATTGCTTCGTCTGGTTCTTACCCTGCTCGCCACCCATCTCTCCCTTTCCCCAGGAAAGTCGATGCGGAAAAGTGATCCCGTTATACTAATGCACAGCAAACCAATTTAGTTTCAGGACTGTCGGGCCAGCCAGGAAGAAAACAGTTGTTCTACAGCCACTGGAAATCCATGTCATTTTTCTTACAGGCGTGGCCAGTGCGCGTGCAGCTGTGGTTCCCTGAGGCTAACCTGAGCGTCGCGTTCAACATTGCAGCTGTGCGGAAGTTAGGAAGTGGCGGACTGAGAGTCATTCTCATGATAATGTATGTAGTGCTCAACTCCCCGGCAGAACCTGATGTCACACTTAAACATTCCTAAGTGGCACAAGGAATAGAGGCTAGAAATAAGTTACCTGGCATCAATGACCTCATCAAATAATGTAAATGCCTTTTATTTCATTTTTACCACAAACACTTGGTAGCACCCAACTTTAATATTTCAAAGTCCGCTCTGTAGTCATTGAAAAAGTCTAATTAAACTTGGCATGATTCCTGAGTCGTAAACAGAAGCTAGAAATAGACTAAATCTTCACATGACAAGCGATGTCTGCATAAAACCTCCACAAACAACCTGTAAGTAAATGGCGAGACACTACACAAATTCCTATTCTAAAAAATGACAAAAACGCACGTAAAGAAAAAGTTTTCTGTGGTTAGCCAGTATCATTGTTCCGAACTGTTTGTCAATAAATAATATTTTACTTTTAAGTACTAGTTGTAACATTGATGTGTGCAGGGAAATGACTGTATACCTAGTTTGAAAAGTGGCTGGATATATAGCTTACACGCTAAAAGTCACACCATAGTATGTTAGAACAATGTAACTAAAAAGGCTCTATTTTTCAAAAAGTAGGAAGCACATTGGAATAAACTTACGTAAGTTACTAAAGGATATAAGTTAAAAAAATCTGCCTTGATTTTCTAGGTTGAAAGACCCCCAGGGACAGAGGGCCTGGCTCTGTGTGAAGATTCCTCAGTGCTCATAGGCTGACCTGGGTAAGCATTGCACTCAAACTTAGCGGAAAGTTTTGAGAATCTAGGAACACCATGCAATGCATTTGGCTCAACGATGGCAACCATGTACCTATCACATCACTGCCTGTCAGGAACCAGAAGAGCAAATTTGTTCAGTCGGGTTTAAGAAATGCATCAATCTATCAAGAAATAGTGACAGAATGAAATTTAATGATGAATCCAGAAATTGTCCCCTTGATATCAGAAGAAAGTCACTCTAGCTAAAGACTGTTATTCTAGAATCAATCTTATCTACAACCCCAGGGAAAATCTCTACTGAACAGGGTAGGTATCCCAGAGAAGGTGTGTTCTCCCCGCCACCCCCCAAAAAAAAATTATATCATATTTTCATTCTAATGATACAAGTCATGGTCATCTATAAGACCATGGCAGCATCAGTTCTAAATGATAGATGAATATTTCTTTAGGAAGAGCTAATACTATATCTGAAATAAATCCAACCATTATATGATTTGAAGGCTTTTGCTGCCTAATTTCTATTCTGCTTCTACATATATTCACATGCTGCTTAATACTTTGACACAGAGCATTTTAGTGAAAACTGAAAGCAAAAAAAAAGGAAATGATATCCTAGGAAATTTACAAATGGAAGTGACCATACATACTACAATTCTCAAAGACAGTTCTAAATATACTTTCTGAAAACTTCCAGGAAGTACCCTTACGCTAAAGAACAAGAATGCCATGCCAGTAAGCCACGTCGATGCTTTAAACTTCGGTGTCAAAAGCCACTCAAACACGAAGCCACGGGGCTGGAGTAAAACCGCATTTTCTAGAGCACATTTTCATTCCCACTGCCAAGAGATTGTTAGCAAGTCCTTGATAATATAGTCGTAGGAAAAAAAAAAAGTCTTTCATTTTTCCTCTTACCTTGGGCTACACAAACAGACCATAACAGGAGCCACAGAATCTTTGCGGGAAGCCTCATTTTGGGGGGCCTGTCAGGGGTGCATGGAGTAGCTGACGATGCTCACTCTCCCTCCGGGTGTCCTCTGGGGAAAGTTGTGGTTGGTGCAGGGAGGTGCTGGCTGCAGGAGGAAGTTGGAGCACAGCTTGGGGAGCTGGGGGCTGAGGGACGCCCCGCCCATCAGGAGGGACCGCCTAGCGGGAGGGAGAAGGAACTCACTCCTGGCTCCCACTGAATGGGGACCCGGCGACCTGCGCTGGCTGGGTTTTCACCAGCCCAGGCCAGTTCCCTGCTGGAAACTTTGGGGTCCTGGGAATGTGCGGCGCTTAACGGGTGGCCCCTGGATTCTGAAACCCTCCCCTGACTCCCACCCGACCCAGGTCCACTGTGGGAAACCTCGGAGATGAAATAACAGACCCTCTTTGAAACATCCTTTTGTGGGATTGGAGGTGGGGCAAGGCTTGCACAATCCCGACCCAGATGATGAGTGTGTGTGTGTGGGGGGGGGGGGGACGGGAGGGGGGTGAAGGCGGAGGGTGGGGGAAGGTCAGCTTTGCCAAGAATGTGGGGCTGGTGGATTGGGGGGACCTGATTTTTTGCAAGGTGTGGCCTCAGTCCTCTGAAGGCTTGTTCATAGGGTGTGCGAAGCAACAGGTCCACGCTCTGAGGCATAAATGAGTTCAAAAAGCAAGAAATGGGAATGCTGATATTTTTACACTGTATTGACACAATCTGCATGAAGAGAATATAGGCAAGTGGTTTGCTGTTAGGAAGGTGAAAACAGCCTGTAGCCAGCCCCAGGGTCAAGACACTGAACAGCACTTTCTCCCAGGATCCCCCAGTCCTCCCTTCCCCCAAGCCCTTGCCCCCTCCTGCCCCTCAAAGCCTGCCCTCTCCCCTGGTCTCTAAGAACATGGACTCAATTGGCCATTTTGGTGCTTCCTATTAATCAAATAATGTTATTGATTCCTTTGTGTTTGTTTGTTTGTTTGTTTATTTATTTTTTAAGGACTTGTCATTTGAGTGACAAATATTTTTCTCAAAAATATTTTTATTGATTTCAGAGAGGAAGGGAGAGGGAGAGAGAGAGAGAGAAACATCAGTGATGAGAGAGAATCATGGATTGGCTGCCTCCTGCACGCCCCCCACTGGGGATCGAGCCTGCAACCCGGGCCTGTGCCCCGACCAGGAATCGAACCGTGACCTCCTGGTTCATAGGTCGATGCTCAACCACTGAGCCACGCCAACTGGGCCCTCGATTCCATTTTGATTAGAACCCAAGCTCTATTCTCTCTCATCATTGACGGTTCTCTCTCCATTCCTCTCAGAATCCAGTAAGAAAGGGACCAAGTTAATTGTTATCTTTCCTCCTGGCTCACACGAGACACAATGTACAAGCTGCCCTACATACGCGTGGATGAAGGGAAAGGTCATTTTTTCAGGGTTATTTCAATACACCCTCCCTCACGCAGAGAAGCCCACACATCCTCGAGTCCCCTTTGAGGGGACGCTGCTGCATCCTTTAATTCAATAATTGGCCCGGAAGAAAAGAACGCTGCCTCTGCATTTTCTTTCATCCTGTTTGGGGGGAAATGGAACACACAGGGGCCTCCCATCTCATTTATTGATCTTATTTATTGATCTTACTTATTGATCTTATTTATTGACCTTATTTATTGCCCTTGTTGTGTCAGGCGCTTTTCTAAAACCAGGCTGTAAGCTCTTCAAGTAACCCCACCTCCTCAAGGAGAAGAGAAGGAACACCACCTGCCATCTCCTGGGCCCCTCCCTCGGCCCCCCTGGTGAACATTCAGGAAACTCAGAAAGCTGGGGGAGGTGGCGATGGGTGGCCCCCCCTTTCCTGCACCAGCTGCCTCCTGAGTTCCTCGACATTCACCCCAGGCGCCCCACCAGCCTAACGGCCCGCTCTGGAGCCTGTTCAAGGCTGCAGAAGGAAGCTGTGAGCAAAGTCTCCTGTTTGCCCCTGCTCAGAGATTGCCTCAACCTTTCCAGCTCTACCGACCTCGCAATAACGGCTGATTAATGATTAATGTTCCTGTGTCAGGGCCTGCATGACACTTCTCATAGCTGATGCCCTCGTAGACCTTGTAGGTGCATTCTGTGATTCCCTTTTCACACAAGTGACAGGAGATTAGAACCCAGATGGTCTGGCTTCACAGTTGGACGTGCAAGCACCAGGCTCACCGCCCTTCTGACTCGGTGTATGGCCAGCCATCTTTGCTCCGCACAGAGGGAACTCTCAGCATGGGTCAATGCCATGAACAAGTGCCCCAGGCAGTCCCACCCCGAAAATAAAGGGAAATGTTAAAGAGCAATCACCCTAGACTTCTGATAGTGGAGACATGTGCCCCCAAACTCCTAGGAGAGAACACCCATCCTTTTGGGCCGGTCCCTTGAAGTGGCAAAACTTTTCATCATTTTGACATGGATAAAGACCGCCAGAGAGAATGAAGACTTTGCCTGCAGGGACTGAAGAAAAATTAAAGGGGGGGGGGGGGGGGTTAAAAGCTTTTATTTTTGCTTTATTAAAAATTCTGTTTTTATAGACTGCGACAGAAGACACCTCGCCCTCAAATCTGGTCCCAACCCTGCATACGACCATGTGTCAGGGGCAAATGTACACATCTGAAAAGTCTTCTCCACACACATTAGCAAGAAGCTTTGGCCCTGTGAGTGGCTTCTACCTGATTCCTGGTGAAAGTCTGGAGTGAAAGCTATGGGGTCTCTGTTGTGTCTGCATGTTACGCATGTCTATGGCTATGCATGGTGGATAGGTGATGTTTTTCAACTTTGTAAGGGCATTTCCAAAATTACTTTGTAAAATTAAGTCCTCTTTGTCTTTAAAAAATAAGCCTTAATATCAACAGCATATTTATGGAAAACTGAAACTTGACTCCCTCTCATGTGCTGATAAAATAGTTTTTTCTTGGGCTGTTCTTGGTAAGATTGTGAAAGGGTTATGTTTACCTTTTGCGTAATCTGGCTGGAAAACAAGGATTCCGTGTTTCATGAGAATGGTTTCCTGTATTTCTCATTGTCCTTATTGGATCTTTGATTGTTTAAGAAAATGGATCCTTCGCCGTTAAAGGGGCCATGTTGTGTGTGTGGGTGTGTTTTTTACAACTATACAATTCCCAGGTATTTGCCTTTGATTTCTTTAATCGTGACTTTGGTTCAATGAATAACTAAGTATTGTCTCACAGTGACCTATGATCTCATTTAATCGAGTGTTTCATACCTTTTGATAAGTTTTACAAACTTCCCCCAAAATCAAATTTGAAATTAAGCCTAGTTGACCTTGAACTAATTTTGGGATTTTCACGAGGGTCCCTGGAACATCTCAAAAGATGTGTCCTGTCTTCCTATTGGAGATATTAAACTTATAGGCTTGCTTGATGCGTTAAATTACATGGGAAGCATTGCCAGATGAGATGTGATGCTAGAACTTTCTTTAGGTTGTTTTGCAATAAACATATTATGTTTATGAATTACATATAGATTATCACACTAGGTAATTTAAACATTATTAATATGGTAATTAATACAAGTGTTCCTGCAAAAGTTCTTTATCTTCAAGGACATTCATGGACAATTCTCTAGCAAAGATAGGTATCTGATAACTACTATCAGCCTGCCTTCACTTGAGAGGAACAATAATGGACCTTCCAGTGCCCCCCAAGGCCACAGACACAGCCCACAACATGTCATGGGTGGGAGCCCGAGACCTGTCCTTCCTCCCCCACATCAGTAACAAGAGCCCATCACATGGATTGCATCATGTGAACGTGTGAAGACCACCCTCTGAAGGTCCGCGGGGCCTTTGCTGGAACATCCGTGAGGGAGAAGGTGGGTGGTGAACCCACAGAAAACTCAAAGCCCAGGCCCTGCAGCGAGGATTCGGGAGTCCACTGGTGGGGTGAGATGCGGGTTTTCCCCGAAGCTGTGGTTGAGAAGGTGCAAGCCCAGCTGACCCCCTGAGAACATGGAAGAGGTGCATGGCTTGGCGGGGATTTGGAAGTTTCGGGGGACTTTTATGGAGTTCGGTCCCGGAAAGCACCCCTAGGATTCTGGAAGGGGGAAGATATCTGATATACCCCCTTAGAGCAACAGCTCCTAGCAGACAGAGGAAGAGATCTGGCAAGTTGGAGCCAGTTCCTTACAGCTTCTGCCTAGAGATCACACGAGTCACTTCAACTCTCATTTCATTGTCCAAAGCATGCTCCGTGCATGCACTCAACATAAAAACTATGAAGTGTGGTCCTACTGTGCGCCTCCTGACACCCTCCTCTCATTACTTCCTGATTTTGTTGGGTTTAACCTTTATTCTTTGGTTCTCCTACTTACGTTCATTTTCATAACTAGTTTTTCCATTTCCTTCAAATCTTACTATTATATCTGAGTGGACTTATTCTTTGTTTTTTTTTTTTTTCTTTTTTCACTCCCAGTGCTTTCCAACTATGGCTTCTCCACAGTTACCGAGGTCCTAATTTTGATGCATCTTTTTTCCCCCCCTCTTTGCATTTCATAATCACATTTTTAAGACAGGCTCTTGGACTCTTTCTTGATTTATTGCATATTCATGAGTTTATTTCTTTTATACTAAAATGTCAACTTGACTGAAATTCCCAGTTGCCCAAATGGCGCCTTACACACTTAGTACAATATTATTGACTATATTCCTTATGCTGTCCTTTCCATCCCCAGGACTATTTTGTAACTTCCCAGTCCCTTCCCCCCTTGTCACCCAAATTTCTGTTTGGAGTTTGTGATTTGGGCTGTGACTCCCTCCTAGTCCCATCGAATATACAGCAGTCTCTGTGTTTTATATTTCATGGTTGTTTCCGCTGGAGTTCCAAAGGCAAATAGATAAAATTCCAGAAGCAAAGAATGCTTAATTCACTGAAATTGGGTAAAACCTTGGTCAGTAAAAATATTTTCTAACTGCTTATCTTTTAAAGCCTGTTGTTATTATAACATTTTACATTTTTTTTCCTGCGGGACCAGGTGGTCTGAAGCTTTGTGGTGGGTGTTATAATTACTGCGGAATGTGAAATTGGGGACCCGGACGTGGAATGTTCATCCATGCCAATGATTTGAAAATTAGCATCCAAACAGCAGCGAATTTGCTGAGAGACAAAATGTAAGGTTGTTAGCTTTATGAGGAAATGGTTCTGGGCCAAGAAAGGCGGGTAATTATAGCAGTGGCCTGGAGCTCGCTGTGTGTGACATAAATCTACTGAGCAGTGAGGAAAGTTCTCAGGATCAAGTGACCGGAGAACTGTCTTAGGTAAAAGACAACTTGTGGCTGCCCAGCCCATCGGGGATCCCAGGAGTGCCGCCTGCTTTAGTCATGGTGAGAAACGGCTCCTGTACCTGCACAATGTGGGCCAAGTCCTTCGCCAGGAGGACACACACAGCTCCTTGTCAGGAACCCCAGCAGCAAGGGCCTTTCGGAGCCCTGGGCGGGGAGCTCAGTTGCAGGTTCGGTCCTCGGTCCCCGGTCAGGGCACATCCAAGAATCAACCGATGAATGCATAAATAAGGGGAATGACAAATCAATGTCTCTCTTTTTCTCTCTCCTTCCTTCCTCCCTTCTTCCCCGTCCTCCCTCTCTCAAATCAATCAATAAAAAGTTAAAAAAGAAACTGTCTTGCTCCCAACATCCATATATAAAAGATTCTTCTTTCTCATTGTCCATAGTGTTTGATCCCACTTGGATCAGATGACCAGGCAGACAAAAAAAAGGGTAGAATTTTGATTTATTCACACTGGACGGCTATTGTGTTGGCTGTTGTCATTTTTTTATTTTTTTTTATTTGACAATCTAAGGGAAGAGAGGTCAGTGCCCTGACTACATAGTCAGGTATTATCGCATGCTTTACAAACTCTCGGGGCCCACTGGTTGAAAATTGCTGTTCTAGAATAAATGACGTGGCTCCTAGTTTTCTTTTTCTAAGGCATTGAGTTCCACCTAGAAACTTAGAATTAGCCCATCGTCTGGGATTGGATTTATCAGGGAGCTGATCTTCAGCGAGAGATTGTAGCAGGACAGGGAAATGGAAAAGAAGGAACAATGGGTGGGGGATTAAAACACAAAGTTATTTGATTTATTCTAGTCACGGTCTCGGTCCCATCTGAACTGTGTCCTAGTGAATTAAACTCTGGCTAAATTATTTTTGAAGGGTTGCTTGAGCAAAACAGATAAGTCATAGAGAAATCATGGCCTTAGAGAATTTGGTAGTTAAGGCCTAGGAAGATCATTTATTCATGGGTCTTGAAATTAGTGGAAAAATTCACTTTTTAGCTGTCAGGTCATTATCATCTAATGGCATTCAGCCTTTCTGTCCCACACTGAGCCACTTGACGACTCTCTCAGATGCAAGTGAGCGCGTGGGCTTGTCGGCAGAGAGAGAGGAAACAGACACGCAGAGGACAAATTAGAGTTGCTTTTTATTTCTGTGTCCTAAATCTGGGTGAATGCCTTGTCAAAAACGCTAGTCCTTCTATCCTTAAATATCATACACAGCACCTGGGCGAACTCATCAGCATTTCAATATATCTTGTACTGATATTTGAGTAGGAGGGGGTGGACTACCCTCTTTCCAGATTGCCTTTTGCCACCTCCTTAATTAGTGGCCAAATTAGTAAAGTGTGCACGGAGCCAGTGTAAAAATTGCACTACTCATTTAGCTCGGTGGCACATGCTCAGCTCGGTGAATCTGAACTCAATATGGTGCATATTTCTTTTTCTGCTTCACATGTGAGTGTAATTCAAGACGTTTGCTTTAATTGCCTCCATGATCTGGCTTCTACCTGGGGAATCTTTAAAATATTTTTCTGATCATCCATATTTATTATTTTCATGGGAGTTTAGAAGAATTACCTAGCAGCCAGATTCCCTCCCTCCACTCCCCTTTTTTAACTTTAGGACATTTATTTGTTTCAGTTCCTCTGAGGGTACATACTGTGGTTTATCTCTTAGAAAGTAATCAAAGCTGTTCAACCAGTTGTGTGAAACTTGAAAAGCATAATTAAACTCATTAGTTGCTAAACAGCAAAGGCATGTTTGTATTAAGAAGAAGATACTAGAGAAATAGAGTCAACACTCAAATTTTAAATAATTTATATATTCAAGCTGCAGAAATCAAGAAAGAAATGGACACAGAGGTACCATTTAATACCTTGAAGTGGTGAGCTACCTGGAAAGAAATAAAAATACAAATTCGGTATATCTAGGCATAATTAATATTTACATCACACTATAAAGAAAATAGATGAACTTCAGAAATGTTATGTATTCATATACACCAGGGACCTCAATGTCTACAACACAATTATGTATGAAAACCGCGTGAGATTCTTCCAATTTTCTTCACTTGTTGTTATGCGCTGTGTTTATACCAACTTGCTATTTGTGATGAAAACTGTTAGCTTATAGCCTTGGGACACGCATAACAATCAGGAAGATTGGACTTCCATATCATTCCTACCGAAACGGCTACTGAGCATTAACTTTAGCTTTCTGATGAATCTATAAAATATATTTACAAAATTACTGTAAATCTCCTAACATAACATCTGGCTCATAGTAGTTCCTCACACGGCACTATGACTATGTGAACGTTTGTAAGTCTTTATGTTTGAAGAGTGACAAAATTTGTAAGTCTTTATGTCTGAAGAGTGACAATCCATCCACACACGAAGCTTCTCATTCACTCACTAGACTGTTGTTGCTCATCTGCTAATTGACAATGACTGTGAAAGAGAAAAAGAGGTCCTTGCTGGCAGGCTTGACGATGACAAGGGTCAGGGCAGAGGGATGCCTCCTCTAAGCCACCCACGAGCAGGGCTGGGGACACTAGGCACCTAGGAATGGGAAGATCCGAGAGAGAACCGGAGTCCCCAAGCCTGCTGGCGACTTTCCTCCCAGATATATGTGTTTTGTACCTAAAAGAATAATGTGGGGGCGATTCCTGGGTTATTGGAACAGAATGTGCTTCCTAGTGATTGAATCACAGTTGGCACTCAAGAATTCTCCCTCCGGCTCTCTGTTCTCCCTCCAAAAATTCAGCCGAAGCCAAGAGTCAGAAGCAGATACATGGAGAGATATGCATCCTTGGGCAGGATGCTCAGATGCGCATTTGGAGGGAGCCAGGAGAAGGGGGCAGAAGCAGGAGGAATAGGATAGAGGACTTGACTGCTGTCAGAACGCTGGCTGCCTGCCTCCTGACAGGGGTCCACTGTGAGGCGTGTGCCCACATTTCACACCTCAGACGGGCGTTCGTTTTCAAATGACAAAAAGCACTGGCCATGTTGGCACTTGTGTCCACTACGGAATAGAAGAGTGTCCGCACCCGCCTCCACCTGCCCCCTCCCCCTGTGCCACTTCCCTGCGCTTCTCGGGGGGGGGGGGGGGGGGTCTGTGAATTGAATGCGATACTCTCCTTGTCCACTTCTTCTCACCGTGTCCCCTTTTCAGTGTGGATGAAACGACACTGATTCTGCTCATGCAGCGGGACACGCGTGGAATATAGGGCAGGCTTTGTTACCTTCTCTTCCCGCCTTTCTGTGGATGGATGTTGATAAGGGGACGTGTGAAGGTGTGAATTGTAACCTATAGAACCGAGTTGAAATTGTTTCTAAAAACGGCTCCTGGTGCTATAGTAGAATGAAAGCTTTCACACACACAGCGAGAAAGAGCGTCTGTGAAATGTGAGGGCAAAAGGGCGCAGAGAAAAAAGGAAGCCAAGGGAAAAGGCGAGAAGGAGGGAGATGTATTTTAACAGCGGGAAGTGGCATGACATGACACGGAAAAGAAAGGGCATGAAAGTATACTGTAGTGTAGAAAGATACGGCAGGAGAAGGAAAAGCCAAAATGAGTGACCAAATTAAAACGTCTGCCTCCAGAAAATTGAAAAATATATACAGGTGAGCAAAAATATCTTCCAATTACAAATTTGCTTCAATGCCCCAAATTGCCAGATTTTAACAATGGCAGGATAGTATTCCTTATGTTACACTATTCTTTTAATTAAATATTAATTTATAATACAAATTTTTTTTAAATTTAGGAGTATAACATTTTCCACTTGGACTATTAAAAACATTTTTTAAAATGATTTTTACAGAGAGAGGAAGGGAGAGGGAGAGAGAGATAGAAACATCAATGATGAGAGAGAAACATCATGGATCGGCTGCCTCCTGCATGCCCCACACTGGGGATCTAGCCCGCAATCCGGGCATGTGGCCTGACCAGGAATCGAACAGGGGACCTCTTGGTTCCTGGGTCAATGCTCAACCACTGAGCCACGCCAGCCAGGTTCCACCTGGACAATGTTAAGGCCACAAAAACCAGTGTACCATCAATGCACTAGGCTCCCCTTGGCCTAGCACATCCAGGTACTTTGTACAATCTGTATCCTACTGGCTGAGCAGGCTTTTACTGGTTTCTTCTTCTTCTTTTTTTTTTTTTTTGTCTTTGTAACTGTTATCTGGACACTTGGAAGACCAATACTTAAGACTGGCTCAGTGGTTTAGCGTCAACCTATCAACCAGGAGGTCAGGGCACGTGCCTGGGTTGCAGGCTCGATCCCCAGTGTGGGGCGTGCAGGAGGCAGCCGATCCATGATTCTCTCTCATCATGGATGTTTCTATCGCTCTCTCCCTTCCCCTTCCTCTCTGAAATAAATAAAAATATTTGAGAAAAAAAAACACCCACCCTGTCACAAAAGTGAAAAATAAGGGTGCAATCAAAATAAAATGTGATGGATCCTTACCCTCTCACCTCCAGCGTCTCAGCGCCTAACTCTCAAAGCTAATACTTGTAGTGCCTTGCTTCGGTTATCGATCCACAAATATTTCAGATTTATGCCAAACGTATAAAAGCAGACAATAATAATATAAGTAAAAAATAAATATTAACCCGGGACATTTCAAGGGTAAAGTTCACAGAACCATCTTAACAGCCCATGAGGAGATCTGATATAGAAACCTGATATCCTGTCCCTTTTCCTCCCCACAAACTGACGACGTGGTGATAGAACTTTCGCATTTGGCAACGTGATCCCCAAAAAGTATTAATTTCCCAGCGCAAAATTTTTTGGGGGGGTTCATCCTCACTGGAGGATATTTTTCTATTGATTCTCTGAGAAAGTGGAAGAGAGAGGGAAAGACAGAGAGAAACATCGATGTGAGGGAAACACATCCGTTAGTTGCGTTGGGCTGGGGAGGAGCCTGCAACCAAGGTAGGTGCCCTTGACCGGAATGGAACCTGGGACCCTTTGGTCCGGAAGCCAATGCTCTATCCACTGAGCCACACCAGCTAGGGCCAAGAATTTTTTTCCAATCACGTTGCCACTCCTCCTACTCTTCTGCCTGCTCATCGCTTTCTTGC
This sequence comes from Cnephaeus nilssonii, assembly GCF_951640355.1. Classification (NCBI taxonomy): domain Eukaryota; kingdom Metazoa; phylum Chordata; class Mammalia; order Chiroptera; family Vespertilionidae; genus Cnephaeus; species Cnephaeus nilssonii. The sequence continues at coordinate 17,896,639 of NC_137094.1, read as the reverse complement.
CTTCCCTGAAATGGGGTGCCAACGAACAGAGGCTTTGCTCATTTCCATGGTCTTCCTTGACCCCCTCCTAACCCCCATGAATGAGGGTATCTCAGGTATTCCCAAATCTGTCTGATTGCGGAGTCTCATACCCTATCCCTCCTTGGACAAGCGGTTCCTCTGAGCAAGGAGGAGCCCTCTAAAGCATGAGCGATGCCCTGGAGGCGCCTAAAGACTCCCCGTGCCCTCAGATGCAGATGCACTCAGCGTCCATCCTTGGACCCTGATCGAGTCAGTTTTGGGCGCAAATGGAACCCGGGCTTGTGCATATAGCGCTTTTCCCAGGCGCGCAGGCGTTGAGAGTGGAAAACCAACTGTGCACCCTCGGGTTCACGCCCTCCTCTGACCGCGTGGACCACTCGCGGGAGCATCCCCAGGGCTGGGGCCTGGCCACCTGTGGGCCCACAGGGCCGGGAACAGCAGCAACAGAAACTGACCAGCATATTGATCTCAAGGTTACCTTCCCTGAGCTCGCCGCCCAGCCATCCCCCAAATGTCCCCCCTTCAGGGGCCCGAAGAGTCCCTCCCTGGTACATCCGTGCTGTTGCACACGGTAGGAGTTCCTGGAGAGCATGATGCTGAGCGCAATAAGGCAGTCGGAGAAAGATAAATATCACAAGATCTCACTCATTTGTGGGTTATAATGAACAACATACACCGATGAACAAAAACAGATCCAGAGACAGAGAAGCATCGATCAGATGCTCAAACCTCAGAGGGAAGGTAGGGGAGGAAGGGGGGAAGGGGAGAGATCAACCAAAGGACTTGTATGCATGCATATAACCAATGGACACAGACATGGGGAGGGGGGTGGTGGTGAGGGCATGAGCGAGGGGTGGGGGGGGGGGTGGAGGAGAGCATTGGGGGGATAAGGGCACATATGTAATGCCTTAATCAATACAGAAAATAAACATTAAATTTAAAAAAAAAAGAGTCCCTCCCTTCTTTTCCTGCATCAGGGAAACACCTCCCTTCCTTGCAGATGGTGAGAAAAAATACAGGGGAGATTCCTGGGCTGGCGCGGGGATTCCCCCGCAGGACCGTGTGCCTTCTGCAGCCGCCCACCCCGCTGCTGATGGGGTGCAGCGCCCAGGGGCTGGGAGACCCCGGGACACCCCGGCATCCCCGAGAGGGGGGTCTGCAGCCCGGGACTCCGCGGTGGATTGAACGCGCCCCATTGGCCATCCCGGGCACCTCCGCGCCGTCACCGGGTTATGCAAATGAGGGGGCGTCTCATTGGCTGGGCTCCCAGCGCAGCCTGGCGGGGCAGGTGCGGGGACATCCCTGGGGTCCGGGTGTCGGAGTCGGGGGCGCCCGGGGCACCTGCCGCCTTTTGGGGAGGCGCTCCAGCCCCGCGCCTCACGCGCGCCTACCGCGCGCGCCCTCTCCCCGGGCGCCCCGCGCGCTCTCCCGGCCAAGTTACTTTTGCCTGCCCGCCTCCCCCCCCCAGTCCTGGGGACCAGAGGCGGCGCTGAGCCCGGGGGCGGTTCCCTGGCAGCGGAGATTCTGGTCGGAGCCAGACTTGGGCTCCGGGGCTGGGTTTGCATCATCCCCATCACACCGGGGCGGAGGGGAGCCAGCCCCCCGCAGCCTGGGCTTCCGGCTCCAAGCGGACCCTCCCCCCCACCTCCAGGCCCCTTCCCCCTGCCGCCCCTCTCCCCCCCACCCCAGCCCCCCAGCCCCCTGGCCACCGCCTCCCGGGTGCCCCCTCCCTCTGCCCCGCCCCCTCCCCTTCCTGTCTCCCTCCGCTCCTCCTGCCTCTGCGCGCCCCACTCCTGCAGGAAGGATGGTCGATTTGGAGAGCGAGGTGCCCCCTCTGCCTCCCAGGTACCGGTTTCGCGATTTGCTGCTTGGGGACCAAGGATGGCAGAACGACGACAGGTGAGTGACGTGGGCAGGGTCCTTCCCTAAATACAGCGGAAGCCCAGACAGGTGGGGAGCCTACGGGGAGGTGCGGGGGCGGGGGGATGCAAAGGAAGCCAGGGATGGGGGAACGGGGAAAGGGACCGACCCTGGTCTGTCTCTCTCTCCATTTTGACTCCATGGAGACGTGGCTACAGACAAGGGACTCCTTCCCTGTTCACTCCCCATCCCTGCACCGGGCTTATTGCATTGATCTGATGCTTCTTCTTGTCCATGTGTGTTTGCCTAGGGGATGTGTGAGGCTGGGATCAGAGGTACAAAACATCCAAATGGCACGCAGTATCCGTGCCAAAGGATCCCCCCGCCCCCGTTTTTGTCCCCTGAGGCGTTGGTGATCAAGTCGGAAGACGGGTTCAGGTGGACTCTAAAAGCAGAGCAGAAACTTAGGGGAGTGCCCCCTCATCAGTGATGTCTTAAGGGGGTGTCCCCCTGCCCCTGGGTGTTTTATGCGTTGGAGTTACAGGTGGACAGGTTTAAACATGTAACAGGTGGTTGGGGATAATGACAGCCTTTGGCATGGAGGGGGACTCCCTTTGAACAGGCAACAGTGACCATCATTGGTCAGAGTCATGATGGTGTGTGTAGAGAATGACCCGATCTGTTCATTGTGGAGAGCACAATCTGATCTTTTCACCATTCGTGTATTTTTTTTAACCTAAAAAGAAAGCGTACAGGCCACCAAATGAAAACCGGTCCCCCAAACTAGAATATTTATTCTTAGCAAAATATTGCTCATGTGATCGTCCAGGGCATCCCTGCTTTGCCTAAACTTCTGAAATTCCTCCGGCTAGTAGCTCTGTCTCACTACTTAAAAAAACACACACAAAAACACACAACACATTTTATGTTTCGCTGAATGTAGCCTTTCCTGGAATAGTCACTTCACGGAGCACATGCCACGTTGCCTTGTTTTGGGATGATATGCTAACCAGGCTCTCAATGCCACGGGAATGTTCCCTTGAAGTTCACTTTGTTCTTGGTGCGGTCTTTTAATTACATAGAAGATCCGGTATTGGTCTGATTGAAAAATCCCTCCGTTCACCCCTGGGCGGTCCCTTCCTTCCTTTTCCTCCATCATCTCAGCTCCCATTGTCGTTCCTGTGCCTACACCAGGGAGGGCTTTATCTTGTGCATCAAGGGTCTCCGATGAGTAATTTAAAGGGACATGGGTGTTTTGCAGAGGATACTGATTCAATGCAATCTTTTTATGCAAAAACATATATGCTGGCTGAAAATTCAAAGGATGAATACCAATTTGCCAGTAGGCTTGGAGAGGAAGGCGTTCTGGTTGAATGGAGAAGATAAAGGAAGGGATATGTAAACACATTTGCAATGCTAGTTGACACTGAGATCGATGTTGTTAGCCTAGTTAAATGGCTGTAAGTGCAGGAGTGGCCATAGTGATTGAGTCTGTGGTTGTTACATTAGGACCTCAGATCATCAGGTAGAATAGAAATCCCCTCTTCTGGGTAGCAAGTGCGAGATGGGCTGAACACAGATAGAGGGCATCTTTGGGACTTGGTGGTGGTAGCACTGTTGGCTCTTTTAAAAATAATAGTTTTATTGACTTCAGAGAGGAAGGAAGAGGGGGAGAGAGAGAGAAACATCAATGATGAGAGAGAATCATGGACCGGCTGCCTCTTGCACACCCCCTACTGGGGATGGAGCCCACAACCTCGGCATGTGCCCTGACTGGGAATCGACATCTTCTCCTTTCCAGAGTCACATCCTAAAAATGATGGGGGAAGAGATGACGGGAAAGGGGAACCTTTCTACCTTGCTCTTCATTTGAAGCATTTTCAGTTGAGTCTTAGTGGGGCATGGTTGACTGGCATATGAAAATGGGTGAGGCCTATGACTGATATGTGAGGATGTGTCATCAAAGAGAGAATATTGTGGGCCTGGCTGGCATGGCTCAGTGGTTGAGGGTTGACCTCTGAACCAGGAGGAGGTCATGGTTGGATTCCTGGTCAGGGCACATGCCCGGGTTGTGGGCTTGATCCCCAGTGTGGGTCATGCAGGAGGCAGCCAATCAATGATTCTCTCGCATCATTGATGTTTCTCTCTCTCTCCCTCTCCCTTCCTCTCTGAAATCAATAAAAATATATTAAAAAAACACACCAAAAACAGATAGAGAGCATTGTGGGCTCCTGAGGATAGAGAGAGTGTGCACTCCACACCATAGGTTCTTGGCGAACTAACCTTGGATGAATAGTTAAATTTATATTGTACCAACTTTGGGTAGAGAAACACACATGTAATGTACATGTGAAATGTATGTGTATAGTCACATGTTGAATAATAACTTTTTAGTCAACTGCAAACCGCATATACAGCAGTGGTCTCATGAGATCATAATGGAGCTGAGAAATTCCTATCATCTAGTGACGTAGCCACCAAAATGTCCTAGCTCAATGCATGACTCCCATGTTGGCTGTGATGTTGGTATAGACAGACCCAGGGCGCTACTAGTTATATGAAAGTCCAGCAGCTACTATTAGGGACAGTCCCTAAGACTTGATCGCGGTTATAAATGACCAAGTTACGGATTTATGCATTTACTACACTGTACTTTTTATCATTGTTTTAGTGTGTTCTTTTTCTACTTAAAATCACAACCTGCAGTGTTATATCAGCGACAGCCTCATATATCTCACGCGTACTATGTCCCTTGATGGCATCGATTTCTCTTGTGCCAGATTTAATCTTGTGTTTTGGACAATGACATGTTCTACAGTCTTGTAGCCCAGGAGCAGTATACTTCACCTTACAGCCGAGGTGTGTAGTGGGTTAGACCATCTTGGTGTGTGTAACTGCACGCTGTGATGGTCACACAACAACAAAATCGCTTAGCGACGTGCTCCTTGGATTGTCTATCCTGGGCTAAGCGGGCATGGCTGAATACATAATGCATATATAACAGATCTGTCTTCTAGATGAAATATAGAATGCAGCCCTAGCCCGTATGGCTCAGTGGATAGAACGTCGGCCTGCGGACTGAAGGGTCCTGGGTTCAATCCCGGTCAAGGGCACATGCCCAGGTTGCGGGCTCGATCCCCAGTAGGGGGCATGCAGGAGGCAGTCAATCAATGAGTCTCTTTCATCATGGATGTTTCTCTCTCTCTCTCTCCCTCACCCTTCCTTTTTGAAATCAATAAAAATATATTTTACAAAACATATAGAATGCATGTGTAATGTATGTGCCATGTATATAGCAGCACCACTCTGACACAGTTCCTGATTCCCTCTTCTTCATGTGTATCCTCATACCCGTTTGTGAGCAGGACAAGGAAACGGGGAGAGACACAGCGGAGCGGGTCATTTAGCACACGGGGGACATGCGTCCTGGGGGCCATGGAAGAAATTGGAGAGGTGCTACGTGACGGCAGTGCTTATGCCTTCCGGAGGGCTGATGTATACACGGTGCACGCTCATTTCTTTGGCATCCTGAGTAAAACACACAAATCTAATTCAAGTGCTTCGAATAGCATTTCCCGAATGGCCGTGCGTGCCTGCAGCTGATATCGGAATGCAGGCTCCATCTCAGGCCTTAGTAAGTCAGAAGGAAGCATGTGACACAGGGCTTGCTGAGGAGGTGGTCACGCAGATAATTCAGGGCGACTTTCTCCCCCAGGACATGGGCATTATGGCTTACGTACGTTAGGATGAAGGCCTTGCGAAATCTCCATGGTTAAGACTGTTTAGCGATCTTGCACTATTTGTAAATAGGATGATCAGTGTTTGCTTGAAATTATATTAGGGATGGACCCGAGTGATCCGTATATTTGGAAGCTAATATTTAGAAGACTTGGGCTCTGCAAAGTTACTCTATAATGGAGCTAATATGACTAGAGACTGAATGGAACTGCTTTTATGTGGAAGACATTCTGTAATATGAAGAATTGTTGTATTAAAAATCCAAGGAGCCCGGGCTGGTGTGGCTCACGTGGTTGGGCGCCATGCTAGGCACCAGGAGGTTGCCAGCTCGGTTCCGGTCAAGGGCACGTGTCCGGGTTGCGGGCTCAATCCTTGGTAGGGGGCATGCAGGAGGCCGCTGATCGATGGTGTGCTCTCCCATTGATGTTTCTCTGTCTCTCTCTCTCTCTCTCTCTCTCTCTCTCTCTCTCAAAACGAATAAACTATCTTTAAAAAACATCCAATGAGACTGAACTCCAGTTGTCCACGGTGCCTCATGTTTTCTGTTTGAATATTTCTAAGATTCATAGACCCATAGAGGTTTAGAATGTTCTCCTGAAGGTAGAGATTGGTAATTGTCAGGTTCTAAATGCCTTCAGACAGTTAGAACAAGCCTTTCTCATGCTTCATCATGACTTAGTCATTTTAAAGTTTGGAACACAATGCACTTGTTGTGGATAAATTATCACCACGGAGGATAAATTACTGTTAATGGACAGTTCCCAGCTGTAGTCATGCAGAAGTGGGACATTTATTTAATTAACACCATTTTAGTTCTCAAAGATCTGCTCAGATGCTTCAAGTCCATTAATTTAAAATATATCTTTCATATTTTATAGGTGGCATTTAGAATAATGCAACCTAATGCTTTGTAGTAACTGGGAAAACATAAAGGGATCTGAACAAAGAGTACGATGCAATCAATTAATGGCTTAAGAGGTATTTATAAAATGGGGGGGGCATGCTTAGATAGCTTTTGGAGTATGTGTAATTTTAAATATTATAAAATTAAATTGGGAGCATCAAGTTGGAGGAATAAGTTTTGGATTGGTAGATGACACATTTATATAATTTACTAATTTTATGACCCTTGTTAACTTATATCTTATTTTGAAAAGTAGCTATTTAATGTAAAATACTTATTCCAAGTTTTTAAAGTTCAGGTCAGTAGAGAATGACGTGTACTTTTTACTGTTTAATTATATAGTGGAATCAACCATTCATGTGCAACATCTATAAAAAAAGATTTAAGCACTTATCGTGTGAGAGAGAATCCAGACAAGCTGCGTTTCTTAGCACTATTATATTAAAGAAAATCACAAATGAGGCAACAAAAACTTGCCTACCATTTTAAAGATGAAAAACAACGAAGCATATGTAATACATAAAACAGAAAAAGGCATTAATAGTTATTATTTTTAATAGTTCTCAAGAATTCAAATTGTAGTATTTTATATAAAAGTATCTATGACTCATTCCTTTAGACTGGTTCTCATACATGAAGCTGAAATATAGCTTTTCAGATGACCCAAGAGTTTGTTTTTAAGGTTGGATTCCATTTAATCACGCTCACGTATCCACCTTCTGAGTGGAGCGATGGGTTAGGGATAGCTCTTTTGCGAATACTGTACCTTTTACTTTTCAGAGTACCTCTAACACATAATAAGTCTAAGTAAGGGTAGGTTGGAGTGCTGTAATTTCATTTTCTACATACGGTATGTGACATTTATTAAAAAATATGGTTTTATTGATTTTCAGAGGGAGGAAGGGAGAGGGAGAAAAGAGGACAGTAAGATTTTTCCACAACATTGTATAGAACCGATCATATTTACTTGAATCTTTTTTTTTTTTTTTTACAAAATAGAAGCATTGCAGAAAAACAGAAAAAAATACAGCCTGTCAAGCGTGGCTGGTCTTTAGGGGACAGTGGCTTGCCAGCAAGTCCCCAAATCTTTGACCTTTGACCCTTCTCGTGCTTGGAATCTTAACGGGGCCAGTCTTTGGAACTGTGCTATCAAGTGCCCTCAACCCTCCAGCAATTATGCCCATGGTTTCCAGAGAAAAATCATCTCCCACGATGTGTGCATTCCTTGAATTCCCAGCTGCATTGCTTCCGATTTTCACAGCATGTACATTTGGGCAAGAAATGGACGTTGTACAGAAAGCCACGGAACAGTGAATGTGAGAAATAAAGGGCTCCCTGTGTGTGGCTCCCCAGCCCTGGGCTTTGCACAGAATTATAACGATGAATTGTTATCACCAGGGCACACGTAGGCCATCTTGTAAATCACCGTGTGAACAGGGATAAGAGCGGATTAGCACAGTTCAGCCTCATTTAACGCCCTGTGGGGAGACTCAGAGACTGCCCACATATTGCAAATAACCAGGTACGAACCATGGGCCCAGATGTGTGGTTCAACAGTAGACAGCCTGCTACCTCCGGTCTGTCAGAATGGAAATACCCCGCCTTCTCCTAGGAACCAGGGTGAGGGGTAAGCTGGCCAAGTACCAGGAAGGAGTGATGGCAAAGTAGTTTTATTTTTTTTTAAAGTTCATTCTAAGCCCAGGTTTGGCAGTTGAACTCATTGGACTTGAACATGCCTTTCCCGCGTCTTGTTTAAGAGTCACAAGGCGTTTCCTTTGGAAATGACCAAGCAGGTGCCTCAGCCTATCATTCAAGCTGTGACCAGGCCCTGAGGGTTGGAGTGGATTCTGAAGTTCACACAGAGAGCTGCTCAATGGAGCCATCCTTAGGCTTGATACTCCGAAGGGCCTGGGGCAAGGGGCGCCTGGAAGGCTTGCCCAAGACCCACCCCAGCTCACGGTCAGCCAGGGGGTGGTGGCAGCACTTATAGAATGGGACAAACAGAAGGAATTCTTTTTTTTTTGTCTTAGATCCTGTAATTTTTTTCTTAATGAGGAGCAGTGTAGAGTGTGTCTAATTTTGCAGTGTTAAGTCTCAATAGAATGATTTTCTCCAGGAATAATAACTATGTGAAATGGGTCAATGAACGTTTTCTACCCATGTGCCAAGTCTTTGAACAGAAGAAGGCATCTTGTTCTAAAACGTGTGTATTCCTGTTACTGTTCTGTTGACCAGTCTTTAGCTCAGTTCTGGGGGAAAAAAACTACTGTTAATTAAATGCTGGTTGTTTTTTGTTGTTATTGTATGAGTAGTATGTTAGAAATTTTAGGCCATCGACTCAAGTCTTCAGAAGTCATCCTTGTGCTACTTGACTTTCTGTGACGATGTAGAAAACTCGTTTTTGAAAATACATTTTAAATATATGATATACCAGTGCTCAGAGTCTCATCAGAATTGGTGCACAGGTAGACTGTGCCCTATATTTCATCGAGTGGCTTTTATTTGTTTGTTTTTCCACTCACCCCGCCCTCCCTCACCCTGCTCCTCTCTGGCAACCATCATTTTGGTCTCTGCATCTATGGGTCTACTTCTGTCCTATTTTGTTTATTAGTTTGTTTTGTCGTTTTTTTCCGATTCCATAAGTACGTGAAATCATGCAGTGTTTGTCTTTCTCTGTCTGATTTATTTCACTTAGCATCATCAAGTAGCTTGGAGAAAAGTAGTACTTGTTAGCAGACAATTTTATTGTTCTTTTTTTTTGTTTCATAAGCCCTGAGTCTATTTTAACAGTTTTATGGTGATAGCGCCTTGGAGAGTTAAGCTCCAAGGTAAATAATTCTTTCAATATTTACAGGAGGCAAGCCTTTTGTTCTCTTATGAACACTATTAAACACTGTAGCTCAGATATCAAGAAAACTCATGAAGAATATATAGTTTGTGATGGTAAGATACAGTGGAACGAACTACAAATTATACCACTTAGGGCTTTAAAATCCGCCCCACCCCCACCCCCAATTTTAATTTTAGTAGCTGTCTAAACTGTTTTTCCTGGCTCTATGTTGTTTCTATTTGTCTTACTGAAAATGTACGTTTCACAAGAGAAAAGGCAATTGGATGCTGGTTCTCCCAATAGCAGTGTAAGAAGGTGAAGCAATACCCAATCGGTTACCAGATTTGCACATAAAGGAAGTTGTTTGGACCCGAATAAGCTTGTCCAAATACTCAATTGAGGAAAATAATAGAAAACACCGCAGGTTTAGGGTTGACCCTCTTAATTCTGTAATGCTCAGACGTGACCGTTCCCCTTGGTGCCGTTGTTCTGTAAAAGTGTTGATGTTCGATGAAAAAGGCAGTTTGGAAATAGTAGAGTCAAGAAACAGTTGTTATGGTCATGGACCAGAAGACTCAAACTCTTTGGACTGCACCGATTTCAGTTTCCCTGGTTTTAGCGTTGCACTAGAGCTATGCCCAATATTAACTTTGGGGGAGGCTGGGTGAAGGGGGCACAGGAAGTGTCCACACATTTCTTTGCCCTTCCTGTGCATTTAAAATCATCTCCAAAGAAAACATTTTTTAAAGAAGCAAGCAGGAAACAAAATAAATGCCTCCTGGGTGAATCAAGATTTCACATTTCCTCCACTAAGCACGGCAGATTATTAGCTATAATTACTGAGTCTTATCAATATTTCAGCCAGTCTTCTGAGGTACTGCATTCGGATGCTTCTCCCTCACTCCCTCTCATCTTCCTTCTTTTAGTCATCAATTATTTAGTGTTCCAAACACTTTGAAAGATAAACAACTAGAAGAAAACATGAATATCATGTATCAAATCTTCAATCTGACTTTGAGTTCTTCAGAGTGACTCATCAATTTAAGTTAAGATAATTTTCACCAGGTCTAATCAGCAATCAAAACCGTCCCTCAGTAACTTCTTTAAAAAAAAAAAGATAATTATGCAATTATGTAGGGCTAGACTTTAATAAAATAAAAAGCACTTTTTCTGCCCTTTCCCACCACAAAAAGTACAGTTGGTTTCAGATGTAAGTAAGCCACTAAGTGATTAAATACACACACACATACTCACACACACACACCCACACCCCAATATGTTTAGGTATACTCTATACTTTCATAGAAATTTAAGTGTATCTCTCAATTCTTTCTTTTTTGTTGCGTCTTGTTGGCTTTATTCTTAAAACTTAAAATTAGTCATAAGTGTCTTTTTTTTTAATGAAGACTTTTAAGGTCATTCTTTAAGTTAAATGCAATGGATCAAATCTCTATGAAGGATAAGCTATTATTTTCTACCTCTTTTATTATTTTTTAAAATATATTTTCATTGGTTTCAGAGAGGGAAGGTAAAGGAAGAGAGAGATAGAAACATCCATGATGAGAGAGAATCATGGATTGGCTGCCTCCTGCACACCCCACACTAGGGACTGAGCCCGCAACCCGGGCATGTGCACTAACCAGGAATCGAACCATCGAACCGTGACCTCCTGGTTCATAGGTCGGCACTCAACCACTGAGCAACACTGGCTGGCCTCTTGTCTACCTCTTGCATGAGGTAAGATTTGGTCGGGTATCCTTTGTACCCCTGGTGGAAAATAAACACCAATACTCAGATTTTTCACAGTTTTGAAAAGACCAAGCCCGCTCTGGTGGCTCAAATGGACTTCCCCCTCCTGCTTACCGGTGTTCTTTTATCTTATCCTGCCATCACCTCCATCAGGCCCCCCTGAGGCTCCTTGCATTTATACCCCATTGGGTATACGGACGAGAATTTACTCCTAAAAGTTTTCCGAGAAGCATTATTTTTATCTCGCATTTTAAAATACCTGGCAACAGAACAAAGTGCTACCTCTCGTCATCTATTTTTGTCCCTCCTATACTTTTCTCACAGCGGGTCCCCATATTAAGTTAATGCCTGTAGGAGGCATTCGCCGCCACATTTAGCTACGGCAATGATATGCCATTTCCCTCCTATCTCTAAGGAGGTGTCCTTGAGGTAGCTATTTGCCAGTCGGCACTAAGCATGAGGTCACTGTAACCACAGTTGGTTTGTTCATGCCGAAACTACAGGTAAGCTCCCACGTTGATTTCACAAGGTGTCCCCCTTTCCCATCCGCCCTCCCACCACAGCCCACCTTTGGAGGGCTGCCCATCTGGCCTTGAAAGTGGGTCACTTTTCTGCCCCATCCCATTTGGTTTCTTGCACACGGTTGGCTTCCTCCATTCATAAAGGTTGCGTTGGTCATGTCATTCATTGCTCATTGAGACAACTCTCCCTGTCTTCTCTGGGGCCCATCGGACGCAGTCTAAGCTCTGCAACTTAACATCCGAAGACCACCAATTCCCATACCAAATGTCCTCTGAAATCACCCAAAGTGCTCTACTCAGCAGACTCCATCCTTTGCTACGTTATTTTCCCTGTCTGGAAGCTCATTTCGGTTAGGGTCGCCGAAGGAGGAACACAGGAGGCCAAAGTGGTAAGGGATTATGAATGTATTAGGTCAGTGGTCGGCAAACTCATCAGTCCACAGAGCCAAATATCAACAGGACAACGACTGAAATTTCTTTGGAGAGCCCCATTTTTTAAACTTAAACTTCTTCTAACGCCACTTCTTCAACATAGACTCGCCCCGGCCGTGGTATTTTGTGGAAGAGCCACACTCCAGGGGCCAAAGAGCCGCATGTGGCTCGCGAGCCGCAGTTTGCCGACCACGGTATTAGGTCATCTGGAAAACCAGATGGGCTGAGCCCCCCAGTGGCGCCAGCCCCCAGGGAAGGGGGCCAGAGATTTTCAAGGACTCTAGGCGGGAGTGTTCTGGGAGGCCAATTCTCCGGGCGGGTCTGGAGGGGAGGATAATGGCCGTAGCAAAGTGGGATGTGGTCTTGGCAAGTGGGATGTGGTCTGAGCGGAAGGCAATGTTGGTTGTAAAGTGGTCTAAAGGTCAGTTCCCAGGGGAGGGGCGGTTGTTTCAGTTATTTGATCAGACCGAACAATTGCTCCACCATCTGACCCCGATGACATGTGACCTGGAGAGAGGGGTCCCACTCCTCTCGGCACTGAGGGACCTTTAGTGACCTCCTGACCCACATTCTCTCTTCCTTCAGTGCCTGCGTATTTCTGTTTTACTTGGCTCAGTGCGTGTTCATTGAGATCTCAATGAGGGGGAGGGGCACACTTTTAAAATTTATTGGCACAAAGTGATAAAATGCGATGCGCATTGTAGGAGCCAGGCCTCTGTGATCCATCTCCAGCGTAGTCGACTTTTTTTTTTTTATTAATATATTTTATTGATTTCTTACAGAGAGGAAGGGGAAGGGATAGTGAGTTAGAAACATCGATCAGCTGCCTCCTGCACACCTCCCACTGGGGATGTGCCCGCAACCAAGGTACATGCCCTTGACCGGAATCGAACCTGGGACCTTTCAGTCCGCAGGCCGACGCTCTATCCACTGAGCCAAACCGGTTAGGGCGCATAGTTGACTTTTAATGGAAGCAGTTACTGAGTTTCCCCAGGGTGAGCGGAATGCAGGGAGGAGGGAAGAGGATGTAAGAACAAAGGACTGTGGAGGTGGGCCAGCATCATGGTGGAAACCCCTGAGACGCCTGCCTCAACTAGACAGGGGGAGGCGGAGGCAACTGGAAAAGGCCTCAACCCAATTTTTTACATGGCCCAATGGGAGACAGCAAGGCCAAGGCGGCGGATGAGGAGACAGGTGACCGCATAGTACTCAGCCAATGAGGACCCGGAGGAGGGACTGGGCAGATAGCCTGAGGCCCCTGCTCCATGTGTGTCTGCCCTCAGACACCTGCTCTCGAGAACATATTAAAAGCCTCGTTTTCACCGTAGTGCTGTCTCCGAGTCTGTGATTTGAATTCGGACAGGTGAGCATTTCTCACAGCATCACAGGCAGCGCACGGGGAGAGTGGGGAAATAGACATCCCACCCCCCTCGAATCCAGCCCAGCAGATACGACCCATTCCATACGTGTCCTCAAGATAAGCCATGACTAGCCCTCACACGGGACTGCACCCTTTGTCATGTCACACGCAGTGCCTCCCGACTTCGCCTGGCACTCGGTAAACGAACTGGCGTGAACTAACTGACTAACTGGCTTTGCTACAGGGAAAAACAGACTCCTCAGGCCTTGATGACTGGAAGGGGTTTTGCAACGTGGAGCCCTGGCTTGGCTGCTGTCCGGTTGCAGCAGCTAAGCCTGGGGGAGCAATCTCTTTGATGTTTCTATTGCAAAGAGGTGGCTCCCAGCCCACAGAGGGCTTATCTGCTTCTGCAAAGGATTTATAGCATTTCTAAGGAAGAACGCACTTACAACCAAGAACTTCCTACAGTAACCACTGGAAGGAAAGGCAGGGGGGGGGAGGGGCAGAGAAAGGACTTTCCTTATTTGAACAGGGAGAATGAAGGCTCTTGTTTTTCATTTGTCTTTGTCCTTAGGGGACAGGCAACATGTGAATGCTTTCCATCTTTGGAGAAAGACCAGGCATCTGAGGAGGCTCCTGGTGCCTGCTGGTCCCCATCCCCCTCTCTCCAGCTCTGTGTCCCTCCCTGATCTGTTCTCACACATTCGCAGCTACATTGTTTTGACTTTATTTTTATTTCTTTTTCTGGAATTCACAGCACATTGCTGTAACACGAGGTCATTTCCCCACTTCCTTTCATTAATAGTGTCTCTTGCACTCAATTTTAAGCGACAGGAGCACAGAATTCGCTCAGGCTTGCTTTATGCCAAGTTTAAATTGTGTTATCTTGATGCACAGTAAGCACCTGACTGATGTATTTACAGGGATGGATGGAAAAAGAAGAACATGAAAAAATTAAATTAGTCAAAAAGTACAAGAGGATGTGGTTGAATATCAATCAAACATCTGAATGTAGGAAAGCTTCCTAAGATTAAAAAAAAAAAAAAGACTAGCAAAACATTTTAAGAAAAAGAATAAATTGGACGTAAAGTGTCCCATGTGTACACACACACACACACACACACACACACATTCACACATACGAATCAAAAGGCAGGTAACACATTTGAAACATACAGCAATGGATTCATTGCTGCATTGTAAAATGTTTCAGAGGATATTTTGCAAAGAATTAAGAAAAAAATTAAAACAATCCAGGAAAGATGAAATCCAAATAAATATTAATCACCAACAAATGGAGACAAGCACATTGGAAGGAGATGCCATGGTTAGCAGTGCTTTTGATAATTGAACAGGAAAGAGGATAGAGAAAAACAGGAACTTTCGTACACGGATGGTGGGAATGTAAATTTGCACAACTCTGCAAAAACGATTTGGCAATGTTTATCAAGAACCTTGAAGTGCTCAGACTCTGAACAAGTGAACAACCCACTTCCGGGAATCCACTCGGAAATACTCTTTAAGAAATGTGCACGGGAAGGTACTTACTCGCCACTGTTCATTTACACCAGCATCACTGGAAACAACCTAAATATTCAAAACTGGAGGAGTGGTGACTCACGTATGCAGTATGAATATTCATGAGATGAATTACTCTTCAGGCATAAAATACATTGTACTCAGGTAGTTTTTAACCACATGGGGAATGTTCTTTGGCATATTTTCTTTACTGTCTGCTTTAATATATGTATGCATGTATTTTATAATATCAAATAACAAAAACAACGTTCTGCTTAATTACTCTGACCTATATTAACAGTAAGTAGATGCTACACAAAAAAGAATGGTTGAAATGACACTTGACCTTGAGGTTTTCTTACAAGGCTATAAATGCAGGTGGGATTGACTTAAGGAGAAGAGTCAGCCAATGTGTTTTCCCTAAGTAAAAGCAACTCCTGTTTACCTACTTATTTTTTATTTAGGGATGGCCTTTGCTTATGTGTACCTCATTTGTGTTTCAAATAAATGCGTTTCTCCAGAAATTACTGGCTTTCGGAAGAATAATAATGTGTTGTCATCTTTTCATAACACTATACAAACCTGTGTGTAACTCAATGACCTGTCCGCTCTGAAACATTTCAAAAGCTGGCAGGTTTGGTTCGGTGTGGATATGGCAGTTTTTCCTCTATTATCACAGAATAAGTAAAAGTAAGTCTCACTTCTAAAGGAAAACACATCTTAATTATCTCAAGTGAGAAGTAGATAGAACGCCTTCAGAATTTTTTTTTTTTAGGAAAAAGTATAAGAAATGAATTGTGCGCTTATTAATTCAGCATTTTTGTCTTCTGACTCTCAGTTCACAGTGAACTATTTGTTTTTGGTTCTGTTTTCCCTGGAAAATCATTGACCAGGTCCCCAAAGACATTTGAGATTCTGGTAAGTTACACATTATTTGGCTTGGTGTACTGGTTGTAGAAATATTAACCCTCCCATTTTTCTACAAAAGCTGTAGACAAGAAAAAAGGAAGAAAAAAAAAAGACAAGAAAGAGAAAAAGGAGAAAAGAAAGAAAACCCCCCATACCAGTAAAGGCAAATTTAAATATTATAAATCAGAAATGCTAGCCTCACTTTATGGACTCCCTGGTTCACTGTTAACTTGAGGTCGATTTTAATTGGTTTAACCCTTGGGTTCTGTTGGGCGGGTATGATTTTTATGGCACATTATCTCATGTCTGGGAGAGCTGTGCAGAGAATTCCCCAGCAGTGGAAAGGTGGTGAGGTTCCTGCTACTGAAGACATTTCTGAGGTCTCACTATATCATGTTGTTTTCCGATTAGAAATAAACACCAGTCACTCACTCTCCTATGACATCAATGCACAGGGAGAGAGTTCTTTTTGGAACATATTTGCCAGATCTGAGACATGTTGGTGACAGCAGAGAGATGAAAGGTTACAGAGCATTCTCTGTCAAAATGTGCAGCCTCTCACATTTTGCCACACAAACATAATTAGACATTACTTTTCTTCAGAATTCTGAAAGGTATTTAAAAAATACACATATGTTTTTCTTGATTTCGGAGAAGAAGGGAGAGGGAGAAAGAGAGAGAAACGTCAGTGATGAGAGAGAATTATTGATCAGCTGCCTCCTGCACGCCCCCTACTGGGGATCGAGCCCACAAGCCCGGCATAGGCCCTGACCGCCAATGGAACCCTGACCTCCTGGTTCATAGGTTGAAGCTCAACCACTGAGCTATGCAGGCTGGGCCCCTTCCATTTTAAACGCCCCCCCCTCTTCAACACCCTCACAAGCCCCCGTCTACCTGCCACACACCGCCTCTCCTATTGCCTCGAGTTCTAGTCTGTACACAATTCTAAATGTGAAATTTATGTTGTGTTTCTCAAACCGCAACGAAACAGCTTTTACTGCCCAGCGCATCCGTGTTAAGGTCTGGTCCAAAGGATTCAACAGGAGTTATGGCGTGAAGATAGATGGCATGAGCTCAGAGGGTATGGCAGCATCTGAGTTCATCCCCATCAATCTCCAAGCAGACGGCAGGGGAGAGGCAAGAACAGGGAACCTCTGAGCTTTCCTCTCCTCCCCCCGAGACCAGGCTGAGCCTGCTCCCCCTCTCCATGACCCCCCAGGGACAGCGCTGTGAGAACATGCCCCGCGACCTAACAGCGCTGATCGGGTACAGCTTCTGCAAAAACAAAAATAATAATCGGAGATCATGAATCACAACTCCAAGAGCGTGAAGAATTTCTTGCATTTGGGGGGGGGGGGGAATATCTACTAGGAACAGAATCTTCCCATGCCAAGTTGGGATTTTCCATGAGGTCTACCTGAATTTACTGTCAGAAGTTCCTCTCATTCCTAGCATGATTCTCCCTCCTCCCCCCACATTTATCCTGTCCCCCAGCTTTTGGTTCAGAAAACAGAAGCTCCTACCTGAGGGAAACAGAGGTCCCCATGATAACTAAATAGAAAGGGGAATAGAGCCCGGCCGGCGTGGCTCAGTGGTTGAGCATCGACCTATGAACCAGGAGGTCACGGTTCAATTCCTGGTCAGGGCACAGGCCCGGGTTGCGGGCTCCATCCCCGGTGTCGGGCGTGCAGGAGGCAGCCGATCCATGATTCTCTCTCATCATTGATGTTTCTCCCTCTCTCTTCTCCCTCTCCCTTCCTCTCTGAAATCAATAAAAACATATTTCTTTTAAAAGAAAGGGGAACAGAAGCAAAAAAACAGAGGATGTTCTGTTTTCTGATGTCTGCTGGCTGATTTATTTTAGAACTGATACAAGGGATCTTGTGCTTAGTTTTAAGCCTGTGTAAGTGGATAAAATATCCATGTAGGGGATGCTAAAATCCTCAGTGCTCCCCTGTGTTAACATAAGAGGTAACATAGAAAGACTCCAAGGCTACAATTATGCTCTTGACTTTGGTAATCTTTTATGATAATGGGATATCTAACAGAAAGCATTAACATGCAATATGAAATCCATGTTTTTCTGACAGAGGGATCCATCACAAAATACGCCAGGTTTAAAATAACCAGTCTTCTCTCTGTGTTTTTTTCTTGCACACGATACTTGAAGCAAAACACTGGAAGAAGAATCGAGACAACCCCAATGTCTGATTTTCCAAAGGATTCTGCCAGGATCTTTGGGTTTATCCCCCTCCCCCCCCCCCCCCGACTCCTGCTGAAAAAGGGCCCACGATTTGAAGTCGAGTCTATTGGAGCGATGCCTTTTCCCTTTAAGCTGATGATCAGCATATGGGAGTGGGAACGAATTTGAGGCAAGCTGTTGATTTCATTGAACACAAAAAAATGTCAGGTATTGAAAAAATTTAAAAAAGGATCCAGTGATAGGCTAAACATGCTTGAGAGTTTCAGTAAGTTGATGTAAAAATCATCGTGATGTGGCACTTACAGGAAGAGAAGTGTGGTTGAGGTGTATTTTATAACTGGGGTTGTGGTATTTTGCTTAGTCCTGAGTGTTGTCAAGTCATAGATTTCACGGGAAAGATTTAAGACCTAGATAGGGACACAGAAAATTCACACAATGGCAGCAACAGTATTACTGACACAGGTATTCTAGCTCATTCTTTTATCTTTTGGGTTGTTATATGTGGAACCATATAATTAATACTGACATGTGATTATAAACAGTTGACCCCTTGAACAACATGGAATTGAACTGTATGGGTCCATTTATATGCAGATTTCCCCCCAATAAATATGGTAAATGTGTTTTCTTTATGATTTTTAAAAAATATTTGTATTGATTTCAGAGAGGAAGGGAGAGGGAGAGAGAGAGAAACATCCATGATGAGAGAGAATCATGGATCGGCTGCCTCCTGCACGCCCCACACTGGAGATCGAGCCCACAACCTGGGCATGTGCCCTGACCGGGAATTGAGCCATGACCTCCTGGGTCATAGGTCGATGCTCAACCACTGAGCCATGCCGGCCGGGCTTAATGTCCAATTTTAAAGAACTCCCCAACACATTCCGATGCTAGTTGAGAAATATTGCTCCTGGATTTTTTAAAAATATATATATTTTATTGATTTTTTACAGAGAGGAAAGGAGAGGGAGAGAGAGTTAGAAACATCGATGAGAGAGAAACATCGATTCAGCTGCCTCTTGCACACTCCCCAATGGGGATGTGCCCGCAACCAAGGTACATGCCCTTGACCGGAATCGAACCTGGGACCCTTGAGTCCGCAGGCCGATGCTCTATCCTCTGAGCCAAACCGGTTAGGGCACTCCTGGAATTTTTGTATATTATTAGAAATTTAGAAGGATTTAATTTAAAGTATAAGTAGACCAGAGATGGAATTTTCTGGGTTTGTGATTTGATGCTTTAAATCACATTAATACAATTTTAGGTCATTTTTATAGGTTTTACCCCTTAAGATTGTTCTTACTCTCTACTGGAGGTCTTGCATAATAGTTCAGAATAATTCCGCCACTATTTTCCCTATGAAGTTTCCCACACTAAGTGAAGTTGAAAGTATTGCTGAACTTGAAAGGAGTATTTCTGTAGAAAGACATTCCATTTTAAAAGTCTTCCCAAATGTAATGACATCATGCGATGGATGTGTTTCAAGTTGAGACAGCTGGTATCAGTCCAATGAAAGATGAGAACATAAATATCACCGCACTGCCTCGTGCTTCGACCACCCGATTCTGTGTCTTCAAACCATTTTTTTTTTTTTACAATGGCAAGTTCTTTGATAATCGCATTCCATTCTACAATAATACTTTTGATAGTTGTTTAAACTTATTTCTTTACTAGAGGCCCGATGCACGACATTCGTGCAAGAGTAGGCCTTCCTTGCCCCTGCTGCCGGCACCGGCTTCCCTCTGGCACCCAGGACCCTCCCAGCCCCTGCTTCATCAGGAAGGTCATCTGGAAGGATGCCCAGAAGGACGTCCGGTCTAATTAGCACATTATGCTTTTATTATTATAGACTTAGGGGTATCATTATCTTATGAGTAGTTACTATGCAGAGCATTTCCCATCCCGGGTTTTTATTTTGATTCATCCTTTAAATGCAAATATTTCAACAAATAGTTTTATTTTTCCCCCAAGAAAGTCTTGAACTTCCTGCCCACTTTGGAAGGTCTGTTGTCATTTCTTCGGAAATCCAGATTGCATGGATACATGATTCTTTTGTTCCTGTTTGTTGCTAATCCTGTGGGTATGGCTTCAGGTATTAGTTCCTGGAAGAAATCTCAGGTTACGCCTCTCAACCTACCCCCTCTTGTACTTTACTGAATGTGTATGCCACCCTTTTCCCGTGAAGTTTAGTAACTTTACCAGAATGAGCTGAGTTTTGTGATCACCTTTGTGGTGCACCGTGTGCTGGAAGTGGCTGCAGATTGGGATTTTCATTATTTCAGTGCATTTTTCTCCTTTGATAATTTTTTAAGTAGAATTTATTGGGCGACATTGGTTCACAAAACCATACAGGTTTCAAGTGTGCACCTCAGTAAGACACCATCTGCACCTGTGCCCATTGCCCCGAGCAAAGTCTCTTTCTGTCCCCACTTCCCCCCCCTTTGCCCACCTCTACCTAACGCCCCCTTTCCCTGTGGCTGTCACCACACTGTACTCTGTGTCTATATATATATGTTATCTATATCTATATATATAAAAGCCTAAGCAACTGTCCGACCCTTCGCCAAGTAGCTATGACGTGCAACGACCACCAGGGGGCAGGCACTCTGACCAGTAGAGGAGGGAGCCCGATTCCTCGCAGAATTGGCCATGGGCTAGGTTACTGCTGGGGCACTGTCAGCCCCGAATCTGCTTCACCCGCCCCTCGGACCCAGAGATGGGTTTTGGCCCAATCCTCACAGGCCAGGCCAAGGGACCCTACCTGTGCACGAATCTGTGCACCCGGGCCTATATATATATATATATGTGTGTGTGTGTGTGTGTGTGTGTGTATATATATGTATGTATACACACACACACGTATATATGTGTGTATATATATATATATATATATACACATATATATATATACATATATATGTGTATATATATATATTTTTGCTTAACCTCTTCACATTCTCTCTTCCAGTCCTCCATCTCCTCCTCTCTGACAGATGTCAGTCTGTTCCGTGTATCAATTCCTCTGTAATAAAATCACTAATAAAAAATATATATTTAAAAAACTAAAATCAATAATTAATATATATATTATATATTTAAAAAAATAAAGTGGAAAGATTATCAATCCACAGAATGGAAGAGACTATCGGCACATCTGATAGTCCAGATACTTCTATCTAGAATACACACAAAACTTTTACATCTTAATAATCAAGACAAATGACCCAGCCTTAGCCGATTTGGCTCAGGGGATAGAGCGCTGGCCTCCGGGCCAAAGGGTTCCGGGTTTGATTCTGTACGGAGAGAGCCTTATTCTTCCCTTGTTCTCTTTCATTCTACAGTCGCTGCAGAATTATATCTGCTTGCCTCCCAAACCCTTCTCTTCTTTTATAAATTATATTTTTATTGATCTCAGAGAGGAAGGGAGAGGGAGAGAGAGATAGAAACATCCATGATGAGAGAGAATCGTGGATCGGCTGCCTCCTGCACACCCCCCTCTGGGGATCTAGCCTGTACCCAGGGCATGTGCCCTGACAGGGAATCAAACCGTGACCTCCTGGTTCATAGGTCGACTCAACTCCTTCTCTTTTAATTTTCAGAAACCGATTGTGACAGTAGAAATCTAAACCTGGACAATTTTTAATGGTTGTTTTGGGGATCAGGGCCATGGGAAACATCTCATCATTCATGGAAATTATAGCTTCTGCCATAAGCTTTTTGCACGGCTGGAAAAAAAATAAATATAATTGAATCAAATTATACGTGTTTCCAAACCTGCTAGGCTTTGGAGACCTCCACTGGGCTTGTTTTTTTTCTTTGTTAATCTCTTGGTAAGAATGAGGGTTAATTTTTTCCCTCTTCTCGCATCCAGGAAACTTCAGTTTCCAACTCAATCTTCTTATTTTTGTGAGGCCACTCATTATTCCCAATTCTGCCTCTCCCCCCCAGCTGCTCACATCCTGGAAAAACCGCACTGCTTGGCCTTCACAGGAGACATTACCTATCTGTATTACGAAACGGCTTTGATCACATATAATGGGACAGGAAAGAGCCAGGCCCGCCAAGGCGCCCTGACGATGCTCCGGTCATGCTGTCTCCTGTGAACTCTGTGTCTGAAAACAAAATTGGATGAAAAGCCTGCTCAGTGAGAGTACGGAGTCATATCGAAGGACGTGCCAAACCACCCGAGTGTTTCTGACATGCAGCCACCCACGTCCAGACTCGAGACGTATCAGGCAAATTCATTTCCAACGTCTACATGGAGATTTCCCCATGTTGCCCTTTCTGATTACAACTCCATTCACATTAAAACTCTTCTGTTAGTTTTGGGAAAGAGTTATTAGAAGATATATATATATATATATATATATATATATATATATATATATATATATATTTATTTTAAAATGTATTTTTAAAAAATACTTTTATTTCTTTCAGAGAGGAAGGAAGAGGGAGAGAGATAGAAACATCCACGATGAGAGAGAATCATGGATCGGCTGCCTCCTGCACGCCCCACACTGGGGATCGAGCCCGCAACCCAGGCACGTGCCCTGATTGGGAATCGAATCATGATCTCCCCTGGTTCATAGGTCGCCGCTCAACTACTGAGCCATGCTGGCTGGGCTAAAATGTACTTTTGAATAGGTAGTACCTTCACAAGGTTTAAACATTTTAAACTTGTGTAAATGGAAATAATAGAATAAAAAAAATCTAGTATTTCTGCCTCCACCCAGTTTGCATTTCCAAAGACAGCCAATTTAGCAGCTCCTCTATTTCTGGTACATGCTTCAAGAAACGGTCTATACATTTGGAAGCAAATGCACATATGTATGTAAATATATAATTGCATATATATACACACACATATATATGTGTGCACATTGTTGTGTGAACATAAATTTTAATTTCTCTGATGTCAGTGTCTAAGAGTGCAATTGCTGGGATCTATGGTAGTTGTATGTTTCATTTTATTTTTTATTTTAAAAACACACACAACAACAAGCAAACTTGTTCAGAGTGGCTGGGCCATTTATATTCCCATCGGCAATATATGAGCAATCCAGTTTTCCACACCCTCATAGCATTTGGTGTTGTAACTAACTTTACTGTTTTGGCCATTCTTATAGGAGTGTAGTAGGTCTAATTTTTAAATTATAAAATGTTACGAAGTTCATTCAGTAGAACCATCCAGAAAATTACAGTAAACTGTAGCAGACATCCACTTTTTCCAACATCAGATGATTCTTCAAAGATTAAAATAGTAAGTGAAAGGTTAACTTATTATTAAAAATGTACAGTATCCATTTTTATGATTTTGGTTTTGTTTGGACTCCTTTTATCTCCCAGTACTCCCCTTTCCATTATATTTTTATCTTCAGAGATTTATCTTTGTGAGTAGTAGGACGTTAGTAAGTGTGATGTTTTATTGCTATTCATTCTGACAAAATTTATAGTTCTGTGGTTACACTGGAAGAGTTCTGACTTATAACTCCTCATGAGATGTACACAAGACATGTTAGTGAGATTTGACTTCAGCCTTCTGACTTTAGAATCCTCACAACTGCAGCATGTTGAGATGTTAATTCTCCGAGACACTGCGGAGAGACAGATGGGATAATTATCTACATATCAAATATAATTGTTTGGAAGCCACAAACGAAATCATGAACCACATTTCTTATACATGAAGCTTAACTCGACTGAATATCCTTGAAGAATTCCAAGTCTCTGGACTTCAAGACCATCACAACCATATTTAAAAGGGATTTTTTGCCTATAAATGGCTAAATAGTTATATCATCTATGTATAACCTAATATAACATACCTTGCTGTTTATTTCTATTTTGTTTGTTTGTTTGTTTTCACTTCGCCTCGAACATTGTCTGCTCCTTGAGGTTTTCACCTGCTTTTCTTACAGGTGACTCTGTTCCTTGGTTACTTTCTCAGCGGGGGTTGGGGGAGGTTTGCTGAGCTCTTGTTATCTTTGTTGGGGGGAGGTGGTATTCATCTCTGTATGGGTCCAGCTTTAGTAGATGTGCTGCGGAAGTGAGCATTGCTGAACTCTGGACCAGTTGATTCCTTCTCATATGCTTCCTTAACTCGAATTTCTTAAGACTCATACCAGCAGTTCCTTAGTCTTTGTCATTCTTTGACAGAATCTCTTGTTTACTGTCTTCAAGAGGGCACGTCTCTCTTGCTCATCCATTTCTCCAGTGTCAAGGTGGGCACCTTACCCATCCTAGGCACTCAATAAATCTACGTATTTTTGCTGAATGATTGAGGGAATGAAACGATGGACCTAAAAATGTCTCCCTACTTTATGTTCCATGGACATGTTCGTATTCTTTCTCCAGGAAGTTATTTGTTCCTAACTCTTGCTCTTTTGGGGCTGAGCAGGTTGATAAACTCATGGGAGAGATTATACAGAAGAAGGGATACTGCAGGAAGTTGTCTAGGATTTAGCTTTGTTCAACCACTTTCAGATATCCTACATTTACAGCTCTATTTCTTTTATCCAGGATTCTATCTTTTGGGAAATCAGAGTTCTATAAAAATGTCTCAGTGTTTTTTACTTCAAATCAATGTTCTCTTAATTATTATATCCATAAATCAAATGCTGTCAGGTTGCTCCATTTTCTTGTCTTCAGATGACTTGATGTCATTTTGGGGCTATGTCTAAGGAAGGGTAATGCTCATTTTCTTTTTTTAGATCTATTTGTTAATTACTGTTTACATTCACTATTATTTTGTATGAGTTTCAGGTGTATAGCATAGTGGTTAGATAATCAGATACTTTACAAAGTGTTCCCCCTGATATTCCCAGTACCCACCTGGCACCGCACTTAGTTACTGCAATATTGTTATTCCCCATGCTGTACTTTATGTCCTCCTGACCACTTTGTGACTATCAATTTGTGCTTCTTAATCCCTTCACATTTTTCACCCAGTCCCCCAGCCCCCTCCCCTCTGGTACCCACCAGTTTGTTCTCTGTACCTTTGAGTCTGTTTCTGTTTTGTTTGTTCATTAATTTTGTTCTTTAGATTCCACCTGGAAGTGAAATCACATGGTATTTGTCTTTCTCTGACTGACTTGGGTAATGCATCTTTTCAAATATGTCCCCAACTTGCAGTTGTATCTCTAATTTAATTTTTAATTTTGCAATTTCAGTCCATTTCCGCTTGAATCCTCAGATGTTCAGAACATTTGATGACACACCAATATTAGGAGATTGTTTTTCACAGTGGTTAGAGGAAAAATGAAGGATGTTTTTTTAAGTGAGGATTAGAAAATATGTTGAAGTCCGTATTTTTCTAAAGCCATTTATTTATTTTTCATTCAACTAGATACATTTCATGAAAGTCCATACACATTTCTGAAGCTCTGATCCTTTAATACATTTGTAAGTTAATTTTTCACCTGGGTGATGCTAGGGTAATAAGCAGAAGTTAGGGAATTTTAAGGATAATCACTGTATGGCAAGTGGTCCATTGAAAATAGTCTTATAATTTAGTAACACCTAATTTTAATAATGCTTGACATTATATATAGTCAGAGATACTTCATTTTAGAGTTTCTTATGAACATCATTACCTATAAATTTTATTGTATATAACACCCTTTTCCCATAAGGTGATGCAAGCAAATCCAAGGGTATAAAAATGTATAACAAAAATAAGCATAATTTAAAAAATTGGGGGCTTTTTAAAGAAGCCCACATTGGGATAACTTTGACTACATTTCTCAAACCCTTGTTAGAGTAGCGTTCAAGTGTTGTTTTAACTGGAATTATTATGAACTGAGCTTGGCTCTGTGGCTTTCCAGTTGCTTATGGATAAATACCTTTAAATGACTATTAATAGGACAAACACCTTTATAAATAGGTAACAACTGAAAAAGTGGAAATGTATCCTTTATGATTGTAAAGAAAAAGCCAGGTCACAGAAAAAGCGAGATAGTGGCTGGTCATTGGTGAGTGGCCGTACCTGGCTGGGGGACCCATGGGCGGTGTCTCAGGTCCGTTTAGAACGTGGGGCTTCTCATTCTGGGAGGGTCCCCAGAGTCCTGCAATTTGAAACCAATGGGTCCATGCTCAGCAACCCGGAAGCAGGGCTGAGATGCAAACCATGATGCTGGGTAGTGGCTTCGTTCTGGTGAAGTCACATGCATGGGAAGGGAAATTATGATCGGAATTCTACGTTGATAATAAGAATCGGAGGACCCGAGGAAAGGGAGGCGGGGGATTCTGAATGGTCTACAGTGCGTAGCCTGGGGTGTAGTGGTCTCCACCAGGTGAATGACTAGGATTGTCCTCCAGTGTTCGGAAGGTTGGTAATTCATCTCTCTTTGTATTCCCCTCATCGAGAAGATTCAGCTAAGGGCAGTTCTGTGAGGTGATCTCTTTCCTCCTACAGTGGACTTGAAGGTTTATTTACTATACACTGATAAAAACATAGAACCTGCCTGGCCGGCTTGGCTTGGCTCAGTGGTTGAGCGTTGACCTATGAACCAAGAAGTCACAGTTCCATTCCCGGTCAGGGCACATGCTCAAAACAGCCAATCAATAATTCTCTCTCATCATTGATGTTTCTATCTCTCTCTTCCTCTCCCTTCCTCTCTGAAATAAATAAACAAATATTAACCAAGAGATTTAAAAATAAAATATAGAACTTATTGTTGTAGATTTTGAATTTTCTTTCTTTTATCTCCAGGATTTATCTTTTAATCAAATGTCTAAGAAAAAGACTCCCATTTAAAAAAAATGTTCCTTTAAAACTTTTAGGGCTGAGATGGAATGTTTTGGGGAAATGTTCTTTTCCCCCTATTTAATGCTAATTTAGTTTCCACAATTTCTTAGATTCCCCATTTCCTTCTTATTCTTCATCTGAGGATAATCTCAGGACATGGGCATTGCTACATCAACTCAAATAATTCGTCTCCAAAGTCTAGCAAATACCATGTTAATACTTGCACAAATAGATTGGCTGGAACAGGATTTCCAAATGAGAAACATTAAAGCGATGGACCAAGCCAGTCATGCTCTCCGAATTCAGACATCATTTCCCTCCTAGTCTGGTAGGAAATCAGTTTACTCCATGGGACTGTACCTCCATTTATGATTTTCTCTCCAAGTATAAATGCACTGAAAATGCTATCTATCAAAAGCATTCAACACTGAAATAGGGATAATCATCAGCTTTGGGAAGCAGTCTTTGCAAATTGTGGTTTTCTGAGATGGTCTTAATTAAAAAAATTCCTCCCCCCCATTCCCATCACCTTCCAAGCTTTGTCCACCGAGTGCAGGGATACTGGGCCTTAATGACAGGTATCAGGCTATCATGCATCGTCTCCAAGTTGTGAATGAGTTTGCACTTTCAATCAAAGTTTCTATGATTATATGAATCCCTCTATTTCACTGCTTGCTAAGTCATGTGGTTTTAAGCTGTGGTTTATAAGAAAAACAGTGCTCAAAACTTGATTATTCATTAAAACCTATTAATAGAGCAGAATATTCTATAAACATCTCTTTACATGTGCAAAAAGTTCAAATAAGAGTGGAAGTAAGTAATTTGGTGTAATTCACAAAGACTTGTTAAATATGTTAAAAAATGTATGGCTACTGATAATGAGAGAATTCACTATTTTTCTAAATTTTTCCTTTTCAATTTCTTTAAGAAACATTAGGTACATAGAATTCTGCTGGGCATGGAGAAGATTCACGTACGAAATCAGAGACACCGAGTCTCAGGATTAGCTGTATCTGCTTTCTTATCTCAACATTTCCCTCTTTCGTGGTTAATGGGATTGTTCCAAGGTTGGGTTTGGAAATACTAGGTGGTTCCCGGACGTTAACTTTATAAATGAACTCAGCTGTTGAAAGGTTCTGTTGATGTTGGTTCTGGAAACTCAAATGATGTCCAGACACATTACAGGGAAATTGTACCAATCACTTACTTTTCTCTCCTTCTTGCTTGGCTACCTCTGTATTTATGGTACTATTCAGAGTCGGAATGAGTTGTTCTTGGCAGCGTGTCCTGTTCGTCCAAACTCTGATGTTTTGAAAAGATGTCTTATGGATTAAAGTTTTAAATCAGAATTATTATTCCTACTGATCCTCATTTACAATTACTGGGAAATCAATAAATTGGAACATGTGATACAACAACTCTTTCTTAAGAGGAAAAAAAGGACTAATGAAGCCCGACTGGTGTGGCTCAGTGGTTGAGCATCGACCTAAGAACCAGGAGGTCACGGGTTCGATCCCAGTCAGGGCACATGCCCAGGTTTCTGGCTGGATCCACAGTGTGGGGAGTGCAGGAGGCAGCTGATCTATGATTCTCTCTCATCATGGATGTTTCTATCTTTCTCTCTCTCTCTTCCTCTCTGAAATCAATAAAAATATTTTTTTAAAAATGGACTGGTGGAGACTTTGTTTACTGTAGTGTTGAGCACAAGCAGCTAAATGACTAATTTGAGTATCTTGATGGTCAGCATAATCAGAGCAAGAAAGGGAACTCAAAGACCAGCCTACGTAGGTGCCTCCTCCCGGCCACCACTTTCTGTAGCTTCTAAAAACTGGGAGCTTGCTTCTGCAGTCCCTTCACCTCCACCCGCAGCCATTCCTTCTAATTACCTTAAATTGCTGAGATAAAGGCATCTCTGATTACTTCCTGGGGAGAGACTATGCTGAGGGACTGGAGGTCCGGCTGAGATAATCACGGGGCTCTTGAGTTATTTTCGTTACTTCAATAAACTTTGCACAGATTCACATTTCTCAGTGACGACAGTGTAAAGCCTCACTCCCATGTGTATATACTCTTGCAGGGGAGGATATTTTATCAAACTTGTGTGATCATGATGGCCCCATCAGAAGACCAGGTCAACGCATGTAGGAGAAGGAACACATTGTATGCCAGTTTCTCTATTAGGTATTTTACGTGCATTCTCATTGTATCCTCATTACTATTCGGAGCTTGGCATTAGTACCCCCCATCTTATCCCCAGAGGAAACCGAGTCTCAGGACCGTTAAAGATCCTTGGTGCATTCAGAGTCCCATAGCTAGTTAGCCAGTTTATACTCGGATTTAAATGCAAGTCACGTAGCTCTGCATCTGGCCCACTTTTCTCAGCGTTATGATCCTCAGGTGCCTACCTGTCCTTCCGGGAGTTGCCTGGGGAGTCTACCCCGAGGACTGAGGATCTTTGCTTTGCTGGGGCAGGTAGACAAGGAGGGGCCCAGTCCAGCACAACTGAGTTCAAGGAAATGCCTCCTAAATCCTCCACAGCAAAGCCCACACTTTGTCCCTAGAGGAA
Source organism: Cnephaeus nilssonii (assembly GCF_951640355.1). Taxonomy (NCBI): domain Eukaryota; kingdom Metazoa; phylum Chordata; class Mammalia; order Chiroptera; family Vespertilionidae; genus Cnephaeus; species Cnephaeus nilssonii. The sequence goes on along the minus strand of NC_137094.1, from coordinate 17,867,279 downwards.
TGCAATGAACAACCCCCAGAGACTATTCAGAAGAATGAAACTCCTGAGGATGTTAGATAATATGGTTCTGGATCCCCGCGTAGTGATTAAGGTCGGGAACTTATGTTCTATGTACAGGAACTATTTGGCCTTTGATTTGTTCTCTTGAGTTCTTGTCAGAACCTAACAAATCACCTTGAGAAGCTGGCTGGGGGCTGAAACCCAGCTGGCTGAACTAACCAGCAAGTAGATGTGTGACAAGGATGCCCAGCTTCTGACTCTGAGAATGATGTGATTGCCTCCAGTGCGGCAGGCTTTACAGTGGCCTCAGGTCCCGCAGGGCAGCTGTGTGGATCTTAGTAAATGCCATCCAGGAAGTGATTTGAATGGGGAAGCATTTCAGGAGGTGAAGTCATGGCTAAACCTCAGGACAGCGATGCGACTTGGTAAGAAGGGTGTGCCTTATTTTGTTAGGGTTTTATTTTTGTGGCGTAAGTACCACATGGTCACCATGGGAAGCAGCAACGTAATTCCAGCATTGCTGGTAGCTGGATGTATAATATTTTGGATTTCCCCTCCCCCTATTTTTAAATGTATGAGGTTTGCCCAAACTGGGTCAAACCACAATAGTATCTGGCAACTGATATTTTATTTGTTTATTTACTGCGTTTCCCCTCAATAGTGTATCATGAATAGCTTTCTAGTATTACTTGTGATTGCACATTTTAAAAAATATATATATATTTATTGATTGATTTCAGAGAGGAAGGGAGAGGGGGAGAGAGAGATAGAAACATCAATGATGATAGAGAATCATTGATGGGCTGCCTCCTGCATGCCCTCTGCTGGGGGTTGAGCCTACAACCCGGCCATGTGCCCTTGGCCAGAATTGAACCTGGGCCCCTTCAGTCTGCAGGCTGACGCTCTATCCACTGAGTCAAGCTGGCTAGGGCTGATTGCACATTTTTGACATAGCAAAACATATTTATCTGATTTTCTTTCTTTTTTATTTTAAATTATTTTTTCAATTTTTCAATTTTATTTTCCCCATCACCTTTTTATCTCCTATATGCCCTCTACAATCTCCACCCACCCCCCTCCACCCCTGCAATCACCACACTGTTTATCTCATTTTCTATTATTGGGCAATTACATTGCTTTGCTTTTTCACAATTGAAATAAGATTATTGTAAGGCTATAAAATACATATATTATCATGTGTCACTGTTATATCAGTTGCTCATATCTTCCTAACATATTTTTGCCTTTTAATGAGACTTGTACCTGCATTTTTATGGATTAATGCATATGTACACTGAGTGGCCATATTGTTATGATCTCTGAATGCATAATAATCTGGCCACTCAGTGTGTGTGTGTGTATGTGTGTGTGTGTGTGTGTGTATACATACATATATATTAGAGGGGCCTGGTGCATGAATTCATGCATGAATTCGTGCATGGATGGGGTCCAGCCAGCCTGGCCAGCAGGAGGGGACATGGGCGGTTGGCCGGCCTGCCTGCTGGTTGAACTCCTGGACGAGGGGAAAATTTGCATATTAGCCTTTTATTATATAGGATAGACACTGAGTGGCCAGATTATTATGCGTTCAGAGATCATCATAATCTGGCCACTCGGTGTATTTTCTTTTGTATACTGTCATTCCTCGTATGCCTGTAAGAAACTTCACATTTATTGTGTTTCTCTGTATGTCAGCCATTTCACAGGGCACAGGTTAAACAATGGTGCCCCTTGGAATTTAACATCGAGTATGCATACATATTTTACTGAAGTAAACCACTGCTGTTTGAGATACAATCACTGAGACTCTTCTGAGTTGTAAGACACGTGTGTTTGGCAAATACGGTCCCAGCATCGTGGCCTTTGCTTAAAATTAACATCCGATTTGGTTGACCAGGGAAAAGGTTATACATTACATGTCCTGAAACAAGGGCTGTGTTCTGTATTTTGAACACCAAACATCCTGAGGCTAAACAAATAGGAATAAAAGATTTCTTGGAAAGAAATGGGGAGCGATATTCTGACAACTTATTTGCTATTAATGAATGCATAGTGCTCTGTAAAATAATCATGTTAACCAGTACACTGGTCTTCCTGCCTCATCCACATTTCCTGAATAGTCTGTCAGGCAAAGCTGGATCAAAGCTAGCATTAAAGAAACTAGAATCAGCTGCCAGAGCCGAAATGTGTACATCTTCTCAGCCCTCCCCAAAGTCAAGGTAAAAACCCAAGATGCTGATCCTTTGATCTAGCAAGGGGATGAAAGGAGTGTGTGGCGGTAAACACGTTTCTTGCTTTTGAGCACATATCCGGGCAGAAGATTCTGATGTCTCCAAGGCTAGTTTCGTGCGGACCCTCATTCACGCCTTTCCCACTGTCGCCATCGGTGACTGGCTCAGGAACAAGGTACTGTAGGCTAAGCTATGGCATCAAGGGGCTGGGATGACGGAAACGATGGTCGGATGCTTTTGTGGATGGGGGGGGTGGGGGAATTTGCCATTATTTGTTCTTTGCTTATGTATTCATCCATAACAGAGTGTCTTTACTGACCTGTAGTTTCAACAAGCTGCTGTTGCATGTTTTAAACCTAATGATTTTCATGATCCACAAGAGATACGCATGTCAGAAAATTCTCTTTGGCACCGGTAATATTCAATTCAGCCTTGGAATAACTGAGCATGTGAAGAATTTTTAATCCCACTTTTAATCACGATCAAATTACTCTAATTCAACATAAGGCTCTTCCTCTGAAATTATTGCTTCAATGGAAATTATTTTGAACGTGTTACGTTCAACATTTGGTCTAAGAAGAGTCATCTGGTCATATTACTTACTTTAGGACACGTACTGAAGACTTACATACGTGTTTATGTGTAGCGTAATTATAAGCATGAAAGTTGTGGGACTCTCATGCCGGACTTGTCCTGGTTTTGACTGACTGCAATAGACTTCTCTCAAGACGCCCATTCCTGGTCCTGCTCCTTTTATTCGTACGTTTGAGGCCGGGCTGGCAGGGTTGCACATGGGGTTGTTACAGATGCATTGAGGCCAGCAGTCCAGGGGCCACTTCCACCTCACGAGCAATCTTTCATCCTGACGAGCAGTCATGCGCAAGGAACTCCCTTAAAACATAAATCCAGGCTCCAGTAACGACCCCGTTTTTATGATCCACCCTTAAAAGTAAAATGCTCCTTCCTGAAATGAACGAGGGCCGAATCAAGTGTTTGGCTCACAACCCACAGTGAGTAAAGATGTAGTGCATTTCCGACGGGCTTTTTAGTCAGTAACACCTTTTCCGGCTTGGGTGTCATCGGAAGATTGGAAGTCCATGGCCTTGCCACTTCTCTCTGATCCTTGCTTGACTGCAAAGATGGTTCCTGAGAGAAGTGAGGACAGGTTCATGCATTGTTGGCATTTGCCACTGAAATAGCAGCTGAGACTTTTCTCTTGTGCTCAGAGGAAAGGAGAGAGGAATACAGCTGGTGGTACCCAAAGTCCACTTCTTGGCCTTTGTAAACACGTGGGGCTACCCAGGATTGTAATGTTTGTTCAGAGGAACCCTCTGTCTCATTCTAACTTGGCAGGGAATATTATCTTATGCAAATTCAAAGGGACTTGTCTCATATGGATTTATAATGCTCACAGCACTGTTGTCCGGAAACAAATGGAAAAGTGGTTTGAAAAGGAGACAAAATATTTGGCATAAAAAGGAAGCAAAAGCTTTTAATCTTTTCTCTTTCATAGAAATGACTATGGAGATTGTTAGACTAATGATATGATGGCTGTCCTTCCATTAGGATCATTATCCTTTATTTCCCCAAAAAAATGCTTATTAGAGGTAGTTAATAGAAATTCATTTGAGGCTAAGAAAGCTGCTAAGTTAAAAGTCAGGGAGAAAGAGACTGGAGAGATTTGGTACATCGGCAAGAAACATGATCTGAAAACCAGACTTTTGTTCACGTCTTGCTCTGTTCCACGTGAAAATGGGGACACTTCGGTTCAAATAATGTATCTACTCTTGGTTTCAGTTTTCTAATATGAATGAAACTTAGCTTTAAAGAATTTCTTGTGTAGATGAAGATATGACCTTTTGCTCCTAGTAGCTGTATAAGATAAATGATCAGGAATGGGGGAGGAACTCTTCAAAATGTGTTTTATTTTCATTGTAAAATTGCCTTTTTTAAGATCTCAGCTTCTTCACTTCCTAGTGGCATGATCTTGGCAACATGAGGAAATTTCTGAGCCTCATCACTCTCATTTGTACATCTCATTTGTGATTATGAGGATAATCTCTCTTAGCTCGAAGGCAATTTGTAATGTTAAATTAAAAAAAATACATGCCTCACCCATAGAAGGCATATATTGAAATGGTAGGATTGGTCGGCAGAATGCAGGCACATTTGGGAGAGGAACATTTTCATGGGTGGTGAACATACTTTTTGTGTTGTTCGTATTAGTCATTGGAGACCATTTTTTCCCTTTTATTTCATTTTTACCCGTAATTGTCAATTTCCTACTAAATGCCTTGCACATAATTAGGATAAAGTGATTGGGCTAAGTAACTGTGGAAGATGCTGAAGTTAAAAAAAAACTGGTTTTTAAAATAGTTTCTTGCCCACCAAATTGGACCTTTTCACAGAAACTGTTACAGTGAACAAATTGGGAAGCAATTTAACATCTGCGCATGACTGTGAGAAGTGACTTCAGCTCTCTGATTTGTAGAATGTATTTTTTTCACGTGAATTATGTCCTTCCCGGTGCACCAGCAGCTTTGCTTTGCCATTAAATTATTTAATCTCTCTCTCTCTCACACACACACACACACACACACACACACACGGGACTCTTGCTCCTGGGGAAATACAGGATCAGGTTCTTGTGAGCCTCTGGTCACATTTTCATCAACTGATCACTACATCACCTTGTTTTACATGTTTATGAAAAACACTCTTTAATATATATGACTTCCAAACAATTAAATATATGTGGTATATCCTATATAATAACAGGCTAATATGCAAATCGACCGAACGGCGGAACAACCAGTCGCTATGAAGTGCACTGACACCAGGGGGCAGAGGCTCAATGCAGGAGCTGCCCCCTGGTGGTCAGTGCGCTCCCACAGGGGGAACGCCGCTCAGCCAGAAGCCGGGCTTACAGTTGACGAGTGCAATAGCAGTAGCGGGAGCCTCTCCTGTCTCCGCGGCAGCGCTAAGGATGTCTGACTGATGGTTATGCCATCAGTTGGGCATCCCCCGAGGGCTCCTGGACTGTGAGAGGGAGCAGGCCGGGCTGAGGGATCCCCCAAAGTGCACGAATTTCGTGCACCGGGCCTCTAGTCTTTATAATAAAACCCTAACTAAGACAGGTTTACTGTTTTCTTAACCCTGGATAATATGACCACAAACTGCTTTGACTTTCAGCCTTGGGCAATATTGTTCACTATACTTTTTTTGTTGGTTTGCTCATCCTTTCACAAACCCACCAATTTGGCTGGTTTTATACCTTTTCCGTAGCTCCATCATGCACTACTGACGTGAATCTAACATTTTCCAGAGCAGCTCGCATACAGGTGGGCGGAAGTCCTCTTTCTTGTTCTGGATGACCATCCAACTTAGAGCCATAACTCGTTCCTGAGCAAATCTTATCAAAAAGACCAACGTTTTTTCTCCACACGGCACATCATAACCTCCCTGCATTTAGGAACACTAGAACACACCTCAGCATCACAGCATGAGGGTCATTTTAAACAGAAAAACCCCCAACGAAGTGCACAAAACATGTATGACACTGCCTGGCCAGCGTGGCTCAGTTGAGTGAAGACCTATGAATGAGGAGGTCACGGTTTGATTCCTGGTCAGGGCACATGCCCCGGTTGAGTCCTCGATCCCCAGTAGGGGTCATGTGGGAGGCAGCCGATCAATGATTCTCTCTCCCCATTGATGTCTCTATCTTTCTCTCTGAAATCAATAAAAAATATATTAAAAAAACACATGCATGATGCTAAGGTGACCCTCAGAAGGGATTTGAAACTGACCGTATGATTTTGACAGACAAGAGCGCAAATGAGAGGAAGAGCAAATGGCTAACTTCTACAGAGCAGAAGTCATTCAACACTCAGCAAACACAGTGCGTGCCCAGTGCGTGCACCTGGCACTGTGCTGGGTTCTGAAAACACAATCAAAATGAACAAAGCAGACACCCTCCCCGCCTTCACGATGCTAGAGCCCCGCCAAGCAGATCTGGCAGCTTCGCAGGGACCACAGCAAGAAGCGTGCCCTCAAATAAACTCCCCACGAGGCTGGGAGCGCTGTGCTATTAATGACACTCCCCATCTGGTGCTGGGTAGCTTCCTGTCTATCTGAGTCTCCTTTTGCTCACGATGCCTGCAAGGCACGGCTAAGGTTTTCCTGCCTTGCTCAAGGAGGGCGTACAATGTCGAAATCCTTGATTTTTTTTTAAACATTTTAATTGAATTTATTGGGGTGCCAGTGGTTAGTACTAATCTATAGGTTTCAGGTGTACAATTCTATAGCATGTCATCTGTATATTGTATGTTCTCCACCCCAAGTCCAGAAGGCTATCTTTTTCCTTTTTTATTTTTTTTAAAGATATATTTTATTGATTTTTTACAGAGAGGAAGGGAGAGGGATAGAGAGCTAGAAACATCGATGAGAGAGAAACATCTATCAGCTGCCTCCTGCACACCTCCTACTGGGGATGTGCCCGCAACCAAGGTACATGCCCTTGACTGGAATCGAACCTGGGACCTTTCAGTTCACAGGCCGACGCTCTGTCCACTGAGCCAAACCGGTTAGGGCATTTTTTTTTTAACATGTCTGTGCTCTGCATCCTACTGATGGCATGGAACCAGGTACTTGATCTCTCGGGTCCTTTTGAAGGACACGAACCCTTGAAAAGGCAATTTGACACATTGCAATCAGTACCATGATAACAGGCATCGAGGGCACTAGGCAAAGTTATCATATGTGTCACTTAACAAGGGAGAAGGTTCAGGTGGCTTCTAAAATGAGACCTGGCCTGGCCGGCGTGGCTGTGGTTGAGCGTTGACCTATGAACCAGGAGGTCACAGTTGGATTCCGGTCAGGGCACATGCCCGGGTTGTGGGCTCGGTCCCCAGTGTGGGGCGTGCAGGAGGTAGCGGATCCATGATGCTCTCTCATCATGGATGTTTCTCTCTCTCTCCTCCTCTCTGAAGGCAGCAGGGCCCAGAAGGAAGACGCAAGAAAGCTTAGTGAATCTGAGAATTGCTCATTTCCCTTAAGGTCCAGCTGGCTGTTTTTTGTTGAAAAGTAGCAACTCCCAGATTTCAAAGCTCCCTCACTGCTCCGGGAGTGAAGTCTGGGGGAGGCCAGAAAGAGGGGTCATGGGAGGCTAGGGTATCCCCATCACCCACAGCAAAGCAGCCTTCATTCTGGAAGTTAGGGTGTGCTCTGCCCTGGGAGTTTCTGTTTCCCAGTACAGATGCCAGATGGCAGAGGCCACAGATCGCTCGCCTCTGCACACGGATGCCTGTCAGCCTCAGATGCTGATGGGGCGTGAGAAGCCACCACTGCTGAGCAATCTGTAATCCCCGAGATATTAGCGAACCTCCGCCAGGCGCTGGAGGAGCCATCAGAGGCAGAAGCGAGCTCATATCTCTTAGTGGAGCTTGAAGTGTAATGGGGCTTTGAGAAGCTGTGCAATGACAGACTGGATCCTCCCTTGAAGCCAATCTGCATGTTCATGGCGCTCTGGACACCATCATCTGTAAGAATTAATTGGGGGGTGGGGGCAAGAGGATGGGCTTGGGGGCAATGAGCAGGGAGACCTCCTTTCTCAGATACAATAGGCCCGTGGTCGGCAAACTCATTAGTCAACAGAGCCAAATATCAACAGGACAACGACTGACATTTCTTTGGAGAGCCAAATTTTTTCAACTTAAACTTCTTCTAACGCCACTTCTTCAACATAGACTCGTCCAGGCCGTGGTATTTTGTGGAAGAGCCACCCTCAAGGGGCCAAAGAGCCGCATGTGGCTCGCGAGCCTCGGTTTGCCGACCACTTGATCTTTGGGTGTGAGTGTGTCATGAGAGTAGAGTTGAGGTAAGAGAAAAAAAAAAGGAAATTATCTTAGAGTATTTAGTTATCTCTTTTTTTCTGAGGTGCTAGCTGTAAACATACATAGTTTATTAGAACCCTAAATGCTGCGTATTTTTGTTACTCTTTATGATATAAATAGCAGAATAAAACTGAGTTCATGTTCTCTTATTTGCATTTCTCTTCCTTTGTTTAATGGCTCGACCCAGACCTGCCCCCTATGCATGCATTTGGGCGGAGGTATAAAGAGGCAAAACCTCTTTGCAATTTAAGGATGAAAACACGCACCTCTCTCCTCTTTCTGGCTTCCTCTACCTTTGCCTCGGCTGCGCAGGGCTGAGTTACACTGGGATTGCTGAGATCGGATCACTTTAGACGCCAGGAGGAAGTATATGTAGAGCGTGGGTTTTGCCAATGAACATGGCACGTGAGGATGTGCGCTTTCTAACTGATGAGCGGCCTGAACACAAGCGCACTCCTGGGTGGACGTGCCGTGCGCTTTACCATGGAAACGGCGGGGTTGTGATTTCCAGCTACCTGCCAGCCCTGATTACCAAAGAGTGACAGGAGCACAAATGCAATTACTGGGGGACGAGCCACATTACCCACAATGACAGAAAATTGATGGGTGGTTAGCACCCGGATGCTTTCCGCATGGCCATTACATCATTACACACACACTTAAACACACACACACACACACACACACACACACACACACACACACACAACCTGTCTGTTTGCATATGCATGATGAGGATGTGTGTGTGTGTGTGTGTGTGAGTGCGTGCATCAAGCTAGGTTCCCTTTCCAAAGAAAATGACATCGCTGTAGACTTTGTATTTTAAAATGCAGAGCATGCTCTGGAGGGTCGTCAGAATTCATCTCTGCCTCCTTAGGAGATGGCGCCCACTGGGGACCCGAGAAGGTTAGGCTGGAATAACAGTGCAGGGACCGGGATGGGCAGAAAGAAGTCGGGAGCTGCCAAGTCCTGACAGTAGGGCTTGTTCCGTGCCTGCAGTCGAGGCTGCCAACCCCAGGGAGCACTTGAGCATGACGCGGGGAAACTCATTTTGGGGAGATGAAAAATCGCTGGTAGGCTCACGCATGAATTTATGGTCTCTGAGGCCTCCCTTAAAGGGCTGCTCTGTGACATAATTGAGTTACCGGAGGTTGGGAGGGGGTGTTTGGAGGTGGACAGGAGCCTGGTTTGGAGTCAATAACCAAAGGGCAGGACTGAACAAACACTCCTCAGCAGCCCTGGGTGCGTCTGGTGTTTGTACTGCTCTGTTGTAACACGTTACAAACGACCTAGGACTCTCCGAGTGAGGAGGGATCAACCTGATGAGGAGGTAAGAGGCAAGAAGTAATGGAAAGATCTACCGCCCAGTTTGAGCCCAAGGCCAGCTCCATGAATTTGGGCAAGTTACTAAAATCAATTGAATGACTTTTTTTTTTCTATAAAAGGAAGTTGAGGGTTGCCTTACCCAAGTCAGAGCGACGTTGTAGAAATGAATGAACCGTTGTGTAAATGTTTCCCTAAATAGTCGCTAAACCCCGGGGAGCCCCAGGAATCCCTAGGCTGTGGCTGGGTAAGTCTGATCTCTGCCTCTGTCTTTACATGACCACCTTCCCTCAGTGTCTGTGCCCCGATTTCCTTCTTGCTCGATCCCCAGTGGGGTCCATGCAGGTGGCAGCCGATCCGTGATTCTCTCTCATCATCGATGTTTCTCTCTCTCTCTCTCTCCCTCTCCATTCTTCTCCGAAATCAATAAAAAGAATAGATATTTTAAAAAATTTTGTTCTTCTTATAAAGACACTGTTCTTATTGGATTAGGGACCCAACCTACTTCAATATGACCTCATCTTAATTTAACTAATTATGTCTGCAATGGCCTTATTCCCAAATAAGCTCACATGCTAAGGTCCCAGGGGTTACGGACTTCAACGTATCTCTTGGTGGTGGGGGGGTGGGGGCAGAGTTGGACACATAACAACGACTTTAGAGAAAACAGGGGTCCACTCATAGTAAGGTGTGGAAAGGTGTCATTCACATAAGTTGTCCTCCCAACCTCAAACGTGGTGGTGGTGTGAACAGTGAGAGAACTTGGCAATGGCACATGGAGAGACGTGGCCTTTTCTCCTTCTTCATTGAGGTCAGAGCACCAAGCATAGGAGGATGCCACAATTTAAACACACAGAAATGTCGCCAGGTGAAAAGGCCTTAGAAAGGGGAATTGTACTGAGAGCTGGGGCTTGTAGCTTGCCATCCACATGTAGATTTTTCCCAAGGAGAACCACCCACAAATAAATAGTGAGAAAGTAGAAATTATCTGCATCCACTGAGCCTACCTGCTGAGGCCAGGGAGGCCAGGCAGGTGTTGCCTGGGTGGAGGTGAGTATAGTCACAGAATTCATGCCAGGACTGATACTGCAGAGTCAGAAAGCAGTAGGAAAGGAAGAGGACCCGTTAGACGCAGAAGAGAAACACTCTGATAATGCTCTATATCTGCCATGAGTTCCAAAAAAAATGTCTGCAAAAGTTTGGCGTCCTGAACAGGGTCCAGGGCCTCAGCAATTGGAAAAGCAAAATAGTGTTTCTAAAAGAAGAATGCATCGGCAAGCTGGGCCAGAATTAATGCTCTTTGTTGCTAAAAGAGTGAGTCCTACTTTAAAGAGACTGCAGAAGAATTTTAAGGGTGAAGTTAGGAAAGTGCATTTTAACAAGACTCTGTGTGATTTTTACATTAAATTCAAGTAACCAGAGCAAGAGAATGGGAGGAAAATGGAAAAAAACACACACACAGTAAATTAATATTAATATTAAGGCAGTTGATACTGTTAGAGCAGTGGTCGGCAAACTCATTAGTCAACAGAGCCAAATATCAACAGTACAACGATGGAAATTTCTTTTGAGAGCCAAATTTTTTAAACTTAAACTTCTTCTAACACCACTTCTTCAAAATAGACTCGCCCAGGCCGTGGTATTTTGTGGAAGAGCCACACTCAAGGGGCCAAAGAGCCACATGTGGCTCGCGAGCCGCAGTTTGCCGACCACAGTGTTAGAGCAAATTGATGATGGTGAATAAAAAAAAAATCTCTACAGTATTCAAAATGGTTCCAGAGCATAGAAACATCAGGAGAATTTTTCGGTTCGTACTTGAAGATGTTAGAATAATCTAAAGGTGATAGCTTGGATCAATCTAATTTACGACTCTAGAAGAAAAATTCCTAACATATAGGAAATGAATCCAGCAGTACATTACCTGACTAATTTACAAAAACAACTTATTCCAGAATTGAAAAACATAATTGCATAATAGAAAACCTGTTAAAGCAATTCACCAAATTATTTGTGGGAAACACCTCCAACAATAGGCCCGCCAACTTGACAGAATCAAGAGAGGTTTTTGACAACAATGAACATCCATCCACTTCTAACATGATTTTTAGTAAAATATAAATATTTATTGCAATTCCAGGGTCAACAATTTCAATGCGAAGGCATAGCAGGGGTCCTCAAACTTTTAAAACAGGGGGCCAGTTCACTGTCCCTCAGACCGTTGGAGGGCCGGACTATAGTTTAAAAAAAACTATGAACAAATTCCTATGCACACTGCACATATCTTATTTTGAAGTAAAAAAACAAAACGGCAAAAACACCTGCATGTGGCCCGCGGGCCGTAGTTTAAGGACGCCTAGAGAGGTCTTCTCCTATGAGTATGAGCAACCCAAACTATAAAATACTCAGAAATAAGCATCACAAATAATATGTAAGATCTACCCAAATAAAACAAGAGAACGTTTTTGACCAATAGAAAAATGTCATTATTAAAGAAGAACATGCCAATTGGAGAAAATGCCACCTAGTATTAATTAATTGCTATACCACTTCATTTTCCTATTAAATATAATCCTCATTCTACTATTATATTGGGGTAAATGTAACCACATGATCCAGAATTTTATCCAGAGTATAAACACATGAAAAATTTACATTTTGAGAAGTGAGGAAGGCAGACCTGCCCTAGTATGTTATTTAAAACTGTATGGTTCTGGTATTCCAGAATACACTGAATTGACTTACTAAATAGAAGTAAATTCAGATAAAATTATATGGGAATATGGAGGTCAGAAGGAAGAAGGACGGAGGGAAGACAAGCACATTTATACCCAGAAAAGGGAATACTAAGAGGATATTTAAAACCAATAAAAATCATGAACAGAATTGAGAAGAATAAACATTGAGTTCTATACTGAACTCCTGAGTACTAGAGAACTGTATGATGCTCAAGAAAGTCCCAAAAGATTACACTAACAATAACTGGCCTTGATTCTGGTAAGAACTATCATTAGATCAAATAAAAGAAAGCACTACTCAGTATTATAAGTCGTAAACCTAAAGGATATTTTTCTGCCCTCGACAGAAGACAAGGATCAAAAAGTGTTCTGCTTGCCCTGACTGGTTTGGCTCAGTGGATAGAGCGTTGGCCTGCTGACTGAAAGGTCCCAGGTTCGATTCCAGTCAAGGGCATGTACATTGGTTGTGGGCACATCCCCAGTAGGGGGTGTGCAGGAGGCAGCTGATTGATGTTTCTCTCTCATCGATGTTTCTAACTCTCTATCCCTCTCTCTTCCTCTCTGTAAAAAACCAATAAAATATATATATTTTAAAAAGTGTTCTGCTTAATATTTTACTTTTTTTAGCTTTAACTTTAAAACACATTTGTATCGATCCATACTTTAATATCATCCATGATCCTCAGAGAGAAAATAAACTCAGAGAGATCACTAGATTTACTGTTTTACTTCCCAAAGTATTATAACAAAAAGGGGAATTTGGAATTTATTTATTGAGAGACCTCACACCATGCAAAATTGTCTCTACCCCCAGGAAACAAAGCATTTGCTTGCAAGCTGTTATCTGGCCTTTCGCTCACCTACACTAATAAAAGAGAAATATGCAAATTGACCATAACCCCGCGACACCCACCAGCCAATCAGGAGTGAGTATGCAAATTAACCCAACAAAGATGGTGGGTTAATTTGCATACACAGGCGTGGAGCAGCTGGGTGGGGCAGGACGCCTGCTATGAGGGGGAGGGCAGGGGGCGGAGGGAGCTACAGAGTGGCGCTCCGGCCAGGAGCGAAGACTTGCAGGCTCCTGGGCGGCTGGGAGCGAAGCTAGGGGAAGGAAGGCCTATTCTTGCACAAATCTTCACGCAACGGGCCTCTAGTTTATATATATTGGAGATCTCTCTACTCCACAGTGATGGCCTTTTCTAAATTGGGTAATCTCATTCAAAATTTTCTTTCTCTCTGATAGTTCTATACAATAGAGTGCCACATTATGGGTCATCTTGTTTTAATAATGCCGGACACCTCAATATTTAAAGACACCTGCTATCTCTTCCTATTTAGACTACACATTTCCAGTGCCTTCAACTTTTTCTCAGATGGGATGCCTTCCAGATTCCTCGTTATTTTGAGCAAGGCTATAGACAACCTAACTTTAGTTTAAAACTGCACCTCTTGTTATGTAGCCAGTACTGAACGCCAGCTAGAATGTGAGGAATGGACTCGTATTCCTATAAATTTGATAATTCAAGGAAGCAAACTGACATGGCCTTGGCTGAATTACTTGTGCAATAGCCACATGTCCTCTCAAATTTGCTTTTGTATCCACAGCAGATTTGAACTAATTTAGCTTGATGTCTGTATTACAGTCACTGTATTTAAAACGAACTGCCTTTTTATTTGATCAACAAGGGAAACGGAGCCAGTGAAGGATTTCCAAGAGACTGGGGGACGACTGTGTACATGTGTGGGTGTGCGTGTAGCACCTGTGAGTGTGTATGTGTGTGTCTGTGTTTGGGGGGGGAGGGGGTGTGGGCACATAGCGTTCTGCTAGAAGATATTGCAATTGCCAGGGTTTCTTTCTAGAGATAGTAACAAGAGAGTCTTGATTTCTACTCTTTTTCACCTAGCATATTAGGTGAGTGAAAGACAAAAGATGGCACATACATTTGAAGAAATGATGACAATCTGTTTATGCATGGAAATGTTTTCTTTCAGGGATAGGGGTAGAGTTAGCGAGCTTTCCAGTTTTTTGAAGGCATAGCAGATAACAATAGATAACAAAAATCCCTTTATTTTTATGGCATAAGGGACAGTTTTTAAAATATTCATGAATCTTCTTGACTATACAGCACATAGTACTGAGATAGTTCTGTAGCATCTTCATATGTTAATTTTTCCTCCAGTTTTATCTCCCAGGGGTGCTCCTGCCCCAAACCCCCAAACTTTCAAACGGTCTAGTTGATATGGGTTGCATTATCAAAATGTTCCGATATTAGGAAAACTGAACTCTTCGTGGTTTGTATAAACATTCAAATGCTTTCTTAGCTGGGTTTGCAATCCTAATGTATAATACATGCGTTAGAGACTAAGAAAATTTCCAATGATAATTATTAACAAGTCAGCGTGCACTGAACATAATTTTTCTCTTCGCTCCGTACTTTGAAAATATTCATTATGCCAGGGCACGAAAGGCAGATTGAAATAATTTAGGGGAAAGTGAATGCATTCATTACCTAAATGCTATTTTTCTGATATTTTGGAGAGGATTAAATATATATACGCTTCAGGATAACAATTGACTAGTCCTGTTTCTTTTTTTAAAAAAAATATATTTTATTGATTTTTACAGAGAGGAAAGGAGAGGGATAGAGAGTTAGAAACATCAATGAGAGAGAATCATCGATCAGATGCCTCCTGCACACCCCCTATTGGGGATGTGCCCGCAACCGAGGTACATGCCCTTGACCGGAATCGAACCTGGGACCCTTCAGTCCGCAGGCTGACGCTCTATCCACTGAGCCACACCGGTTTGGGCAACTAGTCCTGTTTCTATCTGTGTTGACTTTCGCATTCTACTTGGCATCCCCGCTCCTTCCCTGCTCTGCGGCTATTTTAAAAGGCGCCTACACCAATAGGAAGGGAAGGTGTCTTGTGTGGTTTCCAAGGTGAAGGGAACGACTTGTTGAAAGTACGTTCCAGGCCCCGCCCCTTGAGACTTTGATGCAGCCCCTCTGCCTGGTTTTGCTGCAACTGAATTTTTCAGGCATTCGGTTGATTCTTAGGATGTGGACAAAAACTGGAAAAACGCCGACTCAGAATTATTCCACAGGCACATATTAAAGACTTTTTTGCATTACTGTTGTTTTGAATTATCCACAGCACTCATTACATCCACTAATAAAAACAATTGGCTTAATTACAAATGACATCTGAACTATGTCTTTAAATGTAACTGCTTCTCTCCAAAAAATTCAATATTTTATTCAATTCTCTCTCTCTCTCTCTCTCTCTCTCTCTCTCTCTCTCTCTCTCTCTCTTTCTCTCAATATGTTTGGTATTCACTTAAAATATATAAGGCAAATGCTTTTTTTTTTATTATATATTGGTCTTCAGGTTAATTGTGTTTTTATTTTCTGTTTGCAGGGTCCAAGTTGAATTCTATATGAATGAAAACACATTTAAAGAGAGACTCAAGTTATTTTTTATTAAAAATCAGCGATCAAGTAAGTCCTGTTTTATTTCCTCTGTCTATGTGTTTGTACATCTATTTACCTCCAATAGTTCCAGTGCAATCCTTCTGAAAAATATCCTTTAAACAGAGGCAAACAATTGATAATCTTGTCTGCCAGGCAGTCAAATTATAGAAAACTAGAGGTCCAGTGCATGAAATTTGTGCACTGCGGGGGGTGGGGGTGGAGTCCCTCAGCCTGGATTGTGAGAGGGCACAGGCCAGGCCGAGGGACCCCACCAGTGCATTATCGGGGCTGGAGAGGGACACTGGAAGTTGGCCAGCCAGGTAGGGGCCGTCGGAGGGGTCCAGGGCATGTCTGGCCTGTCTTGCTCAGTCCTGATTGGCTGGACCCCAGCAGCATCTGCCCCCTGGTGGTCAGTGCACATCATAGTGAGCGATTGAGCGGCCTTAGCATATCATTAGCATATTACGCTTTGATTGGTTGAGTGGCCTACCGGACGACCGGACACTTAGCATGTTAGGCTTTTATTATATAGGACTAGAGTTTTCCATCTGTGGGTGTTCAGGTTTCTTGCATACCTTGCATTGTCCAAATCCCACATCAATAGGTAGCATTCTAGGTGAGCCATCGGCATCAGTAGAGACATTGAGGAAACTGATTGAAATGAGAGGGCCTCATGGCTTACCTGTGAGGGGACCCAGAGCTTCTTAGGAGAAGGCTCTGGAGATTCTGGCTGATCCTAATGGGGAGAAGAGCTGTCTGATTCCACGGGGAAGGGCTCACTGCTCCCCAATCATGCCCGTTAATAAAGGAACATGCTCTGAAATGGACAGGTTGCAACCCGGGCATGTGCCCCAACCGGGAATCGAATTGTGCCCTCCTGGTTCAGAGGTCGATGCTCAAACATTGAGCCACACTGACCGGGCATACCATGTATTTTTTGAAGCCACATATAATGAGCCAAGATACAGTTTTCCCCACAATTGTTGCTTAGTCTCTATGAGATGGGTGCCCTCTCTGAATCTGGAGCCCTGAATCCCCTTGGGATGGTTTTAATTAAGTCGTGTCTCTGTAGGGTTCAAAGGGAACAACCTGAGTTGTGAGAAATTGGCCAAATGCTGAAGATAGGGAATATCTCAGTGTTTAAGACGCGCTGGTGAGAGAGATTCAATGGTAGGTTAGCTTCGTGGTTAAGGCTAATGATAACGAATGCCTCTCTCATCTGCTGGTTTAGGATTTCCATGGAGGCCACACTGACAGATACCAGGGGCCACCCCTTCTGAATAAAAGGTTTCCTCTGTTTTGGTACTAACAATCCTCTCTCTCCAGGCGAGAGAGGATAAATGCATTATGTGACTGTTTCAGCGGCAGCCAGCTTTGACTAAGCAGTCATCTGGGGAGACAAGGTCGATGGAACCAGGGCGATTCCGTGAACAATTTAAAAGACTTTCTAAAGAAGCTAAAACCATGCAATGAATGGAGCATTGTAATAGCAAAGCCTGGGAAAACTGCCCAATTGATAAGCATTGACCCTTTGCACTCGCTTGCTTTTGTCTCGATTCCTTTATTCTAATGCTAACCGTGTCGAGTCACACTCGACATCTGAGTGCAAAAGGTTAACCTGGTCCTGTTAAGAAATGCCACCCCAGGCGGTATACAGGCCCGGTAACATAGAGACCCACACCTGAAACCTATATGATCGTGTCGCCCAATGTCACCCCCATCAGTTTAATTTAGAAAGAAAGACGGGTCACATTTGCACTCACATATAGCCGAATAAGAAAATGACATTTCATTTCCAGATTGTATTCACTAATAATCACAGGAAGGCCTTTCTCCCCATTTTATTCATAATGCACGAATCAGAGATTGCCTGAATATTACAGGGAAGATAATGCTTCTATTCATCAGACTTGAAGCATGTTTTGCTTAATCATAATGGCTCTTTTTCATCCTCATGAAGTATGACAGGCTGCATAGCTATGATCTACATGGTTTTGCAAGGTATATACATGACAATCTTAATCCCCATCCCCCCAAAAAACATTAAGACTTCACTGATATTTAATCTAAAGGGGAAAGTAAGTTTCAACTGGTCAAACTCAAAAATGTGTGTGTGTGTGTGTGTGTGTGTGTGTGTGTGTGTGTGTGTGTACTTCCCAGAATATTCTATAATGATTTCTCTATAATTTCATCATTACTACACTGAAGTATAATATATAGTTATAGACGTGATTATAATTTCTCTATAATTAAAATCTGCAAGGTACAAGATTTATAACTTATCCTGTGAATGTGTAAGCAGCTAGATTTTAAACTTTACCCCCAAATTCATGGATGTGTGAAATGCTTAAACCACTAAGCATATGTGAACCACGCTTTATGGGACATGATTTTTGTGGCTTCTGTGAGACCTAGACCACTCTCCGCGTATAGTGTTAGCTGTCATTTGCTGTTCAAGCCGTCTGTCAATCACACTGTTGGTTTCCAAATTCAGCTCATTAGCATTTAGCTACCTTGAACTTCAGAGAGTGTAGACAATGATGGCACTGAAGTTTCTAAATACAACCTAAGTGCTGTACTTAATGATGCTTTTGATAATCCTTTTTAGTCTCTTTTTTGGACTAAGTTCCAATGAAAATCAAATTTCTGTTGTTTGTTTAAAGGTCTAAGAATACGCCTGTTCAATTTTTCTCTCAAATTACTAAGCTGCTTGTTATACATCATCCGAGTGCTGCTAGAAAGCCCCTCACAAGGAAATGAATGGTAAGGTATTTCGGTCTGACCCTCAATAACAGTCTTCTGATTACTTTGAATTGTGTTACAATTTTAGAGGATGTTACATAGAATTAATTTTTTTTTCCCAAGGATGTTTTAGGTATTGATCTGTCTTTCACGTAGAACATGAATATCACCTTTGTACGTTCTTTTCAAACATCTTTGCTTATGTTCTTTATTCCTCTAATGCTAATAACACTGGCCAACTGCCCATAAAGTTTTTACTGCTAATCAAAACACTGTAATTGTTTAATATGGGCCCGTCTCTTTAAACACTCACCACCTTTCTGTTCTTTATTTATATATATTACTCTACTGTATACCAGCTGTGTAGGTATTTCCAGTGATAGTCTAGCTGGTACTCTTTTTTAAAAATATATTTTTATTGATATCAGAAAGGAGGGGAGAGGGAGAGAGAGATAGAAACATCAATGATGAGATGCACACCCCCCCTACTGGGGATCGAGCCCGCAATCCAGGCATGTGCCCTTGACCAGAATCGAACCTGGGACCCTTCAGTCCACAGGCCGACGCTCTAGCCACTGAGCCAAACCAGCTAGGACTAGCTGGTACTCTTGAATAGAATCACTCCAGCATCCATGACTATGTCAAGTGCACAGTTAGCTTGTGTAGCTCTTGATCTTATTTGAGTTAAATGGCTTATCGATTTACCTTATTTTTTATTCATGATGGTGCTGCTTTTATTAATTGCATTGCTGTACGTTGATGGACTTTAGTCTCTACTTCCGCTGGAAGCAGCAGAGGGGGACTGGGTGTGCAGTCACCTGGATCATTCTGATCCAATTACCACCTTGGGCCCCTGCCCAGCCTCCCGAATTCCACATAACTTTCAAAGCAGGAAGCAGATTCGGTGGCGAACCTCTGTGCAATTATTATTATTTTTTTCCTGTGGAGGTTTGCCTTAAGAAAATATAAACAATAAAATAAGAAAGATTAAAATCAAATAGAAATGCTATGCATGGAAATGCATGGGTTACTCTTCTGTTTGACTAGACAGCGAAGACGATTCTGCATTTGCTAGAGGGTTCGGAGATAAGCTGATGATTAACAAGTGGTATTTGAGGGTGTGACCATTGATGTGCTGCGTCTTTAGGAAACATTTATTTACTGAAAGAGCCTGGTGGCTATTGCCGAGGACCTTTGCTGGGTGGTTGGCCTGCGTCTGTAAGACTGCAAAAGGGGACACAGCCGGGGAGAGCAACATTGTCTACCCTCGGGGATTTTCAGCCCATGAAGAGATTGCATGCTCGGGCGTTCCTGCCCCGTCTGCCATTGGCCCACTTGCTTTCTGTCCCTCATTCCCTTCAATACACACACACCCTATTTCCCCCCTTTTCGCCCACTTATATCCTCCCAGAGGCCCTCAGTACTTTTTAAGAAACATTTAATCCAATATGTGTGTTTTTTCTTACATTCAATATTATTTTGTATTAGTGTCAGGTGTACAGCATTGTGGTTAGACAACCCTACACTCTACAACGTGGTCCCCCAATATTTCCAGAACCCACCTGGCCCCAGAGCTGGTCCTGATCCTTTTCTGCTTTTCATGGCTGTGTATCTCATCGATCGCTTTCTAACTGCGCAGTCAGGGTCTCTACTGGGATGTCATTTCAAATGGCCACGTTCTGGCTGGCTTCTTCTGCGCTTTCCCCAAACCAGCGCAAGACAGCTTGGTCCTCACCCACACCCTGCTCCGCCTGCAGCCCCATCCTGACGGCTGTTGGGCCAAGGCCTCGGGGTCCTCCTCAGCTTCTCCTTTGGCCTCATATTCCGCAGCATCTGCAACCCCCTGAGGAAATTCTGCTGCTTCTACCACCACGATGCAGGCAGCCTGGGGTCACTGCTCCAGGCCGCCCGCTACACAGGCCGCCTTCTCCTCCCAATTCTGCCTTCCCTCCCTTCTGGTTTATTCTTTTTTTAAAAAAAATAGGTTTTTATTGATTTCAGAGAGAGGAAGGGAGAAGGAGAGGGGGATAGGAACATCAATGATGAGAGAGAATCATTGGTTGACTGCCCGGCTGAATAGTTCAGTGGGTTAGAGTCCTGTCTCAATAAGCCAAGGTTTCAGGTTCAATACCCGGTCAGGGCACCTACAGAAATCACCCAATGAATGCATAAACAACTGGAAAGCATATCCATGTTTCTCTCTCTATCTCCCTCTCTCTCCCCTTCCTCTCACTAAAAAAATTTTTTAAAAAATCAAGAAAGTTAAAAAAAATGAAAGAAAGAAGTCTGCCTATAAGTGGACCTATGCAGTTCAAACCAGTGTTGTTTAGGGGTCACCTGTAGTCATTTCTCTGTGCTCTTTGTGCTCAGTGGAGGCAAGCGCCCTGTTGTGTTGGCCTCTGGAGCTCTCATGCTCAGCATAGGACTTAGTGGGGCAGCAGACGTGGCTGGGCCGATGGAATTAGGCTCCACAGCTGTATTGCTTGCATGGCCCCATGGAGATGATTGAAGAACACCGCCTAGAGCCGTGGTCGGCAATCTGCGGCTCGCGAGCCACACGCGGCTCTTTGGCCCCTTGAGTGTGGCTCTTCCACAAAACACCACGGCCTGGGCGAGTCTATTTTGAAGAAGTGGCGTTAGAAGAAGTTTACGTTTAAAAAATGTGGCTCTCCAAAGAAATGTCAATCGTTGTCCTGTTGATATTTGGCTCTGTTGACTAAGGAGTTTGCCGACCACGGGCCTAGAGCCATCAGTGCGCACTCCACTGATGACACGTTTCTGCCCATGTGGCGCTAACCATGATTCCCACTACAAAGCCTTCGAAAAACATGCCAGAATTGTTTTCAAAACCTGGTGACCTACGGATAACACGTGTGTCCATCAGAGAGACCTGAGCATCACAAATTGAGTCACGGGAAGATTCTCTCTAAGGGTAAAAGGGCAAGGGCGGGAGGGTAGCAGAGGGAAATGACATTGTTTGAGAACATTAAGAGAACAAAGTTTCCTACAATTAGCTTCTAGGCCATGTGACTAAGAATGTTTAGCCATAATCATAGAGGATATATGTTTGAGAAATCAGATTACTGCAATTCACAAACAGCCAAAAGAAGTCACGGCTCCATGCTGAATACGGGTTCTGTTTGGGGCCCACGGTGGGGGTGGCACCGGTTAATGCAAAACAGAAGTGGCCTTTCTGGCCAGGCTGTCCTTTAAAATAATGAGGCCAATTCAGCAAGGAGATTTATCGAATTAGACATAATAAAGCTGAAGCTACTTGGTGCTGCTTGTTTGTATTCTCAAGTCCCTTCTGGGGTCAAATGGGTATGAAAATGTGGCAAGTCAGAGCAAGCGGGAGGCTCTGAAAGGAAGTTTGTTGTTCATGTAGGAGGTCGCGCGAATGAGAGACTCTGGGGTGCACGCAGTTTGCAGTGAATGATTCAGGGGCGCTGGTGAGCAAAGGGAACTCCACACCCAGCGGGGGTTCGTGAGTTCCGTGGCGGGGTGAGCCATCAGCATTGACTCACGGCCTCCTGGTGCTTACATCTTCACCATGTGTCAAAACTGGCCCCAGCTGGTGTGGCTCAGTGGATAGAGCGTGGGCCTGCAGACTGAAGGGTCCCAGGTTCGATTCCAGTCAAGGGCACATGCCCAGGTTGTGGGCTCGATCCCCCCAGTAGGGGGCGTGCAGGAGGCAGACAATCAATGATTCTCTCTCATTGATGTTTCTATCTCTCTCTCCCTCTCTCTTCCTCTCTCAAATAAATAAAAAACTCATACATCCTTCTCACTTTAAAAATGTGGAAATGACTCTTATTTTTAAACATTAGGTGAGAGACACAAAGGTATGCAGCCTGCGATAGTGCATATGGTAGGGTGTCTGGAATGGCATTTGGAACCTGTGCCTAACATAGCAACGGGTGTGGTGTGTTCCTCCTCAGGCTTCTTGTCAATGGGATGGAAGTTCCATTTGGAATTACGGGCTGGCTGCCAGCTGGTCCCCTCCTCATTTTTTTTTGGACATTATCTAAAAACGCAACAAATCAGTCCTATATATATATATTTTTTTTCTTCTTCATGATACATCTAATTTATAAAGGACAGTCTGGGCACTAGTTTTTTTTATTAGAATTTATACATTTCTTTCTATGCATTTATCCAATTTAGTGCTTAGTAGATGAGTGAAGAACAGAACTTCCCTTTGGAGGTCTCACTATATACTGAAATTTATATATCTGAGATTTGTAGAAATGCTTTTTTTTAGGATTATAAAACTTAGTCTACATGACATAGTCTTGTCTAAAAAAATATTTTTCTTCAAGGTCTTCTTTACACTTAAATGCTCTATGATATTTCAAGACCTATGAAAACAACATCCCAGATCAAAGAAAATACTGTTAGCTTGGTAAAAGTAGCTTTTAGTAAAGCCATGGTGTTCTTGGTGAGGATAAATAATTTTTGAGTCAAAGGTGAAATGATTTTTAAGAGATAGTTAAGGACAGTCACTCCTTGTCCTATATAATGTTCTATGCTAGTGATCGGCAAACTCATAAGTCAACAGAGCCAAATATCAACAGGACAACGATTGAAATTTCTTTGGAGAGCCACATTTTTTAAACTTAAACTTCTTCTAATGCCACTTCTGCAAAATAGACTCGCCCAGGCCATGGTATTTTGTGGAAGAGCCACACTCAAGAGGCCAAAGAGCCGCATGTGGCTCGCGAGCCGCGGTTTGCCGACCACGGTTCTATGCTATCCTCAGTCACAGATTTTTGGTGATATGTTAAATATTTTATGCAAATCCAAACATGGAATATTAATGTGCTCTATCATCTGAGTTATTTGGATTATTAACACTGTTGAATTTGTATTGCCAAGTAGTAACAGCTGTAAAATTAACAAAAACCTTAGAGTTTATAGAAGACCCTTAAGTGAATTTTCAATGGGGAATTCGACTAATAAAAGGTTTGAGGTTTTTCGTGCCCTGCCATAACCACTCTTTAAAGAAAGGCCCATTATCTTTTCTTTTATTATTAATATGAGCCTGAAAATTAAATTAAAAAGGGTATTTCCTGGAATAGACATGGATATTATTATTGTTAAAAAGAAAAACTAAAAAAGCATAAAGCTTTTCTCATGTTAATTTTGATATTTTATTGTCCCTTTATGCCAGCATTATTTAAATGTTTCCAACCTCAATCACAATTTTAAAATGAATGCCTTTCCCACATTTTAAAAAAGTAACATCTCATTATTCTTTTCACAGGTCTCATATCTTTTGGGTGAACAGAAGTCTACCTTTATGGGGCCTACAGGTTAAGTGCCATTTTATTTTCTCCCTATATTTCTTGATGTCATCCTATTTCCCAGAGAAATGCTATTTGAGAGAAACTGTCGACGTTAAAGATGGGTTTGCTTTCTTGCTTAATTAACCTTGAGGGTAAAAGGGCAAGGGCGGGAGGGGAGCAGAGCGCATCTTAGACCCACCCTCTCACCCCTTTCTTGGTGTTTGCCTGAGAGTTGCTTTCTGTTCTGCGAACACCCCTGTGATCAAGGTTGTGGGCCTGGAGAGAACCCTTGTCAACCAGGGTCTTCAGCCCTGCCTGTTTCCTAACCAACTTTCCCTATTCCTGCTACACAATCTCTGAACAACTAATCCAAAGGCAAGTTCCAATGTGCTTTAAAAAAAAAAAAAGATATATATATAATTTTTTTTTATTATTGATTTCAAAGAGGAAGGGAGAGGGAGAGAGAGAGAAACATCAATGATGAGAAAGAATCATGGATCGGCTGCTTCCTTCACGTCCCACACTGGGATGGAGCCTGCAACCCGGGCATGTGCCCGGATCAGGAATGGAACTGTGACCTCCTGGTTCATAGGCTGATGCTCAACCACTGAGCCAGGTCGGCTGGGCACATGTTTGCTTTTTTAACCTGTGTCCTCAGTGTCTGGAAGATGTAAGAATCTCAACAAATAACCATTCGCTGAACCATCAAATAAGTGGCTGGCAATGCCAATGGTGTCCTGAGGGGTTGAGCGGGACCATGTTGTGTGGGGTTCACAGCGCTGCTGCTTCGCTCTGTTTGAGGCGGGTGATGGGGTGGACCGTATCCTTCCACGGGAGCTCGTGTTCCCTCCTGAAGGCGCTGCTGTTTTGGGCGAATGGCCTGCAGGCTCTGGGGGTGTTATTTGTGGTGGGCAGTTGTGTGTGACCGTGTGTGTGAGCACAACACTCACCAGACAACCTGATCTTTCCATGTCATGCAAACTCCAGCCAGTCTCACTACTCTAACCCCACATCTCCATTGGTGATGATAAATCAGAAAAGATTTATTAAAAAGTATTAGAAAGGACGAAAGCTAAGCTGTCGTGCTAGGTGAGGACACCTGCCCCTTGCCACCTGTATATGAGCTAAAGTGCCTTAGAACACTCCCTATATCATATATGTATATACATATCTATATATGTAAATATATATATACATATATGCACATGTTTATACATTTATTATCTTTAAATTTTATAATAATCATGAAAATAATATATATTGCACATAATATGTAGTACTATAACCATGAATGTATGTTATTTTAATTTTTTTGCATTTTCTCATGAAGGTACAATTTATATTCTAGGTTTTAGTGGCCTTGATAAGTCTATTTGAAACCATACTACTTGGTTATCTCAGTTATAAGGTAAGCTGTTTTCAGTAGACTTTTTTTTTTGCTAATAGAACACATTACTGATATTTACCCAGCTTTCCTCTCTTTCTAATTCATACTTTGGGGGTACAGCAAGCTCTTTTTAAACCACTTTAATTATTTTGGGCCTCTCTAGTATGTGATAAAAAAACACGGTAGTAATATAGTTATGTTCTCCTTGGTGGCTTCACTCATTCCTTCGGGGTAACTCATCCACTGTGCGCACGCTCACAGGCGTCAAGCAGATGCAACCGTCTGGTGCATTATTGTTCTCAGCCTCTTTCCCTGATTCGTACAAAAAAAAACACTGAGGGAGCAAAAGCATGTCTATTAGGAATCATCTTAATGAGTGCTCTTAATTTTTGGCAAAGCTTTGTTTGGGTAACACAATTTAACCAGTATTTACTGAGCCTCTGCTTGATGAAGAGCTTCAAGCTGGGCGCTGGTTTTGATTGGTTTGTTTTCTGTGGGTTTACAATTGGGAAATGGGGCTAGGTTGGAAAAAGTTATGCAGAAGGCAGAACGATAGATGTTTGTTTGTTTGTTTAGTGAGGCGCAAATAAAGTCCTTCGGGGACTCGTAGAGAGAGGCCAGATCATGGGATGAAAAGGAAGGACTTGACTGATTATGCTGAGTCCCTGAATCAGCGATTTCACTAAGGAGAGGTGAAAAGACAGGGCAATAGGATTTATGGAATTAAGAAAGGCACAGAGGAAGGAATGCACATATGAAATGGAAATAATAATTAATATTTAAGTGTGGCCAGAATGTAGAGTGTTTGGGGACATACTGGTTTGGGACAATATTATGAGCAGCTCGTACTGGGCCTTGGGAATTAAGTGGCCAGTCTGATTCACTTCATTGCACAATGTGGGTTGGTAGAGTAGAATCTAGATGATTGAAAAACCTCTTCTGTTGTGGTTTCTTGGTGTAAAAGCAATGAACATTGTTAACAAGTGCTGTGTTTAGGAACTATTTTATATGCTTTACAGTTTGTGAATATACTTATTACAGTAGACATTATATTGAGTCACTTTTTCATTGATTCCGCAGGCTTTGTTAGTCTGTTTTATTTTTACTGGTAACTTTTCTCCCATGAAATATTATTATAGGATCAGAGTGTGTTATGGACAATATTCAAGGATTATTGTTACATTTGTTTTGCTTCTTTTTTAAAAAAACTATTTTAATTGATTTCAGAGAGGTAGGGAGAGGGAGAGAGAGATAAGAACATTAATGATGAGAGAGAATCATTGATTGGCTGCCTCCTGCACGCCCTCTACTGGGGATTGAGCCAGCAACCCAGGCATGTGCCCTGACGAGGAATAGAACCGTGACCTCCTGGTTCATAGATCAATGCTCAACCATTGAGCCGCACTGGCCGGGCTTGCTTCTTAAACTTACTACAAAATTGAGAGGGCACAATTGCATTTAGAAAAAAATAATCTCTGAAAGTTATTGCTGTACCTTTTTTTAAAAAATGTCCCATTTACTTATTTATTTTTGAGATAATCACATTTTTTAATCTTTTTTTTAAACTTTATTTTTCTTGTAGACACTACTTCAGAGGGTCCCATTCCTCCCCCTTTGCACACCTTTATATAATGACTCAGTGTTCTGCCGTTGTCAGCATCCCCAATGCTAGAGAAGTTCTTTTTTTTTTAAAAATTTCTTTATTGATTAAGGTGTCACATATTTGTCCCCATCCCCCCATTCCCATCCCCCATCCCTCCCCATGGATGCCCCAACCCCCTGTTGAACTTAACCATTGGTTAGGCTCATATGCATGCACACAAGTCCTTTGGTTGATCTCTCCCCCCTCCCCCCACCCTCCCCTATCCTCCCTCTGAGGCCCGATAGTCCGATCGATGCCTCCTTGTTTCTGGTTCTGTTCTTGTTCATCAGTCTATGTTGTTCATCATTTCCCCTAGATGAGCGAGATCATGTGTCACTAGAGATATACTTATATGAACTGAATGTGAGATGAGCAATAATAGTTATGCTGACAGGCAAATGAATCAGTCTGTATTGAGTTTCTTTCTGGACCAACAGTTCTTTTGAGACCCAATATCAATGTCCACCAGTTCCTTATGTGTACATGTCGGCACTGACCCCTCAGCTCTGGATGGTGGAAAAATGGTGGTAATGCAGGTTCGATTCCCTCTGGTTGGGTCTCGGCCGGACCCAGGGGCACGGCTTCATCTGGACCCAGGGGCACGTGGCCTCACCCGGATCCAGGGGCCCGCGGCCTCGCCCGGACCCGGGATCCAGCCTCACCCGGATCCAGGGGCACACGGCCTCACCCGGACCCGGGATCCAGCTTCACCCGGACCCAGGGGCGCGTGGCCTCACCCGGACCCAGGGGCGTGTGGTCTCTCCCAGACCCAGGGGCGCATGGCCTCACCCGGACC
The DNA here is from genome assembly GCF_951640355.1 of Cnephaeus nilssonii. Classification (NCBI taxonomy): domain Eukaryota; kingdom Metazoa; phylum Chordata; class Mammalia; order Chiroptera; family Vespertilionidae; genus Cnephaeus; species Cnephaeus nilssonii. The sequence continues at coordinate 17,839,771 of NC_137094.1, read as the reverse complement.
CAGGGGCGTGTGGCCTCTCCCAGACCCAGGGGCGCATGGCCTCACCCGGATCCAGGGGCACATGGCCTCACCCAGGCTCGGGATCTACCAATGCTAGAGAAGCTCTGAAATGCTGTCATTCCCCTCTATGATGGGAGTTGGTATAACTGACTTCTATTTTTATTTATTCTTCCTTGGAAGGGGAACATCTGGGAACAGATTTTACGAATACCCTTCATCTTGGAAATCGTTAATGCGGTTCCCTTCGTTATCTCAGTAAGTCCTAAGAGAATCTTTAAAAAATAATAATCACTTTGTCATTAGACTTCAGGAATGTCTTTAAAATCCAAATGCTAAAAAAATATATCAAAATTTAGCTCAGATACATGAATTTAGGTTTTGGTTAGAATCATTGTATTAAAAAATAAGTAGCAAAATCAGTGGGGGACCTGGATTGTGAAATTAAATAAAAACTTAGGAGGTTTAGTGTAACAGCAAAATGAAATGCTTCTTAGAAATATGTGGTGTAGAAGTGCCATTTAATCAAGGGCCAATATTGCCCAAACACACTAGAAATTACTCCATTTCTTGCGTATAGGGTGGAATTAAAAGATGTAGAAAGCAAGGAGAACCAGTTATTTGTAAACATTTCTCATACCGAGAATACACTTATCTCTGGTTTAACCATAGGGTTGACTAATTATCTCTTTAATAAGAAAGTTGTCAGCAGCCAGACAGCCAGCAATTTGCTTCTTTGTCCAAGTCTGTGGAGCGCCATTTCCTGAAGATCTGAGTCAGTGGCATGTTTGCATTGCCAGCTTTGGTTTTAAGTCCTACTTGACAGAGTTGCAACCGTCTGTGGGGGTCGAGCTCCCCTGCACGTTGTTTTATTTGGGAAATGATGAGGATGAGTAGATGTCTAACGGTTGCTCGCTTCTGACAGTTACTTTCATCTGGCTGATGTATCTAGAGGAGCGGCTGGAATTAGATTGGATGGCTAAGTAAATATCCTTTCAATTAAACGTGGATCCCCAAGGTCACTTAGAATGTTTGAATCCTGAGACTGAGGGGTAATGTTTTAAAGGCGACGCTTTCTCTTCTTGTTCTTACTCCCCTTTCCCCCGCCCCCAAGTTGCAAAGAAGAAAGAGGTGATATCTAGTACAAACTCTCACAGTAAGAGATGTAATGATGGAATTAGCATCATTATATCTGACACCCAGTGAGAGCTTATTATTTTCGTTCTTCTTCTGTAATGATTTCCCCAAGAATTTTTCTATAAGTAAGAATCAGACAATGAATGAAAAAAAAAGTCATATCTGCTCCTTGCATTTTATTAATGAGTCTAATGTATTTGTCACCTGTTTCAAATGGTTATATTGTCTTTAATGACTTATTTTTTTTCTGTTTTGCATTTCTTTTCGATCTGCTGGATATGATTCCTTGCTGTGAGATGAAAGTTTAGTGTTGATTTGTTTTTCAGATATTCTGGCCCGCCTTAAGGAACCTCTTTGTCCCAGTCTTTCTGAACTGCTGGCTTGCCAAACATGCCTTGGAAAATATGATTGTAAGTATGAAAGTGACATGCAAATGCAGACGTCTTTTTCAACCTTTCATATGTCCTACTTTCAGTGTTCAGATTCAACAGAGAGAGAGAAGGTGACTCAATGTCTTTGCCTCACTCCTTTTAACCCGCTTTCCCCCCAAGAGTATAAATTCATATGACAAGGATTTATTTAGTTATAATTAAACTAGAGGCCCGATGCATGAAGATTTGTGCAAGAATGGGCCTTCCTTCCCCTGGCTGCCGGCACCACCTTCGCTCTGGCCGGAGCCGCCTTTCCGCCTTCCCATGCTGCCCTAAAGCCTGGAGCAGCTGGGGTGGTGCGGAATGCCTGCGTCGTCGCCATGGCGGTGATGCAAGCATCCACTACGCCCCCGGCCACTAGGTGCTTGCATACGCAAATTAACCCACCATCTTTGTTGGGTTAATTTGCATACTCACTCCTAATTGGCTGGTGGGTGTCACAAATGTATGGTCAATTAGCATGTTACTCTTTTATTAGGTAGATATCTACATGTTTTATTTGTAAACTTCTTTTAAATAAACTCAGTATTTTAGTAAATAGTTTTATTTAGATGCTTGTAAAAATGAAAGAGTTTTGGTAAAATGCTATCAAATAATTCAAGTGACGTGTTGTATGGGTGTCTAAGCTAATGAACGTAAGCGACAGTCTGCTTTTACCCTAATCAGAATAAAATCTCGCAACACAGCCCCATGGCCAAGCTACTTCTTTGCCAGGCCCTAAGAACTGGTAAACCACAATGATTCGGAGTTTCTACATATCACCAAACCAAAGCCCAGTGCTGTTTGAATGGGTCCAATGAGTGAGTTCCCCTTCTGAAGACAAATCACCTTTCTGGGTAACCTGTTCCTGTGTGATGGGGCCCTCGTTCTCAGCATCCATAAGGTCATGGAGTCAGTCCCTGTAACTGTCTGGGCCTCATATTTCACAACAATCTGTGGGGTTTAAAAGGCACCATATTGGAGGTGGAAGCTCCTCATGTAAAGCCATCTTTTTCATTTTGGTTGGGTTGTGACTGGGGTATTAGGAGGGGCAAACAGAAGCAAGAAGTAAAAGATGCAGAGTTTAGAGTGTTCCCCGTTTCGCTTTGCCCAAGGCTGACGCTGTTGGGTAGGACTGATGTATAACCATGACCAAAATATGTTTACAGTAGAGCTCACTACTTAGCAGCGAGCTGGCTCTGAGACATGGCTATCCAGTCATTGCTTCTATAAATGTTAATAGAAGCCCACTATGTGCTAATCACTCTGATAGGATAGCTAAGAGATTCCATTTCTTCATCTTCAAAAGAGAATAAAAGTGTCCACATACCAAGCTTGTTGTGAGAATTAAATAAAATTGCATATACTTACATAAATATGTATGTGTGTCTATATAAGGCGTAAACATCATAAGGGCTCAACATGATGACTTTTCCTACACTGAAATTAAAATTTTCCAGAGGCAAACTTGTTTTTCTTCTAAATGGTTTTTAAACAGAAATTATGACCCACGTTTTGGCCCGGAGGAATATTTGGACAACATTTGACACGTTGTCACTGGGTGAATGTTTCTCAACATCCGTGCTAGCGACCGCTTTGTCTCAGGAAAGTGCGTGGCCAAACCGTGGGCGAGTGTGGTCCGGGCGGGGGGGGGGGGGTGTTGTGCAGAGACATTGAGCTGTCTTAGCTGTTCAAAATAAGAAACATAGACCTATTTCATTAAACAGACAGAGCCTACGTTGCTAATGAAAAACACGCACCAGGAAAAAATAACCCCCTGATAAATTGTGGTATTAGTTGTTGGAAAAAACCAGCCAAACCAAGAGAGAAGTGGCTCCTCAGTCCTTGAGAAGAGGGGAGGGCTGGGCAATATTCATTCAGGGTGCATTTTCCATTGTATGTCTATGTTTGGCTTCTCTTCCTCTCACTGGCTGCTAAATTTTTATTTGTTTGGGTTGTGTTTTTGCTCAGAAGAAAAGTGAGGGTTGAGAGGTGAGATTCTGTTCAGCTTAGCTTTCTGTTTTTATAAGCGTTCTGGTGAAATGTGTGGTGGAGGGAGATTACATGATGGCCCTTGGGGATTTTACATTGGTGAGGTGGTCTCCCGCTATACTGATTTTAAGACTATGAATAGCTTACTGTAAAACCTTTCGAGATGAACTGGGAGCTAGCAAGTAAAATATTATGAAAATCTACCATTCTACCACACAGACTAATTACTAGTAATAATTTATATCCTAACATTTTCTCTGAACACACGCATATCCTACACTCTATCATACTGTATGTTCAATTTTATAATTTGAATTTTTATAATACACTAGTATGTGGTAGAAAGGTTCCTATGTCATAAAATATTCCTCTTCAAATCAATTTGAATGGATACACCTAAATCTATTATAAAGTAAGGTATGCTTTGACACAGGCAAAAATGAAAATATGCTGATGTATCCATTGAAAGTATATGTATTGAGTATGCACAACATAGTTGAAATGTACTGCACAGTAATAAATGTAATGAAGCTCATGAATATTTACTAGTTATCAACATTGAAAATATGCTTCTCTGTCTTATTTTAGAATGATCTGCACAGAGCCATTCAGCGTACGCAGTCTGCAATGTTTAACCAAGTTCTGATTTTGATATCTACATTGCTTTGCCTTATCTTCACCTGGTAAGATTCTACAGATCAGCCTTTTTATTCTGTTTTACTTCACTCTCGTTTCTTAAAAAAGATGGTATTATAAGCCATTTTAATTAATAGTTGGATAAAAATCATCAATCTATCATTCCATCACTGTCACTATAACATGTAATGGATCGCCTACAGAAACAGAAGTAAAACCTTCCCTTCAGTCTCACAGAAAAAGCAAGAAAGCACAGCTCGCAGCCCTAGCCGGTGTGGCTCAGTGGATAGAGCATCGGCCTGCGGACTGAAGGGTCCCAGGTTCGATCCCGGTCAAGGGCACATGCCCGGATTGTGGCTGGATCCCTGATGGGGGGAGTGCAAGAGGCAGCTGATCCATGATTCTCTCTAATCATTGATGTTTCTGTCTCTCTCTCTCTCTCCCTTCCTGTCTGAAATCAATAAAATTAAAAAAAAAAAAAGCAAGAAAAGCAAAGCAAGCAAGCACAGCTCTCATTTGATATTATATTTACTGCCACTCTGGCATTTCCCCGAATGCTGTAAACCGCTGAATCACAAGCGTTTGTCCCACGAGCCAGGGCTGTCAAACAGGAATGTCCCTCACACCCTGACAAGCAGGCGCTTATTTTTCTACCGCTGCAAAGCGGGAAGACTATTGGGCAAACTGTCACCACCAGTCACGGCGCCTGCAGGTGCTGCTGGCTGTGCTATGTGAGTGTGCATTCGGGCAGAAAGCAAGGCCAGACCTCAAGGTGCTATGCTTTGCCGCACAAAACAGTCCTTCCTCCGCGGGGGAGGTCCCGCTTTGACAATCAAACGTAAGCTAGCCTGAAAAGCACCGACGGTCTTGCTCGAGGATCCATCAGCAACACGTTCTGGCTAAAATCACCACCAAGTAATGTCAGAGGGAGAGTTCAGGTTTAAAGGCATTAACTATCCCACAGTGTTTACTTTTTTAAGTACAAAGACCGGCCAACAATAGGTTTTGAATACCCTGAAGGGAGATACTATGCGTTCATGCAGATCCTTCCTAGAGCAGAGAATGTGGAATCGCAAGACGAGGGCGAGCCCTGTGCCTGTTTTGCAGGCCTCGTAGAGATCATGTGTAATTGTGCTCTGACCTGGAGCTGACTTATTGAGGAAGTGGGAAAACTAATTAGGAAGTACTGAAATAGAAGGTTGCACTCAGACACCGGTCCAGCGGAACCAGATTAATGAGAGCTATACATGCATGCATTTATTTCTTTATTTTAAAACCTACTTTATTAGTAGTATTTTAAATATGATATTTTATTTTATTTTTAGTAATATATTTGTATTGATTTCAGAGAGGGAGAGAGAGATAGAAACATCAATGACGAGAATCATGGATCGGCTGCCTCCTGCACGTCCCCTACTGGAGATCGAGCCTGTAGCCCGGGCAGGTGCCCTTGACCGGAATCGAACCCGGGACCCTTCAGTCCGCTGGACTGACGCTCTATCCACTGAGCCAAACTGGCTAGAGCTACATGCATGTATTTAAATAGAGTCATGAACTGTTCACCAGGGGATGCGGTCTGAGAAATGCGCCGTCGGGTGATTTTGTCGCTGTGCAAGCACCATAGTGTTCACCGGAGAAACCTGGGTGGTATGGCCTACCACGGTCATTGTATGTGCTGGACTGTCACACGACTGGCAGGGCATCATCACAGACATGAGGTAACATGCAGCCTGTGATGTTGACATGGCTACAACAGCACGAGGCAGTGGGCATCTTTTAGCTCCATTATCATCTCTTGGGTCCACTGACATCATTATGCGGCTGTTTGGCTGTATCGATCTAGAGGTATAGGTACAACAACCCATTTGCATCAGCAGTATGAGGTGAATATCTCTATTAAATGGATTGAAAATATATTTGTGGCACACCTTGGTACTTAAAAAAAACCAAAACATTTTAGGGTAGTGAACGCCTTTAAACATAAAATATCCCTCTGAGAGGACCTGGTGATGATCTTAGCCATCGTTTATATCCTAGAGCAAGACTATCCACGCTTTTCAAAACCAGAACTGCAATAGGCACATTATAAGTAAAGCCCCCAAAGATTCAAGAACTCATATTCGACCCACTGGCCGTGCTGTGCACAAATCTCACACTCTTAAAAATCACCTGCTTTGGAAAGCTGCACGTGCTTTTAAAAATGTGTCTTCCCTTCATCATTATCACCATCACAAAGAGCCGTCATTAAGCATCTGCCGACGGGACACGCGTGCCCAGGGCCCAGCTGAAATGCAGATGAAGCCACGCACCCACGCCTGCGGGGAATGTGCTCAGAATAGAGTTTCCCGTCATTGTGATGGAATTGGACGAGTCTTGGCCCACGTCCGCCACGCGCCCCTCTTGGCCAATAGCACGCACTCCCCAGGCAGCTGGGACTTGGGATTCAGCCCGAGTCTCAGGAACAAAGCAAGTCCCCGGCTCTATCCGGGAATTCAGTGTCTGACTTTAGCTTAATTATTAACCTATTCTGACCAAATAATAATCACTCTGATTCATCATGCATTTGGTGTTCTCATTTTACATTTGCAGGCTTATTTGGAAGCCACTTTGCTTCAGACTTTAGTTTTTCATTTGAATATGTTTTGTTTCACAGAGTTCTAACCGAGAGAGATCGATGGGGTTCGTGGATGTTTCATGGTTTAGTCAAACGTGAAATAACCAATTCACTTCTTCCTCAGTCTGATCTCAGGAAACAATAAGGTCATTTACTTTTTGTCTAAAAATGTGACTCCGTGAAACGTTATTATCCTGCTTAATTCCAAAGCACTTGGGATTTCCTGCACCTTTGATTACTGGTTATTTGACTAGATGCTTGGTTTCTTCTAGTTACTGATTCCACTCCAAGGTCAATGGCTGGACAGGGAGGAGATGGCACTGCTGTTTGGAGGAAGTATTAGAACGTGGCCTAGTGGCGTCACCACCGTCACATTTGACTCCTAGTTCTGATTGGTCACACTTGTTTGGCCTCTATGGTAAATGAAGGACAGGAAGTGCAATGTGTCGGACGATCTGGCCACGGACTAACAGCTCCAGGTCCCACTGGAACAAACAGGAACCTTTTTGTCCCAACTCAAGTCTGCATGAGCGGGCAGCCAGGCTTTAGTAGCTAATTAGCCAAGTTAAGGCACGTTTAATTTGGGAGAAAAGAGAATATGGTCATTTAACACATGTAAATCAGAATGATGTAATTACGATTAATATTAAAAAATCTAGGTAACGTGGCTTGGGCTTAAAAATCTGTTTGTGACAAGCTATTTTTGAAACATGACATCAGTTGTAGATAGTTCTTTTCAAACACGCAAATGCTGAGGATAACGGCGAACAGTTCAAGTGGTTACTATTGTTAGGCACTTTTATGCGCCCTTAACGTGTGTTAACTAATTTAAGCTTCAACAGTCTAAAAAGCAAATTCTGTTATTATCTTCATTTTATAGGTGAAGAAACTGAGACACAAAATTGTTTAAGAAGTTTACAAAGAGGAACAATTAGATCTGTCTTTAATTTTTTAGGAGAAAAAAATTCATTGGCTTGATATTTTAGTTTTAGTGTTGACAGTATTACAGTGTCCCCATTTCCTCGCACTTTTCCCACCTCCACTCAGACCTCACCTCCCCTTCCCTCTGGCCTTCACCACACTGTTGTCTGTGTCTCTAGCTTATGCATAGATGTTCTTTGGCTGTTTAGATCTGTCTTCAGTGATCACCTATCTACTCTGGGCTGAGAAACAAATCAGTCTGATGTGCTATTCTCAGCTAAGTTAAAACATTGTTCACAGATTTCCAAGAAAAATTGACTGAGAACCTACATTTTATAGAATTTAAACCATCACTGCATTAAGAGGTTAATATATAGTTATTTTCAGAAATATACGAACTTAGAAATGATGCTACCTACATATTTTTAGGGATGTATTACAGAAATAAGAAAAAAAAAGGGGGGGTGAGTATAGGTACTATAAGCAGTGGTATGTACAATAGACCACATTGGCATTGACCTTGGGAAGCTCTTTTCACACTGTATTTTATCAGAAGTGGAGTTGAAGGCTTAGCCAGGTAGAGGCAGGGACCCCATTTTTATAATCTAGTTAGAACATTTCCAGTTAGCCCTAACCGGTTTGGCTCAGTGGATAGAGCGTCGGCCTGCAGACTGAAGGGTCCCAGGTTCGATTCCCATCAAGGGCATGAACCTCGGTTGTGGGCACATCCCCAGTAGGGGGTGTGCAGGAGGCAGCTGATTGATGTTTCTAACTCTCTATCCCTCTCCTTTCCTCACTGTAAAAAAATCAATAAAATATTTTTTTAAAAAAAGAAGGTTTCCAGTTAGAGGTGAGGGTGAAGGGGTGAGAGAAAGCCAAGGTTGTCATCCCACACCAACCAAGAACCAAAGACTTGTCTTTACAAGGAAGCTCTGAGGGGAAGGCTCTGTGACATGCGTTTTGTACCAGTCGAGATGGTCAGACACATGTACGAGCAATCAACTGCTAATCTAAAAAATGAATGCTTAGAGAGTGTGACTCATACGAGGTCTCATTGAAAAAATTATGCCAAAATCTAGCCAAGGAAGAAATAAAATGAGAGAAAACAAAAGAAGACTTGGTGAAAGAGCTGAGGTAAGAGATAAATCAGTTTTATTGTAGCATCAGTTCCCAGGGAAATACTAAAGTGTCCTAATAATAAAAATGATAGTTAACACTTATTAATGTTTTCCTCCTTTGCTAGGCAATTTCCTATTGTTTTTTGTGTGTATTAAATTGTTTAATTTTGCACAATGTTCTATGGTAGGCATTATTATCCTCATTTTACACACAAGAAACTGAGGCAAAGAAAAGTAAAACAAAAATAAATCTTAGTTTAGCTAAAGTTCACAATGATTAAAAAGCAGACCTCAGATTTGGACGTAGGCATATTGGTTCTCTAGGCCACATCCTTAACCACCGGGATGTTATTTATATTATGTCCCAGGAATCAGTGACCTGGGTACATAAAAATAATAATCGAACAAATCATCAAATGGAATTGTAATGTTCTCACCTCTGTGACAGTCAAATTTTCAATGACTGTTTCAAGTAGAATTCTAGTTGAATACAAGACATGAACACGACAATGTTTTTAAAGATTTTTTTTTGTTTTTGTTTTTTCTTCTGTTTCTTTCTTTGAATTTTTTGGATCCTAAAATTTCACTTTGCTTTGGCCCTCTACTGATTCTCTACTGAGAAGTCGGCTCATCGCCCATTATTTAAAGAAAAATGCGGATGAGGTGTGGTACCTTCTCATGACTAGGAAATTGCAGTTGTGTGTTGACTTCGGATTTAGTAGCTTAGGGCCGTGGTCGGCAAACTGTGGCTCGCGAGCCACATGCAGCACTTTGGCCCCTTGAGTGTGGCTCTTCCACAAACTACCACGGCCTGGGCGAGTCTATGTTGAAGAAGTGGCGTTAGAAGAAGTTTAAGTTTAAACAATTTGGCTCTCCAAAGAAATCTCAATCGTTGTCCTGTTGATATTTGGCTCTGTTGACAAGTGAGTTTGCCCACCACTGGCTTAGGACAGGAGTCCCTAACCTTTTTTCTTTTTTTTGCATAGACACAAAGACAGTGCCCAGGAGGGTGAGAAGTGACTTTCAACAATAGAACTACAAGATTTATCATTACTTCACAGACACAATTTCCCCCTAGAAAATGTGAAATCCCAAGAGAGCAAATTATCTGAGATTCCATGGGAATATTATTGGGCTCTAGGTAGACACTCTCTGCAGGAAATGAACATGATTATTGGAACAATTTAATAGGTATTCATTCAGGGAGTACCCACGTGCTAGGTGTGGGCTGATTCGAATGCCAATGTGTGCGTTATGGAATCAGAGTGCTGGCTGCTTTCAGCACAGAATGCCATTGCCAATTACATTTCCCAGGAACTGCACAGCAAGAGGAGTCCTAGGGCGCGCATGGGCATTGAAGGTTATTTATTTCTGCCATGTGACTCTTTTTTTTCCCCTTTGAAAACAGTTTGTTGTACAAATTGACACTTGCCAGGTGGTGAAAAAGTTCCCAGTCTCAATATCGCCTTTCATTGAAATTAATGTTTTCCTTAGAAACCTTGCCAAAGAACTTGTCTAACTAAATATGCTTTAAAACAGGAAAAATTTTTAAAAAGCACCGAGTAAGTGATGAGTAATGAAGGTTCTTTGTTGTGATGTATACAGGATCTATTTGAGTAGGCAAATCCATTATGACTTTTCATTTTAAGGAAGGTAACAGGAGAGTCTGTATTTGAAATCCTAATTGAATGTTGCTCAGATTTTGTTTTAGGATTACGTAACGCTGAGATTATTTTGTATGGATTTGGGTCAAAGACAACACTTGAGAATGTTTGGTAAAGAAGCAAACCCCACAGCAGACGCTCAAAGCCAACATTCTTCATGAACCTTCATAATCTGCAGTTTTCTAAAAGAAAGTTAAGCTAACATTGAAGCTGTAAAAACACTGTCTTTTTTTTTTATCCTCACCCAAGGATATGTTTTTGTTGGTTTTAGAGAGAAAAGAAGGAAGAGAGGGGTGGGGGAGAGAAAAACATTGATGTGAGAGAGAAATATTGATCAATTGCCTCCCCTGTGCATCCTCACTGGGAATCCCAACAACAACCTAAGCATGTGCCCTGACCAGGAATCGAACCTGAAACCTTTTGGTGTAAGGTATGATACCCACCAACTGAGCCAACCAGCCAGGGCAACACTGTACTTAATTCATTTACATTCTTTAAGTATTTGAAATGTGTGTTTATCTAGTGTAATTTCCCATTGCCTCTATTACTGTTCTGGTTTTTAACACTGGCTCTTTTACGAAGCAGCCATATGTTAACAAAAATAGATATGGCATCGTCCTAGGGTGGGACTGACCCGGTTGCAGGTTGGGGCTGACATATGTGCAAGTCTCACACCTGCTTAGCCCCAACATCCCTGCCCTGGGAGTTTTGTCTTAAGCAGGTCCATACGCCTTCCAAGTGCCAGAGCCATCTTCCAGGTCTAGCTCCTATCCCTGCCGAGAGCCCAGGCCCATCAGTGATGTGAATGGGGCCCTCTGAGGCCATGGCTCACCCGTGTGTGTTCTCACCTGCGTGCTCTCTCACTGTCCTCTCCAGCCGAGAGAGAGAGAGAGAGAGAGAGAGAGAGAGAGAGAGAGAGAGAGAGATCTCCTATATCCTATAGGGCAGGGCAGGTTATAACCAAAGTTGTGTTACCTGCTGGCTCTTTCTTACAAATGATGCCCGAGAAATCTTTCCTAAAAATAGAGAGCTTTGCAATCAGTGGAAAAAGATTCTCCATTCTGGTTCTGCCTACCTCCTTTTTCATGTATCATGTGTGTTCACCCGGGTTCATCTTAGCACGGTTGTTATGCTCTCTGTCATTTATGGTGAGCTTCCTTTTCCATCTCCAGGATGGATGTTGTCACCCTGGAGGGACCACAGAATTACTTCTGCAGGAAACATGAAGGTGTGCTTGCACTTTCCCACGAGGGTAGAAATCATAAACTGGAATACGATCCTGGCTTCATGGTGTGCCTTTCTCACGAATTCATTCCATGACTACACCTTCGTATCATCTTCTGTACCCCTTACATGTGTTGGGTTCTTAGGGCCATAATTTCTTTTTTAAAGAGAAATGTCAAAGTTTTGATGATAAATTGGATACAAGTGTGTGAGATCAAGAACAATGACTTGAAATTTGCATTATGGGAAACTGGTAGAATGATGGAGCCAGACAAGAGTAGAGGGAGAATCTGGGAAGAAACATCAGAAGAAAGAGTCCACAGTGGTGGAGACACCTTTTAGAAACCTAAGGTGAGCTGCTGAACATGTCTGTCGAAGAAGACATGGAGTGGGGCCAGGAGGATGTTAATTCCATGGAGGACCTTGTGTGCCTCCTTGGAATTAACAACGAGAGGACCCGGAGTTCAGGGGAGAGGGGGTGGGACTAGGCAGGTGGCTTAGGTGACATCGTGGATAATCACTATGGCAGGCATTAGAAGAGAGCACCCCGGGAATAAACACAGTGGCATTTCTATTTAAACACTGACCAAAAATGAAACTTCAGCAGGGTAGTAGGACGCATTGTATAGGATAGACGGCACAATGGGTACGGAGATGAGAAAGTCATTCACCTACGTGTTCAAAAAAGGGGGCAGCTAAGTATAGAAAGTAAAAACTGGGGCCCATGCAATGAGAACGTAATGGAAATGGAATGGCAGCAGAAGATGCTAATAAAGAATCCCACTGCTAAAACAAACCCAAGTATGTACATTATCTCCTACTTGTCTAAGCATAGCCCCTTCTATGTCATCCCATCCAGATGGCCATCTATTTTAAAGCCTAGTCAACGTCAGGGCTGTTATAGCACATTCTTATTATAATAGAGGCATTTTCTTACCACGAAGCAACCCAATCTGGGTAGAATTCATACATCTTTTTTAAAATAACAAACTCTATTTTTCTCTTTAAAAATCTCCCATTTTTTTTCCCATCCTGTTTTTTTCCTGTGTATTAATTCATCTTCTGTTACCTAACTCCGTAAGCCAATGGCACAGACACTTTAGCTTGTCAGCTGATGGTTAGAATCCTTATATTCAAAATTATGTGTCATTGCCGTTCTCTCAGTTTCCTCTTAGTAAATTCTTTAAAAATTATTTCATCGTGTTATAATTTACCCTCTTTCTTGCCCATAATCTTCGCTCATGTATTTTAAAGCATTTTGACTGGGAGTATTGAGAGGCTCATTTTAACATTGTCTACTTTCCTTTCTTTGCTTAAGTGGATGCTAATCTCCTCACCTCAGGGTTATATTAATTCTCAGCAACATTTTGCCATGTAGATGTTATGCAGAATCTTTCTGATTATCCCTAATGACCCAGGTTCATTTGGCCATGGAATACTCTTTCTATAGTTGCTGTGAGTCCATTGAATTATATTTATTATGGACCGCTGTGATAACTTCACATGGAAGTTTAACAGATTTATTTTTAGGTTCCTGGTTGGCTAGCACACTGATTGTAGGATGTTCTAAATATCTCATTTGAATTTCATATGCGCTTGTTCCCTCTAATGTGCCTACGGTGAGGGTGAAAGGCCGCCTTCAGGCCCTGCTCTATAATTACCTTTTATATTCCCAATTGAACCACTCAGTCTTCTTTCTTTAACCAAATATCCCCCCAAATGCGTTAACTTTTCTCCCTTGGATTTTTTTGCCTTGTGTGTTGGCCTTTTTCTAAACCTTTTCTATTTTATAATTATAAATTCAAACAGGACCCAGCGCTGAACAATCACAAAGATCGAGATAATTTACATGAAAGCATTTGGTAAATTCTAAAGTGCTTTTCAGATATAATGTCGGATTCTTATTGCCGTAATTTAGGGGGCAGATTTCCAGCTTAGCATACAAAGTGCTCTTTTCTTAGAAATTTATTTCTTACAGATGCATGTGTATACATCCAGAGATTTGAGAGACTTTCGGTAAAAACAGAAAGGCATTCAATGGGAAGGTTATCTTGTTTGTGTCGCTCTCTTGCTGTGTGACTTTAAGTGATTACAGTTCCGAGTTTTAATTTATTCATTTGTCAAAGAAAAGGGAAAAATATATGGACTTCAACAAAAGGTTGGAGATAGTTTTAGAAATAGACATGAAACTGTGTCATTAAAGAGGAAGAACTCTTGAACATGGACAACAGTATGGTGATTGCAGGGGAGAAGGGGTGTGGGTGGAGGTGGAAGAGGGTGATGGGAAAAAGAATAATAAACAAATAACCTGAAAAAAGAAAAGAAAAGAAAATGGCTCATTATAACGGAAAGAGAAGAAACACAACATAGTAGGGATGAAATGTAAATCTGAAACTAAGATCCAGACAGCTGAGGCAGAGGGAGTAACGTAATTTACTTAGCTCTCATCCTCAAAAAGAAGAAGGCACACAAGGTCCTCCATGGAATTAACATCATCCTCGCCCCACTCCCCACAGAATCCAGGAATCTCATTCTGTAGGCAGAGTGATGGAGAGACACTCATAGATGGTATTTCTTTTATTTTAATTCTTTATTGTTTAAAGTATTACATTAGTCTCCTTCCCTCCCCCCATTGACCTCTCCCCCGCCACTCCCTCCCCCAAGTACAAGCCTCCCCGCCCCCCGCTACTGTCTGTGTCCATTGATTTTGCTCATATGCATGCATCCAAGTCCTTCAGTTGATCTCTTACCCCCTCACCCCCCACCTTTCCTCATAGGTTGCATCGAACAGACTGTACAACCGAGATGATATTTCTTAAGAAAAATGGTTCCAATGAAGAACCAGGATTGGTTTCCTGTCTATTGGCTTTACGTATTAATCAGAGCTCATAATCGCTCGTGACACTGTGAGCTAGGCAATACCATCTCTGGTTTGAAGAGGGGATAGATCAAGTTAGGGTGGGAGGAGTTAGCTATATTTTTTTAAGGAAACGGGAAGGCAGGAATGAGGTCAGCTTCGCCTGTTCAGGACCTGTCTTCTATTCTATGCAAGTGGAGGCGGAGGGAGAAACGTAATATCTCTGGATGCTCAGAAGCAGTGCTGTCAGGGGAAGTGTTGGGGGAAAATGATGATACTCTGCGGGGTTCAGCTTTAGCCTAGGAGATACATTAGAACATGGAGTGGAACAAAAGGGTCATTTACAACTCCACCTAATTTCCCAGCATCACTTTCTTTCCAGACATTTGGTAAGAACTAGAGAGAAGGTTCCCAGGCTCTGCTTGCCCTCAGGGACCCGCTACCCAACCTGCCTAGTTTTTGACTCTTCCCTAAGATTCTGCCTCTCGGAGGGGACAGATTGGACTAGATCATTTTTCAACCGTGTGCCCCAGGACCTGAACAGCCGCGTCCACAAAATGATGCCATTTGATGACATTTCATAATTGCTAAGAATAAAGAATGGTGCTCTTAGGATAATGTCTGTTCATGGAAAATTTGGAGCTGAATGGATCTCCTGATGAGCAAAAAGTAAAGGAAATAGCCTATTTATTCTATACGTTGGATTGTGAAAACACTCTCTTCCCTTAATCTTTTTATCCTCATGCCAAAAAAAAAAAAAAATACAGAATAAAAAAAATTCTTGAGTGGTAGTATCTTTTTTGAAAATATATTTTACTTATTTTTTAGAGAGAGGAAGGGAGAGAGAGAGTTAGAAACATCAATGAGAGAGAAACATCGATCAGCTGCCTCCTGCCCACCCCCTACTGGGGATGTGCCTGCAACCAAGGTACATGCCCTTGACCGGAATTGAACCCGGGACCCTTCAGTCCGCAGGCCAACGCTCTATCCACTGAGCAAAACTGGCTAGGGCAAGTGGTAGTATCTTAATTGCAATAGTAATTCCTAGTGTAATCGCTGTGCATATAAATAATCTGATCCGGTAAATTTCTTCCACAATTTATAAAAATCGAAGCCGTAGAAGCAAAGTGTGCATTACATAAATGTCAACACAAATTAAGTTTTCCAGTGAATTCCTTTAGTTTAGAATGTGTCACTGACCTCCAGAAAGCGCTCTTTGAACAAATCGTCACTGATTAGGAAACAGTTGTAATTTCCAGTGAAAAAGAAGAATAATTATTTATCCTGGAGACCATTCTACACGTTTGCTGATCTGTTTAACATCAGTTTACAAGCAATTAAATCCACCATCAGTAGAAGCGTTAGTTTAACGCTCACATGAACCCATCAGATACTTCTCAAGAGTGTTCTTACTCACATATAATTATATTTGTATATTACTGACTTACATGTGTATGGTATACTCAGTGAAATAGATATGAAGTTCACTTAGCCATCATTTAGAGAAAAGTTTTCCATTGATTTTAAGTAAAAATGCTACCATATGACAAAGTATTTTCTGTTGATAAACATGACATTTTAATATTACATTTTAAAGTGTTGGATTCAAGTGAATGGTTATGTAAAAAAAAAAAAAAGAATTACTGTTGCTATGAAAGGAATTCTCATGGCTTACAATGTGAAGCAACACTTTAAGCTCAATGTTCTCTTTTGTTTTTAGCGGCTAATTACGTTTGGACCATTTCAGAAACGATAAGATAAAGGTTCATTTTGTGTCTTACTTGATTTCCCAGGAACTGTTGACTAGAGACTGAATTATTTGGGACTGGTTTGGTATGCGGCAGTAAGTAGCGAGATATTCTTGTGGGAACATGTTAAATCAGACAATATTTATTTGGTATCACTTCATATTTTACATGTGCAAGGACAAATAATACATTGATGTTCATCTACTAATGTCTTGACAGTAAAAAGGAAATCCATTGCCAAATTAAACCTTTTCTGAAGAGAATTGGTATGTGTACAGATTGTATTTTGTTTTACCAACTCTAAATATAAACATATCTATAAGTACATAATGGGAATTAATGGTGTGTGACGCTAATGTTTTATTGGTTTGGCACTTCTCAGAACTGAATCAGACAAGTTCAAACAAATTCAAGCAAAAGTAAATCGCAGAGAGGCAAGACCTCTGAGCTAAGAAAATGCTTTAGGTCTGAGTTTTGTAGCTTTGTGCATTTATTATTTCCTTTGCTCAGAGCTGGGATGTCACTTGGATGATGTACGCAGGCAGGGTCTTAAGGTGCTTTGTCTGCCTGGAGGTCTAGTGTAAATATAGGCAGTGCTTGGGGCAGACACAAGTACTCAGGGTATCCTACAACTAAAAAATAAAAATAAAAAAAATATATTATTGATTTCAGAGAGGAAGGGAGAAGGAGAGAGAGATAGAAACATCCATGATGAGAGAGAATCATTGATCGGCTGCCTCCTGCACATGCCCTACTAAGAATCAAGCCTGCAACCCAGGCATGTGCCCTGACCTGGAATCCAACTGTGACCTCCAGGTTCATAGGTCGATGCACAACCACTGAGCCACACCGGCCAGGCTCAGCAGACTTTTGTTAATGAGCTCATCACTGTGCAGTTTCATCACATCATTCATTTGCTTGCTTAATTTTTTTTTGTGTCTTCAGCATTCAGGGTAATATAAATTTCTTGGTGTTGTCTATAAAGTAATTTATGATTTGTCCCTGTTACTTCCCTGGCTTCATCTCCCCTATGTGTCTTACTCTAAAGCAGTGGTTCTCAACCTTCCTAATGCTGCGACCCTTTAATACAGTTCCTCATGTGTGGTGACCCCCAACCATAAAATTATTTTCATTGCTACTTCATAACTGTAATTTTGCTACTGTTATGAATCGTAATATAAATATCTGTGTTTTCCGATAGTCTTAGGCGACCCTGCTAGCGGTTCTCAACCTGTGGGTCGCTGCTATTGACAACTTGAGTTTGTAGTTTTTCTTATCGAATACCTTTTTTTTAAAGTAACCTAATGATTAAGAAGAGAATGTGCAAATAAAGAGGAAAATAGAATAGATACTGTGCTTTTTGTTATTTTGTGTGTGTGTGTGTGTGTGTGTGTGTGTGTGTGTGTGTGTGTGTGTGTGTTTGAAAATTAAACTATTAAAAAGGTAGAAAAAGAGAGTATGGCCCTGAGATGTATTGGCGTGTCGGACTGTCCTATGACTGGGAATAAAGCATGGATAAACTTAGTAGGGGCCTCTAAAAATCACAGCAGGACTCAGAAAGTCAGGGTAAGGTACTCCCAATATCAAAGTCCAAAAAATTTACATGAAGAATCATTTACATGTACGTGAAGGTTATGAGCATGTGTGTAGGTCTATAGGTGTGCACACACACACACACTCCATGGGTGAATGTAGACACATACCCATATACACTAATTTTATGCTCATGCAAGCTTGTCCTCTCCTATAACATATCATCAAATGACATAGCTTCTTAATGATCAGTCCTCGCCTATTTAGTTTCGTGTTTGTTTGTTTTTCTCCCAGGAACATACCATGTATTTTAACTATTTTGTGTAACCCCATAAATCTTTCAGGATGGTGGGATATATATATATATGTCCATATATGTTGAAACCTAGGGATGGCTCATCAACCTTGAAGGATTCCAATCAGGACCCTATTACCAGGTTGTCGCATCAATGGGTTAGAATCCTTACAAGTTAACATAAGGGAAATTAGAAATATTTTTCAAGACCTGTGGGTGGCAAGAAAGTGTTGTTTGGTTATTTGCGCTCTTGCATAATTAGATTATGAGACCATGGTGAGCACAGCGGCCTACCCCGTCAGGAATGCGGTGCCTTGGACTTAGAGAGCAAGGATTCTGTCAGCTGACTCCACAAGGTCGCTAACTGAACCTGCCCTTGGTACATTTTTCACATTGTTCTTGTAGAAACTAACCTTCTGTTCAATGTGTTTGCTGTTATGCATAGAAAGACAGAGAACAGGGGCCTTTTCAACCTGACAGGACAAGGATTAATACGCGTTTTATGTGGCAGAGTTTGACCTAAGAGATCTCTCATTGGGGGTGGGTCAGGATAAGAGCCTTAATTTCCTCTTTACGTTACAGGTTACAGATGGGCCAAAAAGCACCTGACCATTGTGACCACACACACTGTCTTAGGCCACTTTTGATGGCTTTAATTACATCCTTTACGTCCTCCTACTGCTTCTGTGATATTTCCTGTTAGATTCCTCAAACTAAGTATGTACAAAAGAGAATTCATGCTATTTCTCCCTTAAATTGTCCAGGTCTGTGAAATACCAACCACCGTCCTTTCTTTTGGGCAAACTCCAAATAAATAGACTCATTCTTCATACCTGTTCTGTCACCCAAACACAGTCAACACATTCCATGCATTTCATCTGCTAAACGTCTTGCAAATCTGCCCACGCCTGTCCCTGTCACCACCTCGCTAAACTATCACAACTTCTTTACAGCAACCAGCGTCTAACTGGTTTACCATGTTCTCGCTGGCTCCATTCCAAGCCATTCATGTCATGGCAACCAAAGTGACCTTTATGAAATATAAATACCATGTGTTACCACTTGCTTAATGTTCAAGATTTCCATATGTCTTGGGATGTATACCAAACCCTTCAATCTGCTCTAAATTTCCTGCACGACCAGGATTCTCCCCATCTTTTCACGCTCATCTCAGACTGTTGATTTTCCTCTGCCCAGGAATCCTGTTTTTTCCCCTGACTTCCTCTATCACACTAACTTCCCTTGCTCCCTACAGTACTCTATCTTCTTTCTCTGACTTACTCTTTTTAAGTTAATGTGAACATCACTTTTTCATTGAAGCCTGACCCACCCAAATCCATTATCATAGGAAATCATTAACACTAGGGCCTCTCTTTTGTACACACACACACACACACACACACACACATATATTTACATTAGTCATTTTCTACCTCTACCTCTGGATTCTAAGTCCCATATAGGAAGCAGTCTTGCCAGTTTTTATTTTATTTTATACTATGGCTTCCCAGTACCTAGTACGATGCCTGACATAGGTGAACAAATAAATGCAAAACTTTTTCAAATGCCCATGAGCTACAACAGAGCTGAGATAAAATGACAAGTCCTTTATTGAAGCTTCAGGAGAGAAAAATCCTAACAGTTTTCTAAGAAGCAAAAAGTACTAAGTAAAAAATGTGTTGTTGTTTTTTGTTTTTTTTTTAATGAACAGGAATATTAGATGATTAAGTTTCTCGTTGTCTTTACTGTCTTATTCATGTTGATATTGGGGTTTCCTCAAGTGAGAGTTTGAAGAACATGGTTGGGATTTTACTTGATTCTTGACTTTACCAAGTTACTCCCCTTGATCATAACGATTTTGTCTCCTTATGTTTACCTGGTTTAATCTATTTTGATCATTTCTTTTATCTTACTGCCTTGTTCTTTATCTGTCTACCTCCCCTAATCCCCAATTCACAGTGGAAAATACACTTTACATTGAGACACAGTACGCATTTCTTGATAAATGATGATGGGTACAGCATATAACCTGGGGAACACACACAGAACAAAACACGACACGATTGTAAGTTTCATTCTTCCCATCAGGAACAACAGCAACAACCAGCGTTCTCTTCCATCTGCATGCATTCTGATAGCAGGGCCCGTAGGCTGACGAGTCTGAGGCATTTACTAAGACGGTTCAGCAGATGTTTTTATTCCAATGAACTAATGGGGAAAGGAGATGAAATGTAATAAACTAATGTAATGTCATTTTGCTAAAAGAAATGTACTCTATAGGACTGGCAAGGACAATGTGGAGTCCCTGTAATTGAAGTATTGAAATGAGAAAGACCTCGTATCACCCTGCTAATGTTGGCGAAGTTATATATAATGTCTATCTCATGCCCTAGTGATCTTTTTTTATTTTTTCATTAGGTGAGTGAAAAAATGAAAAAAGGGGATTTAAAAGTCTATAAATTAAGATGTCAGCTCCTCTAAATGGAAGAATGTTTTGTTAAAATGAGACTGAAGGAATGAATTTCACTTTAAATTGGTCCTTTTATTTCGAAGAACAATTAGAAATTAAATGCTTGTTATGATCTAGATCATGGTTCTCTGTATTTAGTGCAAAAGGGGCCATAATCCTTTTTAAGATGAATGTGGTTATGATGTTTGCCTGTGTGAGCACAGCCGTTTTTAACTAAAATGATCTTCAGTGAGCTTTAACCGTGTCCCCGTTAACAGAAAAAGAATGAAACTTTATTTCTTAAACGGGATCCCATTGGAGCCTTTCTTTCCATCAGGCATGCTCAGTGTGGGATCCGCATAAATCATGGCAGTGCTTGGGAGGAAGTGTGTCCTGTTCTCTCGGGGACTCTGTGAGCTGCTCCCAGGCTTCGCCAGGGCTCAGGATGGCTGCTGCGGGCCCGTATTTATAAACTGTATCTTGCTGCATGTGCTCAAAATGCGGATTCATAGAAACTCAGTGTAAGACCAAAGCATGATGAGTCAGGCATAATGAATCTTCCGCACCTATGGCTGGAATAGCGGATCACTCCAAAATGCTTACTTATGGGCTCTTAAGCACTATGAAATGGAGATTAAGGGTAGAAATGGAACCCTTTTAAAATGCGGCATTTTAAATTTATGTCTTTTCATCTCCATTAAAAATATTAAGACTTCAGGGCCTGACGGTTCCACTATTAGGTTTCTTCAGGGGACAGTTAATCTAGGACAGTATAATCGAGGGCACGGACAAGGTACAATGTTAGCTACATTGTTTAATGATTAAGCTAAACTGTGATTCTAACACACTCCGACAAAGTGCCCAGTATGAGCTCACGTCTTCATAATTCAGTTTGTAAAACCCTAATCCTCTGAGATACTCTGGCCAAACTAAGGACTTTGGCAAATCCATTTGGTTAAACCTATAAAAATTCCACTCTCAGAGTTGCAATGAATATTAACTCATTAAAAAGATTAGAGAAGTCTTTGCTCAAGAAAATGTGCTTAACCCATAGTTGCCAAATGAATTCGACTGCAGAACCTTGTGTCTGGTTAACATCTTTGGCCAAATTGGCTTTTCACCGAACATATATTGAGACAGAGAACTATTGACCGGGATGCCTTTAAGAAGATGGATATGAAAATCCTACAGTAATGAACTGCCAACTAAAATCAAAAGTGCATTTTCATTAAAAACAAAACAAATAGCAAGCAAGCAAAAGAATACTTACTAAATAGTAATTACCTCAAAGGTGGATAGGAGTGGGTTGATATTAATTTCTCATTTATATATTTATTATTTGTCTTTGTAATAAGTGCATATTTCTCTTTGGAATTGAAAATATTGGAAGTGTAACAAAATTACCACTAAGTAGGGTTTATCCACAGAGTGTAAGAATGGCTTATTATAGGTATACGTATATTAATAAAATACATTATTGCAATGGATTGCACGTGCATCCTTTAGGAATGACACACCCCAAAATGAAATAATTCTCACTCTAATATTCGTGACCTCATGTCATTATTATTTGTTGCCTTTATCCCCTGATGTCTATAGGTCGTATTGGAAGATCAACAAATATTGGTTGAAAACCAAATAGAACGTGATACCTCTCACGACCTGTATTTGTTCCTTACGACTCTATTGATCTAGTCCACCTCTTATCCTCACTGATTGTATGAGACGGTTACCATCCCCAGGGACCCTTCTCTCTGTTTCTAAGTATCCGTTGGCGATGGTCAAGGTCAGAGTGGGCCCTGAAGAACATGCTGGGCTCCTTGGCATTCTGTCCTCTGGGCTGCAGAGTGGAAATGCATGTCCCCCCGCTGCTGTAGGAAGACTTGCCAAAGTACCAGGCTGTCCAGCCCCTAAAGGTTGTTTTTTGAATTCTGTGACCGTGATCTTTAAAACAAACATGATCACAACGGGTATTGTTATGTTAAGGCAGCAACGGCTTTGTGAATTCGTTTTGGAAGTGTACCGTGAGTTCAATATTGTGAGTATCAACCACAATTATGCACCAAAAAATACAAAGCAAAACACACAAGTTTGTGTACAACAGGAATTTCCTGCTTCTCCAAAATGCACAGAATATCTAAAAAAGTAGACATATTTAGTTGTGATAGAACAACAACCCCCTTAAGTTACATAAAATTAAATACCTGTCTAAACTGAAGTATAAGGGTATGCGAGAAAATAATACACAGAGAGAAAATTCTATTGGGGTCCCTCTCCTCATATTAGTATTTTAACCTTTAAATCTTAAACTATTACTATGGAACGATACACTTCATAGCTGCCTAGGTGCGTGAGCTACATAAACCATAAATATATGCATGTGTGATACACATATATGCAGTCGTTTATGTAATTAGCATGGATGCTGTTTCATTCTAGCAATCCCGGCGATAAGCAGCTCTGTGAAAAAACAAGTCACTGATCTGCTATTGACACGTGGGCCTGGAGATAGGACCTGCCCGAGAATTAGCTGTCGGTTCCCGTAAATGACGAGCGTGAACCCTGCAAAGGTCACCCTTGTCAGCATGTCGGGTCTCTGTAAACAGCGGAAGCTGGGAGTTCACACGGCACGTGGCCTAAGCCCTCCGTGCCTGCCCGTATCCCCCCCTCCAGCCCCAAGGAGAGGCACTGCCCATATCCCCCTTTCCAGCCCCGAGGAGAGGCAGGATTGAGAAAAGACTGGACGAGATTGACCCCTGGCTCGTTTCCTGCTGTTAAAATCTGTTAATAAACCCACAGACGAGAGGGATCCCCATGCAGTGTCCTCTTTGCTGCTCTTTCTCCCAAGTCCCCGCGTCTGCTGTCAAGTTGAAAACAAAGGCTTTGTAATATTTTTTGAATGTAATATTTTTGTGTCGGTATTTGATCCTTAGATTTGCCTCATTGTTTTGTGTGCTTATCTATCTATCTATCTATCTATCTATCTATCTATCTATCTATCATCTATCTATCTATCATCTATCTATCTATCTATCTATCTATCTATCATCTATCTATCTATCTATCTATCTATCTATCATCTATCTATCTATCATCTATCTATCTATCTATCTATCTATCTATCTATCTATCTATTTATCTATGCAGGGGCTGGAATATAAAGAACAAAATTGCCACCGAATTCAATGGAGTGTTATGTGCCAGCATTTTACTGAGCATTAGCGCATGATAACCAAACGGAGAAGTTAATATTACATTTAATTTTCAGTTGAGAAGCAGGAAGTTTAAAAAGCTTAAGTAATTGACCTAAGTTAGCATTAATCAGGTTATAAGTTAAATGCTTGGTTATTCATTTATGATATTAGTAGTAGTAGTATTATAAAGGGGAAGTCAAAATCATTCACTTCAGGTATAGTCTGGAGTGCACGTACAGTATAATGCTTGGCCCTAATAAACCATCAGGAAATGTATTTGTATGAATAAATATGACTAACTTTTACGATATTACGTTACTCATTATGGCATATTTAAGTAACATTTTTAACACCTATTGGTTTTAAATCAAACATTTTTTCCTTATTTGGAATTTTCAGGTATTTTTACAATAGAGGGATTATAGGAAAATTATATTTACTTGCCATGTTTCATTTCAAAGTCAACCAATGAATCTGAGTAAGCTTTATACCTATTAACTAAACAAAGTGTTAAGTAGAGCATGGTGTGATACTGGTTTATTTTTTTCTTTCTTAAATTGCAGTAGATTATATTACTTTCAATTGGAATTTCTGCCATGCCCAGGATATAGGATAATCAACAAAAATATCATTATAATTAGATATACACTAAAACCAAGTAAGCTTTAAAAAATATGTTATTGCCCAGTCACAAAATAATATTAAATCCCATTAGTATAAGATTTAAAGGTAAGAGAGTGTTTACTAATATCCACCAGCTATGATTATTTATTCTTAAATTCTACATGACTAAGTTCTTCTGCTACTTTCAATTCAGGATATAACTTAAATAGTTTAACTTGGTGTTTGACTGAAAAAAAATGTGTTTCTGTTTAAGACAAGACAAAATAGGATATTTTGATTATGAATGTGCTCCTGTATGCGAGTCTTTCTGGGATTTAGTTTATCAGAAAATCTGTGCACATCATTAAAATCACTTCTGGGTACAAATACAAAATAGTAATTAACTGCAACTCATCAATTATGGTCAGGAATAAGAGGCAGTTTTCACTTAATAATGACTCCACGGACATCTGGGGATGGAGTAAGATAGCAATCTATATTAAAAATGGATAATGATCATGGAATAGCTTCAGACTTTATATGGCATGTGGTCGCTTCTGCAGTTCTAGGAAAAAGAGCTCATACACAAGTGACTAATGTTTATGCATGATGTAAATCGAGGGCGTTTCATTGCTACAACTGCCTTAGCCTCAAGAATTATGTGATAGAGTAGCAATAAACTATGAATCTACCTATCCTGAAGATATACTTTTTTTTTAAGGCTGCTGATTTGTATTGCAGAGTTGTCCTACAAAGACATTTTTGGGGTCTGTTTTTAAAAATATATATATTTGTATTGATTTCAGAGAGGAAGGGAGAGGGAGAGAGAGATAGAAACATCAGTGATGAGAGAGAATCATGGATCGGCTGCCTCCTGCACTCCTCACACTGGGGAATCAAGCCTGCAACCTGGGCATGTGCCCTGACCGGGAATCCAACCATGACCTCCTGGTTCATAGGCTGATGCTCAACCACTGAGCCACACTGGCTGGGCCTGAAGATATACATTTTACTTCAAACTAATAGCATATCTGGTTAAGGTAGAAAAAAAAACCTTAAAGATTATATTTTCTTAAGGAAAAATGTACAGTGGGGAGAAACAGTGGGCCCAATGCAACGTTTTCACTTTCACGCGCGTCTGTGTCCTCAGCATCTGTGGCATCCAGCATCTGGAGCGGATAGGGAAGAAGCTCAACCTCTTCGACTCCCTTTACTTCTGTATCGTGACCTTTTCAACCGTGGGCTTTGGGGATGTCACCCCCGAAACCTGGTCCTCCAAGCTCTTCGTCGTGGCTATGATCTGTGTTGCCCTTGTGGTCCTACCCATACAGGTAAGTGTCACCATGAAGGACTTTATATGTAAGTGTGTGAAGTCTTATACGATCAAGTCTCCATGTTTAGTAAAAACTGTACAGGTGTTTATTAACCCTATCTAATAATAGACAAATTTGCAAATTGACCGCACCTTCGCTACACCCAAACCACGCCCACCAGCCAAGCCACGCCCACCAACCAATCAGGATGAATATGCAAATCACCCCAACAAAGATGGCGGCTAATTTGCATATCAAGACAGCGTAGAAAGAAGCCAAGAGCTGCAGAAGGGAGCAAAGCTGCAGAGAAGCAAGCAAGCCGGGGGGGGTGGGGGGAGAAGGGAGGAGCGCAGGCGGGGCCAGGGGAGAAGGAAGGAGAGCAGGCTGGCGGAGAAGGGAGAAAAGCAGGGGGGCTGGCGGAGAACGCGGGGCGGGGGACAAGGGAGGAGAGCAGGCAGGGTGGGGTAGAGTGCAGCAGGAAACCCTATTGCAGGATTTTTCCTGCAACAGGAACGCTAGTCTAATATATTGATGGATGCTCTTCTTATCTGTAGCCAATTAGCTAAAACCGGCTTAGAATAGCCTTTTGACATTAAATTAGAAACTGAGAGTTTTTCCCCCTTCATGCACAACTCAGAGCTCACATCTCATTTCAGTTCTTCAAGATGTTTCTTTGATGTACAGGGCATTTATCTGCACTCATGACAGGATCGTAGGATGACACTGTTTTTAATCAGAGAATGAGAGATCAAGAAAACAAACTTGTGAAGGGTTGGTTTCTCTTGATTCTCGAAATCATCTAAAAGCCAAACATCATAAGGAATAAAAATTGATTACATATGTATAGTGTCCTTCCCAAATGTAGACACACTTTGAATAATTATTCATTCCAATGGGTTAGATCTGAAAAGAAAAAAAAAAAACATCTATTGAGCTATCAGCTGTTAAAGTGTGTATACATTTCTGGGGGACTCCCTGGATTTGGCAACTAAAATAAAACCTGAAGAGAATATATAACTATTATGCAGCATTTTGAGGACTGGATAAGGTTCTTGCAAAGGGACAGAGATTTATAAAAGGAGACGTCAGATAAATAGATACAACCTCTTACGCTCTCCTACAATGAGCTTTAGGTGGGCGGGTGAGAAACGGGAAATAGGAAATACACATGGAACTTGTACATTCCATTACAAAGCTTGGCCACGGTGTCTCTAAATACACTTTAGGTAGGTCCAGAAATGATCTTCCTACTCCTCTCCAATCATGCTTGCCTTCCTTCCTGACGTCCCTCCCAACACCCTCCACTTCTCCTACATGCCAGCTACTATCCAACCGTGGCCTCCTGTGTTGTGTGGTTAGGGTATCCCATTGCATGAGATACGGGGTGAACTTGACAGAGAATGTGGAGGAAATGCCAATGAGACTTTTCCCTTTGACTCAGCCCATGACAGACATATCATGGCTTCATGCTCTATTGGACATAAACCAGAGGCGTTCACCTCCTATAGGCCTGTCACGATTAGCCACCTCGGTAGCAATCGTATGAAAAGTATGTTGTTGAAGGGAACACATAATTTGGATCTGGATGAGTTCCATCTAAGAAACTGAGGACAGCCCTAACCGGTTTGGCTCAGTGGATAGAGCGTCAGCCTGCAGACTGAAGGGTCCCAGGTTCGATTCTGGTCAAGGGCATGTACCTGGGTTGCAGGCACATCCCCAGTGGGAGGTGTGCAGGAGGCAGCTGGTCGATGTTTCTAACTCTCTATCCCTCTCTCTTCCTCTCTGTGAAAAATCAATAAAATATATTTTTTAAAAAAGAAAAAGAAATTGAGGACACCTAACCAACAGTGGGTGGGCTGCATGATTTTTTCTTTCACGTCCCGTGTGTTTCCTTCCCCTGTGAACAATGCATTCCAGTTTGAACAGCTGGCCTACTTGTGGATGGAGAGACAAAAGTCGGGTGGGAACTACAGTCGGCACAGAGCTCAAACGGAAAAGCATGTTGTCCTGTGTGTCAGCTCACTGAAGATCGACTTATTGATGGACTTTTTAAACGAGTTCTACGCCCATCCGAGACTACAGGTACATTTCAGTTCTGTTTTGCATGAGGCGGGAGCCTACCTACGAACAGATTGTCAACGTAACGTCACCGGCTGGTGCACCCTGCCTTCCGGAGGACTTGTTTTAGGCGCTCCAATTTAGAAGGTGTAAAGGAAGAACTACAAATATAACCGGGAACACAGGGAAAGAAAATGTGGAAGGAATACACGGTATTTTAGTTTGCTTCTGCATCTACACTAAAAGACAGATGGGGTTATGTTAGTGCTACAAGGCAAGGTTTTCTTTGAACTGGCGTGATTGATATTTTTCTTCCCTGGATAATGCATAAGTGATATTTTTATGGAACAGTGAAACGGAACACAAAGTATAATAAAACAATGAACAAATCATTTCAATGCCATCTGCTCACTTGAACCTGTCAGTGTTATCAAGTGTCGCTGATGGAAACATGGAAAACGGGAAGTTCTGATTTTTTCTTTTGTTTCCTGGAGCGTAACTAGGTCCTATTCATAGTAGCCATAAGTGACCAAAAATCAGACAATAACGCGTTGAACTAAGAACATGAAATCAGAAAAACCTCTTCATTTGTCTATGCAGATAAAACACTCTGATGTTCACTTCTACTTGGCACAGTCCTGGGCCAATGTCAAGTTCAGTAATCTTTGCTGCTTAAAGATTTAGTTCCATCTAAACAGCAAAGAACTACCTGAATGTCTTGTTTCCCTTCAATAAATTTGTGTCAAAAGGTTAGATCGTTGAGATCCAAACAGTACTGAGTAGATCTAATTACCTCTCCCTGAAATAAAAATTTTTTTCATGAATAATTGTACTTTTGAAATACAATTCTTATATATAAAAATCTTATTTATAGGTGATACCTAATTTATACAATACATTCTTTTGTTTTTATATAAATTAATTTGAATTTTTTGGAGAAACTCTATTTGTTGGGGTTTTTTATTTTCATATTAAATAATCTCAGGTTTGCTCATTATAACCTATAAAGGAAATCTATTTGGGGGAACATTCTGATCCCTGGTAATTTATTGATATTATCCTAATATCAATATGGAGAATTCTTAACACTCTAAAAAATTTTAGTAGGTATATTTTAGAGTGATAAAATGACTATTTCCCAGAGAATTGTAATCCCTATAGATCAGTTGTTTTAAACCATTTCATCATGAATAGTGCGTTTATATTTTCTCCAAAGGACTACTATTTTGAAATATTTTGATCTCAAACTCATTAATTACTTTGTCAGTATTTTCAATATTTTTACAAATCTTTATCCATTCAACTATCAGAAATTTTTCAATACTATCCGTTCACAACCGTGCCAAACGATAGAAATCCCCATCGCAGTTTTTATCCTAAAAGTAAATATTTGAAGTCTGAATGGACACGTACGCACTTTTGCCTGCCATGCTTTGTATTGTTTTAGAATCAGCCTAAACCGGAACACTTCAGAGGCCGGAAATGTGTGCTGGGTATAAGCATCTTCTCTTCCTGGTTACTAGTAAGATTGAAAAAGATCAGGATGAATGCGTGGATTTAGGAGACTTATACGTCTGAGCTCTGTTGATTTTAGTCTTGTTGGTTTGGCACATGCCCCGGTGTTAAGATGCAAGCTTTCATGGATGAGCTAGCACTCATTCCTAGTTGGTCATCTTTGGGGGTGCTCTTAGACATCCGGTGTGCCTGTGCTGTATGACCAAGGGCATTTTTGCTTCTACCCCATCGCCCCCCTCGTCGTTCTGAACAGGATTATTACGTGGTGATTCTGTGCCCCACGGAAATGGACGTGCAGGTCCGGAGGGTGCTGCAGATCCCCATGTGGTCGCAAAGAGTCATCTACCTCCAAGGCTCCGCCCTGAAAGACCAGGATCTGCTGAGAGCGAAGTAGGTAGCCCTCCCGCCCTCCCTCCCCATCATTTCCCACCTGCGGGGCTTCAGATTTCTCTCCTCCAGTTTGTAGCCATGTTCAGTGTTGCAAGACAAGTTTGAGTATTTTTGAAGACAGAGTTTTGCCTTAGTCCCGCCGCTGGCCAAACGCAAAGCTAAAAAAATACAAGATTCATGTGTTTGCTCCTGTTTCTCGGGGCAAAGATGGTCAGCAGACTGTCCACACAGCACAATGAGTGTGGGTGGTTGATTATCTCAGGGGTCAGGGATGGGCTGGTGTCCAGACTCACCCTTAGACTAATCTCCAAATTCCTAACAAGGTGTTTATTCTGTGAGGAAAAATCTTAGGCTGAATATTATGTGACATGACAGTTCGAGTCAGCGTTTAACTTTGAACGGGTTTGTATTATGCACCGGGCAGAGGACGACCGTGAAGAAGGCAGAGGAGATTCCTAGCAGAGGTGGCTCTGTTTGGTGTTTTCTGTTGCTTTTAAAGTTTTAAATACATCCTCTTGCTTACCCCGGAGTTGTAAGGATGTGTTTATCAAAACCAGTTTTTACCAGAGGCGAATTCACGTGGATAAGAGTTAGGTTCCTACAACATCTTATCAACGTGATAGCAAAAGGACATAGAATGAAACCAGGTTATTCAAGGACATGCTGTATATGAAAAAATATATAATTACTAGAGGCCTGATGCACGAAATTTGTGCAAGAGTAGGCCTTTTTGGCCCTGGCTACCTCACGCCCTGCGGCCCCGTCCCTCCCCACCCTGCCCACTAGTCATTCCAGAAGATCATTCCAGAAGGTTATTCCACCATCCAGTCTAATTAGCATATTAGCTTTTTAATATATAGGATAGGATTGCAGAGAATAAAATGTGACTGTTCCTCTTACGTCTCTCATTATAAACTGTTGAGTTATAGAGCCAATTCCACAGTTACTTTATTCACCGTCAAATACGGTCATGATCTTGAAACCCAGAGGTTTCACTGAGGGATGCTCAGAGTTTTTTCATTTAGTTTGTGTGCATTGGCAAAAACATCGACATTCTACTTTTCAGACGATAAGTAAGTGGCTATTTCTGTGTGTGGTCATTTCGCTTTTCTGTCTGCTTCTAGGATGGACGATGCGGAGGCCTGTTTCATTCTGAGCAGCCGCTGTGAGGTGGACAGGACGTCCTCTGTAAGTTTCTAAAATCTCTGCCAGTCATTCTTTCTTTTCACCTTAGAAGATTTTTTAAAAAATCTGATTATTTTTGATCTGCTGCCACTAAATCCTAGTGACATCACAATTTCCCTAAAAAAAAGCCAATACCTCAAAACTATCTTTATTCTAATGTAAGTTTAGTTGGATCATTACCAGTGTCAACAAAAGTGTTTTTGATTTTGTTTGTACTAATACTTGGGTTTTCTGTTGATCAGACTGAAATGCATCATATATTTGCATACTAGACCATTTTTGCATTACCTGTTCCCAGTGATCAATCTTTTATGCTGCTTCCCACCCCACCCCCCAAAACTTTCAAAGTCAGCTGTATATTACAGGTATCTGTTACCATTCATGACATCTTTTTGATAATTTGTTATTGGACATTTGCTATTTGCACTAACTATTCTATCCTATGTTGATCTATTTATTAACATATTCAGATAAAGTTTACACATCTTAATTCATTTAACTTCAAATATACATGAGGTTCATTGATATAATTCTTTTTTAAAATATTTTTTTATTGATGTCAGAAAGGAAGGCAGAGAAAGACAGAAACATAAATGTTGAGAGAGAATCATCAATCGGCTGCCTCCTGCACGCCTCCCCACTGGGGATCGAGCCCACAAGTTGGGCATGTGCCCTTGACCAGAATCGAACCTGGGACCGTTCAGTCCGCAGGCCAACACTCTATCCACTGAGCCAAATCTGCTAGGGCTAATATAATTCTTTGTATCTTTCTTAGATCTGAGCATTCAGCATCTCTCCACTAGACAGCTCCCCAGTGGCCCCATTCACCCCCAGATTAAAGTCCTTTGCCATCTCAACCGCAGCCTGGTTACTTTTTGCACCCTTTGCCTACAAGGTTATGAAGGCTACGATGTCACTAGACGACAGGACTTTTTCATCTCCTTTACAACCTGATGGGACCACCACTGTATATGTGGGCCATCATTGGCATGTGACTGTATTATACATTCCCCGACGTATTTCATGCCATCGCGGTTTTGATCTTTTCAGGACCACCAGACGATCTTGAGAGCGTGGGCTGTCAAAGACTTTGCTCCCAACTGCCCTTTGTACGTCCAGATACTGAAGCCCGAGAATAAATTCCACATCAAATTCGCCGGTAAGTTGAGTCTCCAAGGAGACCCTTTGCATGTTCTCAGGCTCCCGTGGTGATAGTGATGGTGATGCCTGTGGAGGTAGCGACACCCTGTGATATTTGTGTCTCTGCAGGACCGGAGGGTTTCCCTTTGTCAGCGTCTGCTTCACAAGATAATGTGTTCACTTTAAACGGTGCCAAGATCATGTGTTGGGGGCGAGGCTTTCCTTTGTTATATAACTTGGTGATTTTGGCAGCTGAGGTTTCTGGGTACTTATTATGCCTGAATAGATGAGCAGCGATCGTTTGTGCTGCATACAGACACAGGCTCCACATGTTATATCTGTTCGTTTATACTTACATTTACACAGAGATAGACAGTGCCTGACTATGGGTTACTTAATACACACATACATTTACCACTTAATTTGGGGGTAGATTTCGCAAACAATTCTAGAGAGAGACACATGAGTTTTTTAGACGTGAGTTTTTTTATGGAGTCACTGTTTTTACAATAATTATTCTCATGAGATTATATTTTGTTATAACTTAAATAGGAAAATGGTATTTTACCTTTGTCTTCAGTGCTTCTTTAGGAACTCATTTTGATCAAGGCAATAATATACGTTTTTTTCTTCTTCATTCTTATATTATTATTTATTAATTATTTTGTTATTTTCTTTTTTAAAATTTTGTTTTGTCTGAGCACTGAATAGATATTATTCTAGGCAACTGCCTACCTTTAGATTACCTGAGGCTGAAATACAATGGCTTTGTTAAAAGCTACTTGGAGAAAGTGAACTTATTGGGGTGACATTGGTTAGCAAAAATCATATAGGTTTCAGGGGTACAGTTCTATAACACATCCTCGGTATACTGTGTGTTCACCACCCATGGTCAAGTCTCCTTCCATCACCATTTATCTCCCCTTTACCCTCTCCTTCCTCCCCCACCCCCTCTTCCTTTTGGTAATCACCAGTCAGTTGTCTGTCTATGAGGTTTGTTGGTTTTTGCTTAATCCCTTCACCTTTTCCCCCAGCCCCCCAAGCCCCTAACCTCTGACAGCCATCAGTCTGTTCTCTGTATCCATGAATCTGTATAACTTGTTGGTTTTATAGTATACTAGAGGCCCAGTGCACGAAATTCGTGCATGGGTAGGGTCCCTAGGCCTGGCCTGCGATCAGGGCTGATCAGGTTCCCCACCTCCTCCTTCCCTTGCTCCCTCAGCGCCCCACCGCTGCCGCTGGTCTCCCATGTTGCCCCCTGGTGGCCAGCGCACGTCATAGCGAGCGATCGAACGCCTTAGGGGACAATTTGCATATTAGCCTTTTATTATATAAAGGATTCCACCTGGATAGTCTAAAGCTTCAAAGCCATTAAAATGTAAATCATGTTGACTGTGGGAGCAAAATGCATTTCCTTCAGCTGCTCACATATCTTACAATGCTTACCATATATACTATTTCAATGAAAAATTATAAACACTTTTAAACGCTCACAAGAAAGCCATAAAATTATTGCTATCGGATTTGCTCTGTCTTTTATCTTTGAGCTTTGTGACAAATGACATTTTTTTTCTACAAATGTACAGCGTGCAACTTCAACCAATGGCTCTCGGCTTTGGCTGCATTTTAGTCTCTGTGGAAGATTTTTTTTAAGTACTAATTCAGGAGACTCTTGATTTAAATGGTTAGAGTTGGTGCCAGGGTTTCTTTAAGCCTGTTTCCTAAATTGAAAATTAAAGCAATAATAGCATCTCCTCTGTAGAAGATTTTGTAAGATTAAAGTAATCCATCTATTTCCTGTTACACATGCAATTAGCATTCAGGAGAACGCCAATGTTTTATCCAAAAGACCTTTGCAACTAAGCTGCCGTGTCGTTATTATTATTTGGCTAAGGGAATATTTTTGCAAATTTTTCATCATGCTGAAGATGCCTTGCTATGAGAAGATTTTTAGGAAGGCAGTAATGAGGTAGCACTAAAAATAAAGATTTTATTCTGAGCGCCACCACTTAAGATGTAGCTGGGCAAGTCAGTATTCTGAGACCCTTTCCCCCTCCTGCTAAATGGCCATAATATATATGATGCCTCTATTTCATTGGTTGGGATTAGCAGTAAGGATGAAACAAATAATGTCTGACACATGCTAGGTGCTTACTAGGTGGATATTGAATTTATTGCGATTTTTAAAATGTTATAACTAAAAATCAGAACAGACTTGAGTTTCCCCTCCTTTCTTTGCAACCCATTGATCTACCTGCTCACAACAGAGAGGTCAAAATCACTGAAATCGTTCACTCCTGCCAACAGGAAATGACAGATCGTTTGCATTGCTTCTCTTGCACATTCTCCTTCAGCCGTTATTTTGACAAACTCATTGAAACGACTGAAATATTTAAAAATTCTATCCCCAATAGTGTATCTCAGCGTTCCTTGCTTACGGCATCGGCTGGAATTTCTTCTCAGCTGTATTCTTTTGTGGCTGAGATGAGATGATCGCAGAGGGCCTCTTTTTCTATTATGAGAAGAGGAAAGCATGCTGGTTTCCTTAAAATGCCACAAGAGCAGATTAGGGTGATGTGTGAGACTCTTTAATGAAAAGCTTGGAGTGAACTTAGCAAAAGAAACTGTGCTCTCCAGTTAGCCAGCTGAGTCTAAAAGAAGTTCGCTCTCAGCCTCCTACTCGGATAAAATTACCCCCAAATCAGTGGTAGATGAATCTATATGTTGTGAGTAAATTAATTGCTAAATTTATGTTAGCAGTCTCTTCTCACCACCCCCTCCCCAAGTAAAGTGTTGTGTCATCTGTGAGTATTCAATTATCTTTTTATCAACAAATTTTCTTTCCACGACTGTGTCCTCTGAAAAGCTCCCGTTTCATTTGAACAGATGTACGCAGATGTTAAAATCAAATTGGTCCATGTGCCCCTACAAGCAGACGGAAAGAATGTAAAAAAAACAAGTTGCAAAGGAGTGCGCATTTTTTCACGGATTTTATTTCCCATGCTTTGATTCTAGTATTTCATAGGCAACAGGATGTGAATTATAGTTCATGAATGAAGGGGAGAATAGTAGAGTGTTGACTGAATGTGATATTTCCGATTTCTTGACTAAAACATGCCCGGAAGAATGAATCATTATTGTAGAATAGTAGGAGTTAGTTTGGGAAATAATAATAATAAAAAAAAATCAGTTGCAATAAAGTAAAAAGGAGAGGCAGAAGTAAATACTTTTTAACATTAATCACTGGCAATAGTGTATAAAGATTTTTCTGATAGTGAGTAGTCATTGTTACCAT
The DNA here is from genome assembly GCF_951640355.1 of Cnephaeus nilssonii. NCBI lineage: Eukaryota > Metazoa > Chordata > Mammalia > Chiroptera > Vespertilionidae > Cnephaeus > Cnephaeus nilssonii. Next base: position 17,804,483 of record NC_137094.1, on the reverse strand, counting down.
TATAAAAACAGTATTGTCTAAAACTCACATACATATACACATGGGTGTGCACACACACACATATCCTGGAGAAATGATTGCTGAAAAATGAAGATCTTGCCTCAGTTTAGCCACCGTCTATTTTGTACTCTTAACACCGCATATTCTAATGCCTCACTTTTTCCTGCCCAAGAAAGAGAGTGGAGAAATATTTCCAAGTGATATAAATATTGGAAGTGATCTTAGCTGTTTCTAAATAACATATGTGTGTGCAAGGCTTGCCTTTCACCAGATGGTGAGGTGTGAGTTTTTCCTGCTGAATGATTTCTTCATTTCCCATACAACACCCACATAGACATTTCAAACTCCATCCTCACAATTAATTTTCACTTAACATGTTAATATAACAAGAAGTGCCACTGGTGCCAAGTTCATATTTAAGTCACCAAGCTATTCTGTTGCCCGGCCGGCATGGCTCAGTGGTTGAGTGTCGACCTATGAACCAGGAGGTCAGGGTTCGATTCCCGGTCAGGGCACATGCCCGGGTTGCGGGCTCCATCCCCAGTGTGGGGCGTGCAAGAGGCAGCCGATCCATGAGTCTCTCTCATCATTGATGTTTCTTTCTCTCTCTCCCTCTCCCTTCCTCTCTGAAATCAATAAAATATATATACATATATTAAAAATAATTAATAAATCATCAAGCTATTCTTATAATAAATCATAGGGACTGAAATGGAAGACTCAGCACTAGCTACCTCCTTCCTTCCTCTTGAGAATGTCAGCTCATCAGCTTCCAATAAGGAATGAATTCAAGGCAACTTAAGAAGTGGGAGGTCCCTGTCCACTTATGTCCATAAAAATGCCAAGATTCTCCTACCTCTCTGATTTTATTTTTTTAAATACTTGTACGCTTTCTTCACCTTTCAACGAGCACATTCTTAATTATTCTTACAATCTGTGTTGAAGCATCACCTCCCTGGGGAGGCTTTCTTGATGCCCGCAGGGTCTGCATTATTCCCTGAGAACGTCCATTGCAGCGCGTTCGCTCCCGCTAAGCCTTCTCCCACCTTTCAAAGCCTCCTTCGAGTCAGGGGCTCAGATCATTTTCGTGCAGCTACAGGTTTTTCGTGTGTGATGGACAAATAACAAAACTGATTTCAAGGTCAAGCGTGGCTGCCTTCCTCCCAGACTCCCTCATTAAGGGATGGGTGTTTGGGGAACATGGGCGTTGTGTATTTCCGGTCATCAGGTCCATTTCGTGACTGGACTGTGTGTCCGACTGGTAGCAAGGGGTAACCCTGAAAGAGGCTTCCGGCGGGGAAACCCAGTAGAACGTCACATATTTTAATGTTCTTGGTTCACCAGCTTTGGCATTTTCTAGAGTTCTTTGTAGGCAGTTAGAACCTAAATTAATAATGGATTTTGGGTAGTTATTTCTGAACATCTGATTTCTTATCTGAAAGTTGTTTAACATGATATATGTCATTGAGGTTAAATTATACAGATACATACACACACACACACACATACATATATATATAAATTATACAGATATATATATACACACACACACATACATATATATATAAATTATACAGATATATATATACACACACACATACATATAGCCATCAATATATGTAAATATATATAGTGAAGTTTAAGAATATTTATATATACATATACATATACATATACATGCATCATCCTATCTAATAATAGAGTAACATGTAAATTACCATCACTCCGCTACGCCCACGATTGGGCGGCGGGAGGCTGGGGGGCAGGACTCGGGGTGGCCTATCCGGCCATTTGAGAGGCACGGATCCGCGGCCACTGAGGGGGGCTACCCTGCTGTTGAGAGGCGCAGGGGGCGGGACTCCCGCCCCCTGCGCCTCTCAACGGCCAGATCCACGGCCGCTGAGGGGGCTGCCGCGGACACCCAGCTGCGCCTCTCAACGGCAGGGTAGCCCCCCTCAGCGGCCACGGACCATCAAAAGTGGGGGAGCTGGGTGCCTGTCTGCTCCGGTACCAGGCCTTTCAGAAGCCTCCGCCGAGCCGGAGGCTTCTGAAAGGCCTGGTGCCCCAGCGGACAGGCACCAAGCTCCACCAAGAAAAGCGAAAGCGTGTAGGGGACCCTACACGTGCATGATTCAATCATGCACTGGGCCTCTAGTTTAACATAAAAGGAAAATATTGCTTGGTATTATGATGATGTTACTATTAAGATGATTCAATAACTATATCATTAACTCTCAGAATATTAATACCTATCAGGAACTACTAAGGAAAGAACTCTTTAGGTTAGAACCTAATAACAATAGACTTCTGAGGAAAATTATTTTTCATGGAAGATTAAGACTGCTGTTTTTCTGAGATGTATAAAAGGAGATTAATGATATTAAAACTGTTGCTCTAGAATTCAGGAAAAAAAAGCAACCCCTTTGGAGCATTTAATTAGTTTGACACATTGAAAAACATTACAGCATTCAAACAGTATAAGGACTCGAGTGATCTGAAACACAGAAAATTGCTTCGATCCTCAGTGTTGTTGAGCTGACATACATCTGTTTGGAGCATGTGGCCCACCTCTGACTGGGTGGAATTCTATGTGTTTATTAATAAGCATTCCTCCAGTTAGATCTTGTGAGACTAAATGACTTATCAAGGCTTTCTTAAGTCTGTTCTCAGCCAGTTAGCGGATGCAAAGCTCACAACCTGACAACAGGCCAACGTCTCTGATGCATGGGCAGGTACACGCCCGCGTGCCCACGCAAACACAACACGTTCACCCTCTGGGCGTTTTACTGATGGGAGCAACAGGATCGCACCGGAACTCGACTGTTAGAGATGATCTATTTTCCTCTAAGATCAAGAAGCAATTTTGGTAGACCGCAGCCCACTCAGGCTTGTAAACAGAGCCTAGTGAGCCAACACTGTCTGAGAGGTTTTATAACACCAATTGTTCAGTCGGTCTCTATAACCGAACTTTCCCCCATGAAATAAAAACAGAAACAATCCATTTTAAACACTGGCCCTGCTCTGCACTGCTGTTTAAAGAGCTTTTGATTTTCCTGTAAATCAACACCCAGGACAGGGTTGGTTTAGTGCACCTTCCACTGCTGTTCGCTGCCTTCCGAGGGCTGTTGCCTAGCAACTGCATGGCAGAAGCTCCCAGTGCTTTCAATCACCCAGGAGCCCAGAAAACGCCGGGAGGCCGACGTAAAAAAAATAAATAAATAAAAATCTGACTTTCTCGAATGTAATTAACAATTTTATTTTCCATAAAGCTGGAGGGACTTGGACAAGACGTTACTCCTATCTCCCTGTAAGCGTGCATCCTTAATTATAATTGCTTATCTTAAAAGCTGTGAAATGAAAAATAATAAAGACGACCATAAAAAAGAAACCCAGGATCTCACGCAATCCTACTGTTTTAAAAGCCCTCTCTCTCGTTCCTGCGTGGGCTGAGCAGGATGACCCCCTCTAAGGTGGCCTCACCCTCCAAGTGCCCCCAAGTCTAGCCCTTCCTATGTTTTTTATCGTTGAATTTCGATAGCCACTTGGACCCTGGCGTCTTTTGAGTTTATGACTTTAGGTCTTGCGGTCAAAGTACAACGCAAAATTCAATGTATTTCAGCATTCATTGCTACTGATTGGTATTTTAGTTGTTTGGTACAAAATCTATTCCTTATATGTTAAGCACATATTGCCAACACCTCTTAATTTTTTCTTTTTTTTAATCCTCACCTGAGGATGTTTTTCCATTGATTTTTAGAGCGAGTGGAAGGGAGGAGGGAAAGACAGAGCGAGAAACATCGATGTGAGAGAGACCCATTGATTGACTGCCTCCAACTGGGGTTCGTGCCCTTGACTGGAATCGAACCTGAGACTCTTCAGTCTGCGGGCCGACACTCTATCCACTGAGCCAACACCTCTTTTAATAATTACTTTCCCAGTCTTTATGCTGTGTGACTGTGACCTGGCTCAATCGATACTGTTTTCATTTAGTACTATTTTATTTCATACAGTTGAGTTGTCAGAACTAAGGGAGACTTTGAACAGTCTCTGGTTTATTGTCCAGGCTAACCCTCTAACTTACCTGCCTCTCACCCATCGTACAGATGAGGCAGAGGAAAACGAAATACTTTGCCCAAGGCTTTCACAACAATTATTTCTTTAAAGATAGAACTGGGGTTAGATGCCTCCCCTTCCCTCTCAATCACTAACTCATAGTCTAGTACTCTCTTTTAAAAAAATTTTTATTTTTCACTTATGGTTTACATTCAACATTATTTTGTAGTAGAGGCCTGGTGCACAAATTCGTGCATGGGTGGGGTCCCTCAGCCTGGCTGGTGGGAGGTTGGCCAGCCATGGGAGGTTGGCTGTGAGAGCCCACTGACCACCAGCAGGCAGCTCCTGCATTGAGCGTCTGCCCCCCTAGTGGTCAGTGCGCATCATAGCAACCAGTCGACCAGTCATTTGGTCACTTAGTCTTTTATATATATAGATTAGTTTCAAGGTAATACAGCACAGTAGTTAGACAATCATGTACTTTACAAAGTGGGCCCCCTGATATTTCCAGTACCCACCTTGAACCACACACAGTTATCACAATATTATTGACTCTGTTCCCTATGCTGTAGTACTTTCTCTTAAGAAACATTTTTTTCCTGGGAATAAAATTACACAGGTAAAAAATATATATATATATCAAAAACGTGTGTTTTTTCATGGAAACTTTTGTAATTTAATTCATTGTTTTATTTTTCATATTATTTTAAAATATTACCACCCCAAGGTAAATTATTCTAATTTACCTATTTTATTTCAAACAGATCATGTTGTTTGTGAAGAAGAGTTTAAATACGCCATGTTAGCTTTAAACTGTATATGCCCAGCAACATCTACACTTATCACACTACTGGTTCATACCTCTAGAGGGCAGTAAGTATATTTTTTCTTTAAGATAATGCATTTTAAATTATATTTTAAAAATAAGTGCAGTTATGTGATTTAGAAATATAGCAAGCCAAGGTATACAGCTAGATATGTACCTATATTGTATTTGTGTGTTACCTTCGTCTGATGGAGAGACAGATGGATAGATAGACAGACAAATATAGACCCATTAAGGGGTCCAAGACATACAGGAAATCGACAGTGATTGGCTGTCTCTTCTAACGAATCTTGAGATAATCTGTTTCATCCTAAATCCTAAGTGTCTACATCATTTGTTACACCTAGGATTAGGGCATGGTTTCTAATTTCCAGATGAATGCTTAACAAATAAAACATTAAAGAACAAGATGATGACAATCACTAGTATAAAATCTTAAAGCCATTTTTTTTCTATGTGAAGTAAGTTTTTAGTCTTGAAGCTATCTTTACACAATTGACCTCTAAATAAAAACATTCAGTTAGAATAGAATGATGACAAAGTAGTAGAGAAGATTAGCTAACACAGTATAAAAGAAATCACTTTTTATATGCATTTCCAGGCAGATGGGAAGACGTTGTGTTGGAACACGCTGTTCTCATTTACTTGGATAGAGTTTCGTAAAAACACAGAGACTGTTTTTGACTTGGGTGATCAAGAAATATGTACTCGGGGAATACAGTCACCACTCCGACTTAAGGAGACAAGTGTCCCACGGCATTTCATACCGTTTCATAGTCTTTATTTGGGATTTTAGGCCAAAATTTGATTTTCTAAGTAAATCTCACTGTGGTCTCTTGTGGTTATGATGATTGAAATTAAGTTAATTGATAGCTATTTAAGTGAAGTGCCCATTAAAACAAATCAAGGAAAAGGAAAATTTCTTTCTTGGGATATAATACTAGATGGTATGAATTAAGTGAAAAAGAGTAAATGCCCTGGCGGTATTCTTAAGCAAGTTTTACTCTTTTCTTGTATCAGGTATCTGCTCTATTGAGACAATAGGAGTTTCCCAGAAACAATTTTATTAGAGTTTGGAATGGAAATATTTTTCTCCTGTACATTTACAAGCCTTTCATCTATTGATGGAAAGGATGGAACAGGGTCATGAATGAAACTGTTTTTTTGTTGACGAAAGTACTCAGCAGGGTGAAGAAATAAAATAAAATACTGGAAAGTACTTCAACACCAATTAAGTGAATATTCCTGGAACTCATCACATGGATTCATTGTTTTGCCATACCATCTTTGTCACAGAATCATAGGACTTCCAAGCAAATATCTAGACCAGCTTCCCTGTTTTGAAAACAATAAAATGAGAGCCATTGATGCTAACACACATTATTATTCTGAGACTGGTTAAACTACCTTGTCTTACCCGTAAATATTTATTGTCACACAATATTGTCTGGTAAACAAATTGCACCTGACACTAAGTTAAAAAATAATCCCAGTAACCCTTTAAATAGGACTTCCCATTATACCCTAATGAATTTTGCCTTATTAAAATAATACTGAAGACATTATTATCACATAACTAAGGATTTCCCATGATTAAGATTGACCTGCAAAATCTTAAAATACACCAATAATTTAAAAAAACACACTTATTTGACAACTAAGTGTCACAGAAATGCTATAGTTGACCAGAATAACTTTCTTTATAGAAGTTTTATTGAGATAGACTTCACACATTCTACAATTCACCCATTTTAGGTCTACAATCTAGTGTTTTGTTTTTTTTTAGTAGTCATAGAACTGTGCAGCCATCACCACTGTCTAACTCTTGAATAATTTCATCACCCCATAAAGAAGCCCTCTACGTTTTAGCAGCCTCTACATTTTCTCCCAACTCTTACTAATTTACTCTGTCTCTGTAGATTTTCCTATTTTAGACACTGCATATTGCATATAGATGGAATAATATAATATGTGTGTGTGTGTGTGTGTGTGTTTTGTGCAGCTTCTTTCACTTGGCATAATGTTTTCAAGGTATGTTAATACTGTAATATTGTACTAATTATTCCTTTTAATGACTAAACTAGAGGTCCAGTGCATGAAAATTCATGCACTGGAGCGGGGAATCCCTCAGCCCGACCTGCCCCCTCTCACAGTCTGGGAGCCCTCAGGGGTGGGAGGTGACTCGGCAATCAGGGGAAGGCGACGCCCCACACACCTCTGCTGCTGCCACTGCAGACAGCGCAAGCCTTGGTTGGTTCTTGTTACCTATACCTTGGGCTGGCCCTGGGTGGCTGGGGGGCTGAGGGGACTGGGGGACTCCAGAGGCAGGCGCACAGGGAGGGCCCACCTGCTGCCCCAGCGGGGCTGAGGGGACTGGGCACCGCCATCTTGTGGCTGTGGGAACCCCCATCTTTGAGGGCGTGGCAGTCAATTAGCATATTCCCTCCTTATTGGTGGTGGGCACCGCCATCTTTGTGAGGGTGTGATGGTTAATTAGCATATTCCCTCTTTATTAGATAGGATAATATTCCATTATAAGAATAGGTCGCCTTTTATTTTTTTATCCCTCAGAGGATGGATATTTGGGTTGTTTCTAGCATTGTAAATAAGGCTGCTCTTAACATTCATGTGAAAATTTTTATGTGGACATATGCTTTCATTTCTTTTGGGTCTATCTTAGGAGTGGAATTGATGGGACATGTGGTAACTCTGTTTAGTCTTTTTTAGGAACTGCCAGAATTTTCCCCAAAGAGATTGTAACATTATGTATCCTCACCAGCAGTGTATAAAGGGTTCAAGCTCTTCACACCCTCAGGAACACTTGTTATTATCCAACTTTTGTGTCATAACCATCCCAGTGGATGAAATGTAGTGTCCCCCTGTGCTTCTGATTTGCATTTCACTGATGGCTAATAACATTGAGCATCTTTTCATGTGCTTCTTGGCCATCTGTATGTCTCGTTTGTAGAAAAACCTATTCAGGTCCTTTGGTCATTTTTTAATTGGGTTATTTGTCTTTAATTGTTGAGTGTAATAGTGTTAATCTGCTTTTTATATATTTTAAATATAAGTACCTTATCAGATATATACCATCAGTTGAATAGAAATAGTCAACCCAACAGAAAAGCACTTAATTCAACATGTTTAATGTATTTATTAAGAATATTGTTTGACTAAAGTAATTTATGTCAAGTCTTCCGTATTTTGCTTCAATTGAAGATATAGTTGAGATTTATTTATTAAGAGAATATGTTTGAAATTTTGCCCTTGAGCTTCAGTAGAAATTAGAAAGCTCCAAGGTTGATTTAATAATAAGAGAACTGGCAAGCTGAATTAAATAGTTCAATGCGGGGGGGGGGGAGGGGGGGATGTTGACAATACTACGAAATGCTTTATGCAAGGATTATCAAACCTTTAATTGAAAACAAAGCTTACAACAATACTCAAACGTCTCCATTAAAAAGGAGAGATAATAATACTATTAAAACTTTATCCTCTAATAAATGGTGACTTTGAGTAGAAATAGTTGAGAGTCACAAGCAATTGTGTACTCTATTAGTTGATACAATGTGAAAAAAAAAGAAGCTAAGATTTTAGGATCTAACACGCATAGAAATAAATATAATACAAAACCTAAAATGGTGTAATTAAAAATATATTTTTTAAATAAAGTGCTATGCAGATTTTAGGTATTTCAAGAAAATCATAAGTGTGAGTTCTGAGACAACTGAGATGGATAAAGCAATGAGGAGCTGGAGAGCAAAGGCTCAGATCTTTTAGAGATACACCCGTCCCAGGCCAGAGGAATAATGGAATTCCTGATTCAGAGCTAGAATTAGACTTACTCAACCACCACCATCCTTTCCTTACTTCTCTTCTTCTAGCCAGTGGAAGTGTGGACACAGATGGAACCCCCCCCATTAAGGATGCATTGCCCACCTCTGGATTTTTATGTAAGAGAGATATTAATGTTAAAAAATTGTGTCTTGTATTTTGGCGTCTCTACAACAACTTAACCGGTACCCTGGCTGCTCCAAGCTCCAAGGCTGGTTAACACTCTTCTGATCTTACGTTTCCTTTTCCTGTTTTTAACATATTCATTCTAGTTCTAGTTGGTCTATAAATCATAAAGTAACTCTGAGCTGATTTCAAGTAACTGTGCCCCTTTGAGACATTACCCTGTATGTTAGCACGTGACCGGTTTTCCCTTCACTTACTTTATTACGTGTGAGTGCGCTCCATGTTCTTGGCAGTGGTCTTTCTTGTTGCTAATTGAATTAGCATTTTGATTTATTGGGAAATCTTGTTAGAAAGATGAACGTAAGTTTATTGTTTGGACACAAATTACTGTAGGATGGTGAACATGGACCATGATTTTTGGGCAAGGGGATGTCTAATTTATCAGGCCAGTTAATAGACATGAAACTGTCCCATCTTGATGACATTTCATCCTTAGGAAAATTTTATTTTATTTTTCTTTCAGTTAGTCTCATATTTTTTTCATTAGTCCCATCTGAGAGGTGATATTTTTGGTCACAGTGATAATTAATGGGGGGAGGGGGAGAGAGAATTGATAAGAAAAATATTGCCACGGTACAATTTATAGAACTTGACCACTGATTGGATATGAATGGGGAAAAGAGGGGAAAAAACAAACAAGTGAATATCTTCACCCTGAGTCTGGACAGTAGGGAATTAAGTATAAAACACGTGGTTTGGCAGAAAAGGGAGTGTGGCTGTGGAAATACCTGCTTTCTAATGCAAATAAGTGAAGGTGGCCTCGTGGCTTTTCTCAGCTCCTGGGGACGAATGAGAGCATTCAGGTCACCATGGAGGCCACAGGACATATACTGGGATTTAGAAGAAATGACAACTTAACCCGCTTCCCTGGGAAAGTATTACTTTTAGGAAACAGAGGGAAGAAAAGGAAGGCAAACACAGCGCAGCACAATGGGATGTAAAGTTGTAAGGAGACCTGGGGAGCTAATGAGATAGACGGCTTGAGGTTGAAGGAACCGGAGCAGACAGTTAGTAGGTTACTGGTCCCCGGGGAGTTCAGAGAAGACAAGTTTGGACAACGGAGGCTTTCTCATTTGGAGGAAGGATGAATGTGCCGCGCCAGCACAGCCAAGGGTTCGACAAGCCTGAGGGAGGGCCGGCGAAGGATGAAGAAAAGACAGACAAAGAGAATAAGCTGGGTCTAGGTGGATCTTCTGTGCCTGGCTGAGGCCACAGAGAAAGATCCAGACGGCAAGCTGATGGTTTATTTTATAGCCAGAAGTAAACAAGGTAGTGGTCACCATAGTTACAATGTTCTTGTGAGTTTCACTTGCTTTGGCAGCACTTGCTGCCCCTCCCACAGCCCATTAGCTACCCAGGAAAGATCTAGGGAGCAGTCACAAGATCAAGCTTAATTATGCTAAGGGGGCTGTGCCCTCTAAGCTGGGACTTGTTTGCGGCTTTGCCAGCAGGTCAGCCCGAGGCTTAACCCTATAACCGCTCCCTACAGATGAACAAAAGCAGAGATGCCCTGAAAATGAACCGGGGAGACCACCACATACGTAGGTTTGTCCACAAAGATAAGAAAAATAGCCCTGGCCGGTTTGGCTCAGTGGATTAGAGCATCGGCCTGTGAACTGAAGGGTCCTGGGTTTGATTCCCTTCAAGGGCACATGCCCGGGTAGGGGGCGTGCAGGAGGCAGCTGATCATGACTCTCATCATTGATGTTTCTTTCTCTCTCTCCCTCTCCCTTCCTCTCTGAAACCAATAAAAATATATTTAAAAAAAAATAGTGAACACTCTATTGGACTGAAATGTCAAGGAAAGCTTTCCCTGTGTATGTTTTCAGGTGTGAGAGCTTAGGACAGTGGTCAGCAAACTGCATCTTGCGAGCCACATGCGGCTCTTTGGCCCCTGGAGTGTGGCTCTTCCACAACATACCACGGCCTGGGCGAGTCTATTTTGAAGAAGTGGCGTTAGAAGAAGTTGAAGTTTAAAAAATTTGGCTCTACAAAGAAATGTCAATCGTTGTGCTGTTGATATTTGGCTCTGTTGACTAATGAGTTTGCCGACCACTGACCTACACGAATACCTCCATTCCTGGGTTGTTTCCTTCGCTTGGGAAATGCTTTCATTCTCAAACCAAATGCTCAGTGTTTGTAAAATGCTGGGGAGGGTCTTGTTTAACTCTCTCTCATGAGATTGTGTGCACTTGAACGTAAGTGAAACTTAGGCTTTCTGAAATCGTTGTTTCTCCAGAGATTAACAGTTTTGTGAAATCTGCATCCCCAGTAGAAACATATTAAGTCAAAATGCGGTGTAATTAATTTGCCTGTGTGTGCTGGAGAAATGCTGGATCTGTTATTTCCTGCCCTTGCTGCCTTAGTGTTCCAGGGCAGAATTTATAGTGCTTTGAGATGGGTAGTATTTTTCCAGAAAAATAAAATTACATACTCAAGTAAGATTGGGAAATGCTAGTTAAACATGACATTTTTCATGGCTTGGGTTATTTTTCTTTTCTTGTTTTTGTTTACTTTTTTAGTTGAACTAGTTTCAGACTTAGAGAAAAGTTACAAAAAAAAGAACATACCCTTTCCATATAAATGACCGAATGTTCACATCTTATTTACATAATCGCAGCATACTGATCCAAATGAGGAACTGTTATTGATTCAATGATCGGCCTTATTAGAATTTTATTTGTTTTCTCATTCATTTCTAGCCCAGGATTTGCCCAAGGTCTTTCCTCGGGGCGCCTCCATTCGGGTGTCTCTTTCTGTGTCTAAATTCCTCTTGGGAAGTTGGTCAGATTAGATGAGGGCTCCCCCCAAGCACTTCATGTAACTGAATCACCCTTGAAGGGCCCTGTCTCCAGATACAGTCACCTCTGAGGTCCGGGGAGTTGAGACTGCAACCTAGGAATTTGGGGGTGGGAGTGGGGGGTGGGCTGTGCTTGTAACAGCTGTGGAGGGTGGGGACACCAGGTTTTATGGGGTCACGTCTATGAGTGTTTATTGTTCCCACTGTGCCGATAGTTCTGCAGATCCACAGAAGCCTGCTTCTTTGGTCATGGAAAATAGAAAAGATGGGGGTTGTCCCTCTACTCCTGGTGGTCCTGTCTCCATCTCTCCCACCCACAAAGACCACACAAGACAAAATACGCCCTCAACGCTGGAGGCCTGAATAGGGATAATCACAAGAAAAGGGAAAACATACCTCCGGAAGTTACTCTTATTGTCATTATTTCTATTAAAAGATGTTTTTATTGATTTCAGAGAGACGAAGGGAGAGAGAGAGAGAAACATCAGTGATGAGAGAAAATCATCCATCAGCTGCCTCCTGCACGCCCCCTACTTGGGGATGGAGCCCACAACCCGGGCATGCGCCCTGTCCAGGAATTGAGCCGTGACCTCCTGGTTCCTAGGCCAACACTCAACCACTGAGCCACACCAGCTGGGCTTATTATTTCTTTTTTATATAAGCTAACAGGCACTGAAATCCTGCATGAAAAGCCATTTTATTAGGTGCATCCACAGTCCCTCTGACTACCTGGGAAATGCTTTTCTAGGCACACCTGTTAATGAACACCTGGAACAGTGTCCTCGCTTTCGAGAATATTCTGAGAAATCCGGATGCCTCTCTGCTCAGAAAGCCCCTACTAGCTCACCCTTCCTCATCAAAGGAGACGCAAACAGGACGCTTTTACTGAAGGCCCTCTGTGCTCTCTGCTCATCTGCATTTATGTCCTCACCTCCCCTGATTCTCTCATATACGCAGCCTGTTCTTCAAATAACGAGATCCCGAAGAGACTTCGTGGCTTCCGCCTCCTACATCTTTTTATAAAGTCGTTCCCTCTGCCTCGAATTCCTTTCCTCTGCCTCCTTCGAGGAGGCTGCTAAATCCACAATTCCATCTCCTCTCGAATATTTTTAAACCCCAGTTTCATGTGATTCCTCCCCCCCCCGTGAATCCACACAGTGTTATTATTTTCTGCCAGAGCCTCTAGCACAGTCCTGTTGTGTGTTTATTTCTCCTGACTGAGTTGGCTGTAGCTTCAGTCAAGGTAGAGAACACCTCTTACTCATTCTTACACCTTCTAGAATGTTTTTCACAGCCCGGGTGCCTCAGTGAAAATGATGTAAATAAAGGGCCTAAAAGATGCTCAAAGTGGTTGGTTCGAAGCCCTGTATGAGCAACAGCCACTGTCCCTGCTCAGAGAGAAGTGATGACTAAGGAAATAAAATCCATGCGCTTTCATCAGTGAAAAAGAAGAGAAAGGAAGCCCTAGCTGGTGTGGCTCAGTGGATACAGCACTGGCCTGCGGACCAAAGGGTCCCGGGTTCGATGCCGGTCAGGGACACATACCTCGGTGCAGGCTCCTCCCCAGCCCGGGCCCTGGTCAGGGCACATGCAGGAGGCAACCAATTGATGTGTCTCTCTCCCACTGATATTTCTCTGTCTTTCCCCTCTCTCTCCCACTGTCTCTAAAAATCAATGGAAAAATATCCTGTGGTGAGGATTAACCAAAAAAAAGAAAAAAAAAAAAAGGAAGTGGAAAGGAGATTTTAAGGAGTGAGGAAGATGGGAAGTGGATAAAGGAATGTTTTCTGATGAAACCCCTGCCCTAGGGCATGGGAAGGTGCAGATGCAGCAAGAAACGTGCCAACCTCCAGCGAGGCTCTGAGTGCAACATTTCTAGAAAGAGCGGTCCCATTTTCATTGAATTCTGAACACAGAACAGCAAGTTCCCCCTGCTCCGCCCACCACAGCACCGCTGCCCTGCAATCAGGCTTAACCATTAACCCCTGGGAAAGGCCAGTGGGATCCTAGGTGAATACCCAGAAAACGTCTGAGCTACTTGCAAGCAGATAGCTGGGGGTCGGGGTCCAGCCCTCTGTCACCTGGTATTGGGAGGCCCCAGACTGAAGAGGCTGGTTCCTCTGGCTCAGCATGAGGGAGAACCCCCCGCTTACCAAACCCTGGTCACAGGCCAACAGGGTCTCCGGCCACTGGCTGCCTCCCGGGGGGAAGGAGGCCGATGCCTGGCTCACACCGGGCGTGTCTGGGGCCCCCAGGGAGGGGGGTGCTGTGCGCACTGGGGCCCACGCTCACTGCCCTCTGGGTGTGTATGTGTGTGCTTGTGTTGCAGAGAGGGCCAGCAGTCGCCCGAGCAGTGGCAGAAGACCTACGGCAGGTGCTCGGGGAACGAGGTGTACCACATCACCCTGGAAGAGAGCGCCTTTTTCGCCGAGTACGAAGGGAAGAGTTTTACGTACGCCTCCTTCCACGCACACAAAAAGTATGTTCCTCCTGCTTCCGGGGTGGAAGTAACATACACCGAGTGGCCCGATGATGATGATCTCTGAACGCATAAAAATCTGGCCACTCCGTGTCTATCCTATAGAATAAAAGGCTAATATGCAAATTGTCCCCTCGACCAGGAGTTCGACCAGCAGGCAGGCCAGCCAACCGCCCATGTCCCCTGCCCCTGGCCAGGCTGGCCAGACCCCACCCATGCACGAATTCATGCACCGGGCCTCTAAGATATATATATATATATATACACACACACACTGAGTGGCCAGATTACTATGCGTTCAGAGATCATAATAATCTGGCCACTCAGTGTATATCCTATATAATAAAAGGCTAATATGCAAACTGTCCCCTCGACCAGGAGTTTGACCAGCAGGCAGGCCGGCCAACCGCCCATGTCCCCTTCCCCTGGCCAGGCTGGCCAGACCCCACCCATGCACGAATTCATGCACCAGGCCTCTATATACTGAGTGGCCAGATCATTATGCGTTCAGAGATCGTAACAATCTGGCCACTCAGTGTAGGACTGTGTCAGACCTTTAGGACATAGGCTTCTACAATATTTGCTTGGGGGTCGAAAATATTCCCCGGATTATTTTGGGGGGGTTGTAATTCCCCTCTGCCTTAGCAGTGTTGACGTATTTTCCTGCAGATGCAAACGTAAGGGAATAAAACACGGGCCCCTGCCGAGTTACAATTCCGAAAACTCTTCTATTTTCTTTTTTTATGTCAAGGTTTGGTGTCTGCTTGATTGGCGTCAGGAGGGAGGATAACAAAAACATTCTACTGAACCCAGGTCCCCGGTACATTATGAACGCCACGGATATATGTTTTTATATTAACATCACCAAGGAAGAGAACTCGGCGTTTAAAAACCAAGACCAGCAGAAAAAGAGCAACTTCTCGCGGTCCTTCTATCACGGGCCTTCGAGGCTACCTGTGCACAGCATCATCGCCAGCATGGGTAGGTCCGGTTAAACGTGGAAATTATGTTTGTTTCTTTCTTTGTAAGAGAATAATAGATATACTTCATTTTCTACTAAGATCTCAAAGCCAAATTTAAAACATACTTGTGTCTATTACAAAGTGGATGTAATTAAATAGACAGAACAAAAATGCTCAGCTGTTAAATTGGTAAAATAGTAAACGAATTCAAAGCTGCCAACAATTGTTTGATATTTCTGCTTAGGATATAAGCACCTGACACCTCTATGTTGCCTTTGTAAGTGTTCCACCTAGGAATCCAAGGCTACTTGAAATATTCTTTGTTCTTCTTTTTATATATATATATTTTTTAATTGATTTTTTACAGAGAGGAAGGGAGAGGGATAGAGAGTTAGAAACG
Organism: Cnephaeus nilssonii; assembly: GCF_951640355.1. Taxonomy (NCBI): domain Eukaryota; kingdom Metazoa; phylum Chordata; class Mammalia; order Chiroptera; family Vespertilionidae; genus Cnephaeus; species Cnephaeus nilssonii. The sequence continues at coordinate 17,788,943 of NC_137094.1, read as the reverse complement.
TCATTGAGAGATCAGCTGCCTCCTGCACACCTCCTGCGGGGGTAGGCCCTCAACCCAGGTACATGCCCTTGACCGGAATCGACCCTGGGACCTTTCAGTCCGCAGGCCGACGCTCTATCCACTGAGCCAAACCGGTCAGGGCTTCTTTGTTCTTCTTAAAGCTCCCTTTGAAGTGAAAGGATAAACAAGATTTCCTGGTTAAAACTGATTACCTTTTACTTCACCTTGATCACTAAAGGATGGATACGTCATAACGGTGGCAAATGCTCTGATGGACTCTCGTGTTTCGTTGCGTTAGGCACGGTGGCTATCGACTTGCAAGACACCAGCTGTCGGTCGGCCAGTGGCCCTACCCTGACTCTTCCTACGGAGGGAATCAAAGAGCTCCGAAGGCCCAGCATCGCCCCTGTCCTAGAGGTTGCAGATGCATCATCCCTTCAAACATGTGACCTCCTCAGTGACCAATCAGAAGATGAAGCTACACCGGATGACAAAATGTCCTCAAACTTAGAGTATGCTGAGGTTCTCTTAAGATTTACTGGGATTGGTGCTTGCCACGGGAACTAATGTGCATACCTACCTACTGGACATCTTGACGCAATCCTACGTATTGCTACCCAAACAGCCTTCCCACTGGGCAGTATCTCCCTTGACTATAAAGTATTCGAAACCCTGGAATTTCCGACTGCAGCATATAGGGTGGGCCAAAAGTAGGAAACACGGAGTTTATCCTTGTATCATTATTTATTAATTATTGTATTATTTCCTACAGGAACAACTGTAAACCTACTTTTGCCCCACCCTGTGTATTTCCGGGTTCAGTTTTCTCTCATGGATCCTTTATCCTGAAAGGAAAAAGTACCTAAACCAGTATTTCCATGATGTAAGCCGCGTTTTTGTAATCGTTGGTTTTAAATGGAGGACTGGCAAACTCTTTTTGAAAAGAACCAGCTAGTAAATATTTTATACTCTATGGACCACATGGTCTTTGCAGCAGCTACTCAAGTCTGCATGTGAAGCATGAAAGTTACCCAGAGACAATGAATGACTTGGTTGGCTGTGTTCTTAAAAAAAAATACAGATACTGAAATTTGAATTTCATATAATTTTCATGTGACATGTAATATTCTTCTTCTTTTGATTTCTTCTCCAACTATTTAAAAACTAGAGGCCCGGTGAATGAAATTCGTGCAAGAGTAGGCCTTCCTTCCCCCGGCTGCCCTCTGGCACCCGGGACCCGGGCTTCCCTCGCAGCCCCGGCTTCGTCCGGAAGGTCATCTGGAAGGACCTCCGGTCTAATTAGCATATTACGCTTTTATTATTATAAATGTCAAAACCACTTTTAATTCACAAAACCAGGCAGGTGTTGGACCATATTTGGTACATGGGTTCTAGTCTGCCTCCCTGGTTCTAATCTATTTCCTTACCAAACTGTAGTTGCAACATAAACTCACTGTATGTCACTCTATCAACATAGAGGATTGTAGCTGTAACTGAATAGCCCCGCTTTGCATGTGCTATTCTGGGTGATTCAGTATTTCCTACTGCATTACAGGTACGCTAAAGGCTACCCGCCCTACTCTCCATACATAGGAAGTTCACCCACGTTTTGCCATCTCCTTCACGAAAAAGTGCCATTTTGCTGCTTAAGGCTAGACAAGGTAAGCCCCTGTCACTGCTTTTCTGCGAAGTTAAATCCTCTATTTCCTAATGACATACATGCAAATCATCTTGTACAGTCTACATAGTAAATAATTTGCATAGAGTAAAGTGGGTTCGAAGACTATGATCTTTTCCAATGGAAATGTAGTAAAGAAAATGGTGAATTTTACTTTCTTAACTGCACTAAGTTATCCAAATTACCCAATGAATCTGTCAGTCATATATATATTGATTTCAGAGAGGAAGGGAGAGGAGGAGAGAGATAGAAACATCAATGATGAGAGAGAATCATGAGTCAGCTGCCTCCTGCATGGCCCCTACTGGGGATCGAGCCTACAACCTGGGCATGTGCCCTGACCAGGAATAGAACTGTGACCTCCTGGTTCATAGGTCAATGCTCGACCACTGAGCCACGCCAGCCAGTCTGTCAGTCATGTTTTTAAAGAGCAAAACAGAGGTGTCTGAATCTTGAACCTGTGAACTCTCCATATCCAACAACAACAAAATCCCTTCAGGTATTCCGTGCTCGGGGTCCATGGTTCTATAATTATAATATTTCTATACTTGTGGAGATGAAAGTCATGGGTAGATGATTTTTTCCAGTTTCACTGAAGTATGATCAACAAGTAAAAATGGTGTATGTTTGCAATATGTAATGTGCTGTTTTGATAGACATATACATTGGGATAATTTTTAAATGTAGATTTAGTGGCAAGTTTACTTTACAATAGAACATGTGTACATGGGTGTTGCTTATTTTTCATCAAGCTACATACCTGCAATTTATGTTTCTGATCAACACATGTTATTTCCTGAAACATGCTGGAGAATTGGGTATAGAAAAATGGAACTATTTTCAAATTTGTTAGAAAATAAAAAGATTTACTAGGGTTAGATTAATTTTACATAGCCATATATCTTAACTTTTTTTTTTCACCAAATTTTAGCAGGGTATAAAAATGGCTTTTCTTTGCATGATTTTTCTCCTGTAGAGTTGCCAGCATAACTACTATGAAGACGCAAAAGCCTATGGATTCAAAAATAAACTTATTATAGTTGCAGCTGAAACAGCTGGAAATGGATTGTATAATTTTATCGTTCCTCTCAGGGCTTATTACAGACCAAAGAAAGAACTCAACCCCATAGTACTGCTGTTGGATAATCCGTAAGTATGTTTACAAGTAAATACAAGAATAAGATGAAGAGTTTTTAATATTATCTCAAAAATAATTTCATTTGCTTAGGATATTTTCAACCAGACACATTATGGCATGTGATTCATTGGGAGATATAGTCAGTGTTATGCTATAAAATAACCACTGGATTTGGTTGTATTTCACAAATATGATTTGAACCATTGCTGGAATACTCTGAGCTCTTAAAACTATTTTGGCATGTGGTCATTACTCTGGTGTGCCAGTGGGACACATACCACCAAAATAATTACAGTCATTTTCTTTAATTCATCAACTAATCTAGAAGAACTCTGCCCAAACTGGGCACTTTTGTTGTCTTCCTAAAGAACCGTTAATTATCAGAGAAGCGTATTTATGATCCATTTTTGATGTTGTGCCATGACTTTGATTCTTCCACCATTAGAGTATACATTTGATCACTAACATGAATAAGGCATGTTTCACTGTGTTCATTCGTTTTGAAAACGTTGGATTGATAGGCTTTGTGAAATTTGACTACTCAAGCATTGCAAAATCCTTCTGCAAATGCAAACATCGGTCACTGAATCCTATTGCCAAATTTAGTATATCCTAAAATTATAATATCCCTCTCTGTGATTCAAAATTAGTCGCAGATGGCCTCGAGATCAATAGCTTATTTGGGATCCTCCAACTCTCCTCTTAACTTCCAAAGTGATCCAAATACCAGGATAAACGGGATGAGGACAAACTCTGTGGTCTTGTCTCTGCCTTTAAAATTTATCAACAGAAATTTCTCAAAAGAGAGATATCTCCATAATATACTATAACCTTTTATGCAATTCATAGTTCATTGTTTTCTCAACTATATGGTATTACCTAGCTGATAGGTTTTTGATATATGCAAAAAATACTTTGTCAGTTCTTTTTTAAAAAAAAATATTTTTATTGATTTCAGAGAGGAAGGGAGAGGGAAAGAGAGATAAACATCAATGATGAGAGATAATCATTGATCGGTTGCCTACTGTGCACCCCCAACTGGGGACCAAGCCCACAACCCAGGCATGTGCCCTTGACCGGGAATCGAACCCTGACCTTCTGGTTCATAGGTGGATGCTCAACCACTGAGCCACACAATACAAAAACAAGTATTGTATTTTAATTTTGGATTATTTTGCACTAAAAATTTCCTTTGCTTTCCTGATGACTTAGATTTTGCAATCCACTCTTCACTGTCCGTTAGATAATTTTTATGGGGTTTGATTTTCTTTCAAAGGGTTAGGATGACTGGAATGGTTGTAAAATGTATTAGCTCCTGACTACTTCCCGAAAGTGCTATCTAACGTTTTTATTTGTTGTCCTCTGTTCCTTTGGTCAAAAATGAGGAAACAAAAAACTAAAGACCAATAAATCATGTTCCAGGAAGTTTCATGGAATCCTTTTTGCAACAATGAGGTTCCTGTTGCCCTGCAGAGGCTGGTCTTTTGCAACGTATCCTACAATATTACAAAGAAATAAGATGCCATCATGTTTCTGATTTAGAAAGCAGAACAATTCTGACTGCATTATATTATTCATCTTGAGTACAAATGACACTTTCTAATCACTATTAAGGGTGGGGGGGGGGAAGCACCTAAAATTAATCTTGTCAATGGTGTTGGTTTTGGAAATGCAAACTAAGTCCACTTCCTTTCCCTGGTGGCGTTGCCCTTGTTGTGACCTTGTGTTTCATTTTGTAACCCATCTGCCACTCAGGCCAGATATACATTTTCTGGATGCAATCTGTTGGTTCCCAATGGTTTACTACATGGTGGGCTCTATTGACAAGTAGGTGACAAAGTGTGTGGCACGCTAACTGGTGTGGTGTCCCGTGGTTCGTCCTGTGCTGTGGCCCGTGTTGCATGACGAGTGGACTTGGCCGTGTAGTATCCTGTAGATGACGTATCCTGCATGTAGAGCTTACGGTCGCGTGTGGTGTTCATCTTGTAGTCCAACTTCCTAAGCGGTCACCTGTGGTTGAACTGAAGCAAATTTTGCTGCATGTCGATTTTGTTGATTTTTGCCCGGTTTCTAAAGCTGTCTCAGTTCTGTGTTGTCCACAGCAACAACATGATTGCTTTTGATATCTGGTTGAGAAAAACCCAAAGGTTCAGCGTTGTGAGGCATCAACACCTTTATCTTAACTTCAGGGAACCTTCCAAATAATTCAGAAATGCTCATTTTAAGTCAGACTTATAAATTGGAGCATTTCCTCAAGAATTTATTCTAGTAACATATATCAGAGCTCATAATTTCTAAAAAGTTGTTAATTTAAAGGTCAAATGTGTGCAATGCTTCCCTATTAAAATGAAAATTATTTTACACAGATGAACATGACATTATAAAAGTATAAGAACTAAAAGATAACAACTAATATTCCTATAACATGTGTTAATTTTTTATTTTAAAAAAATGTCAACCAGAGCCTTCAAAATAAAATGTTCAACTTTCTCAGTTGAGAGTGTTATGCTTACATGTTGCCCTGTTGAAGAAAATAGTTCTGTAACTTTGAAAGTGTTTATTGGCTGTGAGTACACTGAAGACCAAACAGAGTGACATACATTTAGCCTCCATTCTACAATAATAAAATTTACATGACCAGTTGTCATAATACCAAGTAACTAAAATGTAGTTAGAGATATGAAAACTACTTAAACCATGAACGTGAACATGTCCCACATTTTGTCACTAGTAAGGTTTCTCTGAAGTGATAGTATTCGCTTAGAATTCATTGGAAGAACGGGCTATTTAAAGGAGAATGAACCGCCCATCCGTCTTTGCCTATGTACCTCTGACACAGATTCTTCCTCTGTAACAGTATGTATGTGAGGAGAAGAACTGAGAGCATCTAATTCCTAAGAGAGATGAAGGAGGATTGCCTACCTGTTGATAATTATTGAAGCTGGGTGAATGGTTTTTAGCTTCTGTTTGAGATTTAAAAACCCTTCAAATGACTTACAACACACTCACAAACACTCCCTTATATCTAACATTCACCTTCTAGTTCTCCCTGAAGGGAGGTCTTAGAGCAGGCTAGAAAGGGAAGTTTTGCCCCTTAGACTGTCTGGAACTTTTTTTCATCCACACAGACTTTTCTCTTCGGCCGCCATCTGGTGGCCAAACTGTGCAAAGCAGCCACGCTGAAGATAACTTGGTTGGCAGGGAGTGGGGACAAAGTATGATAGGACCAAAAATAGGACCAGAGTCATAGGAGCATTGAACAGACTGTCCAACCTATGAGGGAAGGCGGGGGGAGGGCGATGAGGGGGTAAGAGATCAACCAAAGGACTTGTATGCATGCATATGAGCAAAACCAATGGATATAGATAGTGGGGGGAGAGGTCAAGGGGGGAAAAAGGAGACCCATGTAATATTTTAAATAATAAAGAATTAAAAAAGAATAAATTGGCAGCCTAGTTTAAAAAAAAGGAAACAAGAATATAATGCAATATTAAGTTAATATAAAAATGATAAAGTTAAAACATAATAAAAATGTTTCTACAGGGTTCAGAAATGCCATTCAATTTTTAATAAATTGTTTTCCATAGATTTAAACTCATAGTTAATACTAATTACTAACATTATTTGCCAAGATTACATGTAAACAGCAGCAGCCAGTATTCTGAGTATGGAATTAGCGACTTTAAGGTATAGGGACGAGCTCTCCAGCCCAGGTTCTCTCCTAGGGGAACTTTGGTCAAATGTCAATTTCATTGATTTATTGCTGATGAAATAGCCATCGTTCCTATCATAACTTCTATCCATACATCTTTTTGTAGTCAAGTTCACCTTCTCCCACCTATCTTTACCTTCTCCTATATAGTAATAATGGAGATTTTTATTTTTAATGGTGGAGAAAAGATTTTAAGAGCTGAAATATCAGAACGTGATTTAAAATGATAATAAGGCGGGTTGAAGGCATCTGACCTGGGCATAATTTTTACAGTCCATAATTTTTACAGGGACCAGGCCACATTCATTTCTCACCTGCTTCTGTCTTTCTTTAATGCACTTTCATAGATGTAAGAACAATTATGATGCATTTCCCAGATAAAAAGAAGATCTAAGTAAAGTATTGGTCGGCATTTTGCTCAGTCATCATATTGATTGGATGATAGGGTCCTGGCCCCTGGCACCATAGAAAATTTATTTGGAATAACATTCTGTTTCCACACCTTTAGCCATAAAATCTCTGCCACAGAACACTGTTCCTGAATTCAAGCACAGTCTTTTTTCTGGACTACTCCTGGGGATCTTGGACTCAAAGCTTTGGTAATACCCTCTCACCGTATCGCAGAGTAAGAAATCCTGCCTCCCACCTTCCCGTGGGAGAAAAAACACTTCCCTCCACCCCGGCTAATTCAACCACCATCGCGCACTTGGGAAAGGCCTTCAGGCAACTGACTGTGCCGTTGAAGAATCTAAAAGGAACTGCTGCTCTTTAAGCTTCACACTTGCTGTGTTAAATTAGAAGCTTTGCAAATCAGTCAGCCCGATTCTTATCTGCCTTCAAGCAACTCCGTACCTAGCACCATGTTCCGCTCACTCACGTGCAGTCTCTCAGCCAGTGCAGGCCTGTTTTTCTAGTTCATGTGAAACAGGCAACGAGATAGCGGCTTCCTAGTTTCAGCTTTCAGGGTAACGTTTTCTTTTCATTCAGTGCTAGGCAAAGTGTTTATCGGCAATCTGGGAAAAGACTGACGCTATCATAACGTGCGATAACTTGTATGAGAGGTTAGCACCCTTATTTAATGCAACCAAAGAAATCAGGTTATTCAGCCACCTACTCCAAAACTTTAGGCTAACTAAACGGGAGTCTTGAGTACCACTATTCATGTATTTCACATGCTCTTGGCTGTGTAGAGCCAACCGCTAACATATAGCTCTACAGAAAGAAATGACAGGAATTCTAAAAGAAACATTTCCCAGTTTTATAGATCTCTATCAGGCTCGACCATCTCAGTGAACATCAGCATTCATTCTCACTCTTAACAAAAGCATCTTACGGGTGAAAAATAGGCACATGTCTTTGAAATAGTATGCTAACTGTACACACAAAATGTTAACATGTGCTATGACCCCATGATTGCAAACTGGGCGTTGTCCACGTTTTGTTAATGTAATTAATAAGTCTTATTAAGTATTCTTAATGCATATGCTTTGAGCCAGCTGAGATCTAATGAAACATAAAGAGCTCCAAAATGCAACCGCTTTCAGATCAGGAGAGAAAACTGTCTGATCATGCCCATGAACACGGGCCAGGGCCCATCTCGGTGGAAAGCACCTGTAGGGGTGACCCATGCTAGCACAGCGGGTCGCCCCGTGTGAGCGCCCATCCCAGTGCTGGGGTTTACTGAAGGAGCCTTTTTCTCTGTTGATTTCCGCCAAAGCCTCGATGACTTACTCAGGTGCGGAGTGACCTTCGCTGCCAACATGGTGGTCGTGGACAAGGAGAGCACCATGAGCGCCGAGGAGGACTACATGGCCGACGCCAAGACCATCGTCAACGTGCAGACCCTTTTCAGGTAAATGTCCACACAGCCCGCCGGCCGGGGACTCCTGCCCCGCATGGGAGGTGGCTGCTCCTCCCTCTGGTGGGAGGAATGGACACCAGATGCTCACACTGAGGTTATCTTCATCCATTGGACCCTAAGACGAAGACTGATGTAGCTCCCAATGGCTGATTAGAACTGGGTGACATTAAACTTCTAACACTGGCCCAACCGGCATGGCTCAGGGGTTAAGCTTCGATCTATGAACCAGGAGGTCACGGTTCCATTCCCAGTCAGGGCACATGCCCGGGTTGCGGGTTCGATCCCCAGTAGGGGGCGTCCAAGAGGCAGCTGATCCATGATTCTCTCTCATCATTGATGTTTCTATTTTTCCCTCTCCCTTCCTCTCTGAAATCAATTAAATATATATATATATATATATATATATATGTATACCGTACTTTCCGGCATATAAGAGGACTGGGCGTATAAGATTTTCCTGGGTTAAAAAGTCGTTTTATACGCCGGAAAATACGGTATATTGGACTATATTGATGGGATTAGATATAATGGATTAGATATATTGGACTACCGTATTTTCCGGCATATAAGACGACTTTTTAACCCAGGAAAATCTTATACGCCCAGTCGTCTTATACGCCGGAAAATACGGCATATATTTTACATATATATATTTTACTTATATATGTGTGTGTGTGTGTGTATGTGTGTGTGTGTGTGTGTGTGTGTGTATATATATATACATACATATATATACAATATAAACAGAACAAATCTGTGTCTTTTTATAGTTTAACAATAACAAATTCTAAAACATCATGTGCGGTCATAATTTGGTGGGATGGACCCTGTGTGCTAATTTTGGTTTTCTGCCCAGCCATGGCCAAAGATATGCATTTACATCCTGGGTAACTAGGCATGAAAGATTACAAGGCTGTGGACAGGTAATGTACCCCATGTTAGAGCCAAGTCTAACCTTATTATCCTCACTGTGGTCCTGTCTTTATTAATTAAACTCACCTGGACAGGAATTCCCGCTACGGTCCTCTATCTGTTTTGCTTTAATACACAATTGCAGCTAGCCCCAGAATTCTCCCAGTGGCCTGTGGCATAAAGTAGATGGTCTGTTTTTCATCTTTATATTGGTTAGTTAGCATAACTGGGCATGTCAAAGCTATTTGCTGAATGAATTAATTCAGGCAGAGAACTATGCCATAGATATCTGACACTTCTCTACAATGATACTTAACATCACTGAGTCAGCGCATAAATTAATTGTAGACAAGTTTTAAGTAGAACAAACTATATTATTTTTCAATTACATTATTGCTTTATTATAAGCCTAGAACCCAAAGAAAAGAGACTGATGATGTCATTTAATATCTAAAATGTTCTATAGGCAAAAAGTATGCAACTCTTCTTAAGGCTCAGAAATAGCATTAGCACTTGAAATATACATAATTAAATCTATTAGGTAACTAAATTTTAAAATATAAACTATTATAATGGAATATAAGCAATACATTATAAATATAAAATGCACTGCAATGAAACATTTTATTATTTAAGTCTTACTTAGTAATTCTAGGTTTCACTAGGTGGCAGACTTAGATAATGTGTTCAGTTTCTCAGTTTAAAAAGCATAAATGGTATAGGCTTATTCATTCAGAACAAAACAGGCACACCCCATAAATTTTGTTGTCCTCTCTAATTTCACCTGCACATATTAAGGAAATGACTGGGTTAATCATATTATCACCTCCTCTTCCGAAGATCTCAAAATATCTGGCCACACATGTGTATACTTATATTTGATATCATGTATTAGAAGAGGATTATAGTATCCAGGTAATCACAGATTTAACCATTTAGAATCATATATATGAAAGATAAAAGCTGTATTTCTCAAAGAAAAATTCCCAAAGGATGAAATAAATGTTCATTTGTCTGCAGCTCTGTTTTCCCCATAAATCTGTTCTCTGGCCTCAGATCGCAGCAGTGTTCCAGATGTTTCTCACGAGCTCTCCGTTCACTTGTGTTTGAGACTACTTAATCTGTGAACATTTAGTCCGCACATTTATCATCCCTAGGACAATATGTATGGCCTGGTAAATTGTGAACACATGTAGTTCCCTCTATTGGGCCACAGAGTCTAATTTAAAGGCAAGAATTCCACTTCATATATTTTTTCAGACCTTGTAGACCAAAGCTTTCCTTTTCCATTGGGTGTAACTCAATGAACTAAACTGGTTGTTCACATGGTCATGCTGTTTGGGGCAATGGCCACGCTGTGTACAGTGTGAGGGCTCCCTCTACAGGGCGTTCACATCCCAATTTTAGTCAAGGTTTCCTTTATTAATCTCCACGGTGACACTGTTCTTTTAAAAGATTTCTTAAAGAAATACTTTGGAACTCCCAGGTGGTCTGAGATTGGGCACATGGACGCATTTCCCGGGTTTACCAGATGGAGCTATGCCGGTCCAAAAGCCAATGGATATTTTTTCCTAGTAGGCCATTCTTTTCATTTTTCAATAGTTCCTGGGGGGGGGGGGGGATGCACATTTATCGAATTTGTTGTCTTTGGTGACTTTTGAGTAAGAACAAAGAGCTTCTGAAAGAATACGGATGACATGGTGTTTCTAACTAAACTAGTTATATGGCAGCACCCTCTTCATCAAGACTTTTCTCTCCTAAACAAAAAAGTGCACAAGTGAAACTGGGAAATTAGTTATTGTGCCAAAGATTTGCAATTAGAGAAATAGACCCACGAGTAGACACTGAGGAGCTGTCACCATTGGCAGGAGGGCTAAAGTGTGGATAAAACCCACCAGAGTTGAAGACCTGTCATGACTCAGAAAACTCAAACACGGCGGTGCCAACGTGGAGAGAATGATTCTGACCTGAAGCACTTTTCCAACTTCATCTCAATTAGATCTGAGAGGAACCTGAAGTAATGGCTGGGATCTCAAAATATGGAGAAAGGAAGGAGGGAAGAAAGTGCATTTCAATCAGAGCTAGCAATGGGAGAGCAAAAAAAGGCAAAAAGCTAGAAAAGCAGTCACACCACCGCCGCTAAGAAGCAGTGAGGACGGTGTGTCGGGCACTGAGCTAAGTCCTTCCCAAACAGCATCCTTAAGCTAGACAACAACCCACCTTCTCAGAACCTGAGCCTCAGAGTTTCCTTAACCGGCCCAGGGTTCCCAAACTATGGCAAACCCTGAGGATCTGAACAAATTATATCTTTAACCTGAAAAATCAGCACAAGAAGTCTTTGTTTTGCTGATATGTCAATCTAATTATTGCAGCTGACTTAGATAAAAAAATACGGTAATATGCGTTCTCAAAACGGAAGTGAAGAAATGTAATACTGGCTGTTTCTTCTGATAAAAGGTGGATTTCATGATACATCTGAGACCATAATTGTCAAAGGCTCTGACTAGGTGAGGCTCAACTACGTGTCCACTAAGTTAACCAAGAGGACACAGAGTTTCACAGACAACCCTGAAAGTATTTGTTAATGTCTTAACTGAGATGGTACTAAGGCCCAGTGGAGCCAGACGGGAGGGGCAGGGAGTCAGGGAACAGACACCTCGGGCTGCCCAGAGGCAGCAGCCCCACCCTCCCTGGGGTCAGTGACAGGTTCTGGCCAATCATCGCTCAGAACAGGGAGTCAGAGCTGAGGAAGGCTATGAACTCCCTGTGGTACGGGTTTTCAGAGAGGGCTCCCCTCTTACAAGAAGTGTCGCCCCCTAGAAGGCGCCTGCATCCGTGTTCGGGCACACGGAAGTAAAAGCATCTGCAGAAGGAGCATCTGGAGAAATGTGTTGTTTTTGAGCCTGTTTACATCCTGTATTTCCAGTCAGTTCTCGGGTCTGAATTCAAGACACGGGTTGGGGTTGGGCCTGGTGGTTAGAGCACCGTCTGGCATTGTGGGTGTAACGCGCACGTGTCCTTGAAACGCAGGCTGTTTTCCAGTCTCAGCATCATCACGGAGCTGACTCACCCAGCCAACATGCGGTTCATGCAGTTCCGAGCCAAAGACTGCTACTCCCTTGCCCTTTCCAAGCTGGAGAAGGTACGTCGCATTTAACCGTTTTGGTTGGAAGACTAATTTCTATACAGAAAGAACTGCCATGAAATAATAAAAGTAATAATGCCGCTTTGAATTCCTATGTGGGAGCTACAATGGTAATGTATAGGTGTATTTTTTTAATGCGAATTGATGGATTTGAACTATTTCTATCATAAGTGAGTATGATGGAATATCTTATTCTATCATCGTTAATCATAATGATTTATAGCAGAATTAAGTGTAATAAGAATGTGTATACTCACTCCATTTTAAAGTGGCTCCAATTATATTATTTTTCTTTTTAAAAAATATATTTTTATTGATTTCAGAGAGAACGAGAGAGGGAGAGGGAGAGAAAAACATGTACGATGAGAGAGAATCATTGATCGGCTGCCTCCTGCATGCCCCCTACTTGGGATTGAATCCACAACCCTGGGCATATGCCCTGATCTGGAATCAAACCATGGCCTCCTGGTTCATGGGTCGATGTTCAACCATTGAGTAACACTAGCCGGGCAATTATACTATTTTTCAAAATGCAGTATATCACACTATTTTCTTCAGATTTGTCACAACGATTAGGACACTTCCTGAACATTATGGTTTTGCTTGCCCTTCCTTTACATTAGACCTTCCTTTTGGTGTGGTCCATTTTTTGTTGCTGGGTTGTTTTTACGACATTACCCTTCTTCTCAGGAATATTCCAATTCCTGCCCCTGTTTTCCCAATAACACATCCCATGCTTGGTCATTGGTCATGCGGCGTCCTTGACACTCCTGGTAACGAAGCTAAGCAGAGAGGCAAAACGTGACAAGTAATAATGCAACACAGAAGAGGAAGACAATAATCGGAAAAACAGAAATTTCCATCTCATTTCCCTCTCGACGCATCTCATTTCTCTTGTTTCGATGCATTTCATAAAATAGCCTCTTACTCATGCTTATGGCACAATTTGCTTCAAGGCCACTTCCTTTAAAATTGCTTTTGAACCATCACCATTCCCCAGTGATGACGGCAATTCCACCCCAGCAATCACATGGCAATTACACCCTGATGGACGAGGCGAAGTGATGAAAATGTGAGATGAATAGGGGGGTATTATCATCAGAAAAATAGATTTGGTCTTTGTCCCTCGTTCCTGACACAAGAGCTTCAAAAAAACCCTTGGAATTTCCTGAGTGACAGGAGTGTCTTTTGTTATTCAGACCTTTCAATCATGCCTGATTGGATGCTAAGCAGGCAGATCCTGGAGGGGCCCTTAGGTAACTCAGCGATGAGGCTGGTTGCCAGGAAAAACGACCCACATGATTAGGAGATTGAACAGTTCAGACTCTCACCCCATCCCCAGCTCTAGGGAGGCGAGAGGGACTGGAGATTGAGCTTAGTCACGTGGCTAATGAGCTTATTAATTATGCCTAAGTCATGACACTTGGATAAAAGCTCTGAAGGAGGAGGACTGGAGATTGTTCTGCAGCTCAGCGAACACGTTGACCTGAGAGGAGACTGTGGCTCAGACCTGCCCAGATGTATCTTTCATCTGCTGCCAATTTGCATTCTCTATAATAAAATGATAATCATTAACTGCAGCTCCTTGAACCTGCTGGGAGTGGGGGAAGCCCTGAATTTGCAGCCGGCTGGACGGGAGTGCAGTTGGCTGCCAAAAGGCGACAGGCACAGGGGCAGTCTGGTGGGCTGGGCCAACTCTGGGTAGTTAGTGTCAGGACTGAACTGAATTAAGGACAGCCGGCTAATGGCAGAGGATTGGTGTCAGGATGCAAACCGTCATGTCTGCAAACCATGGATCACTTTATAGTGTGAATGGCAGAGCTACATGATGCAAATGGAGCCAGCTAGCTTCTGGGAGAAACAGGCAAGGATGTAAAAGAGAGAGAGCAACAAGGCAAAATTGTACAGAATCCGCATTTAAACTCAGGCCAATAAATATTTACTGAGCATGGATGATGAACTGAATACCTTGTTACATATTCAAACTATAACTATTAATGAAGTCATGACACAGTCATAGCTAAGAATCATACAATCAAAATATGTTCTTCACATATTATCAGGAAAATTTAACTAGGCAGAAAAAAGTAAAATACGGCTCGGCCAGCATGGCTCAGTGGTTGAGCGTTGACCTATGAACCAGGAGGTCAAGGTTCGATTCCCGGTCAGGGCACATGCCCGGGTTGTGGGCTTGATCCCCCGTGTGGGTCGTGCAGGAGGCAGCTGATCAATGATTCTCTCTCATCATTGGTATTTCTCTCTCCCTCTCCCTCTCCCTTCCTTTCTGAAATCAATAAAAATGTATTTTAAAAAAAGAAGAAAAATGTAAAAAATGGAACGCTCACAAATGTTTCCATCTCAAATTTCTGGACAGAAAGAACGAGAGAGAGGTTCGAACTTGGCCTTCATGTTCCGACTGCCCTTTGCTGCTGGGCGGGTGTTCAGCATCAGCATGCTGGATACGCTTCTCTACCAGGTATGCGAGAATTCTCCTTCTCTCTCTAAAAATGTGACTTTTCTATTTCACTGAGATTTTATTAAATAAATAATGTATCTGGTGTTTCTCATGGAGCTGTTAACTTGACTTAGGCTCTGAAAGTAATTCAATATCTTATTTCATGGACTTAATGACATAAAATGTAATGAAACATTTTGTAAGAGAATTGTTATTTTTCAGAATAACCTCTGAAATATTTTTTAGGCATTCTTTAGTACCAGGGTCCGACAAGGTTTTGTGTGGCATCTTAATGTTGCCACAGTCCTATTACTAGGCCAAAAAAAAAATCTAAGAAAAAAATCACTAGGTTGAAAAAGCAGGCTTTTTTATAACACGCATTTTTTTGGAAATAAGATATCAAATTGGTGCCAATAAAATGATGAACCGTTTCTTTGGCCTAAACAAAGGGAATGGGCATGTCTTCTGTTCTCCTCTGGATGGAAGAGTTCGTGTTCTGATACCAGCATCAGTAAAGTAAATGAGTGAGCAAGAAAGTAGTCCAGCCCGGCTGGTGTGGCTCAGTGGTTGAGCGTCGACCTATGAACCAGGAGGTTGCAGTGGGATTCCCGTTCAGGTCACATGCCTGGGTTGTGGGCTTGATCCCCAGTGTGAGGTGTGCAGGAGGCAGCTGATCGATGATTCTCTCTCATCATTGATGTTTCAGTCTCTCTGTACTTCTCCCTTCCTCTCTGAAGTCAATACAAATATATTTTAAAAAGAAAGCAGTCTTGGTAGATTTATTTAAAAGGCATTATAACTTTTTAAAAGTCTTTGCTATGCAAAATAACTAGATGATTATTTTTCCAATTTTAGTACTTGAAGATCAAACTGAGGGCAGTCATCCTATATAATAAAGAGCTAATATGCTAATTAGACCGAATGGCAGAATGACTGTCCAGACAACCTTCCGGACGAAGCCGGGGCTTTGAGGGCCAAGGTAGCTGGGGCTGCGAGGGCTGAGCCCCTTGCACGAATTTCATGCATCAGGCCTCTAGTTTCATATAATTGGTTGAATGTTTGTACATGTCATGGTGAAATGTGTTTGCATTGCTTAGTTTTTATTTTCACCCACAGCTAAGACTAAATTGAAGACATAGGTAGCATCATGCATGCTCTAACTACTGAGTAGTGTTCTAGCAACATATCAAAATATACTGAATGGCCAGATTATTATGCGTTCAGAGATCATAATAATCTGGCCACTCAGTGTGTGTTAGAGGCCCGGTGCATGAATCCGTGCACTGGTGGGGTCCTGCCAGCCTGGCCAGGGGGAGGGGACATGGGCGGTTGGCCGGCCTGCCTGCTGGTCGAACTCCTGGTCGAGGGGACAATTTGCATATTAGCCTTTTATTATATAGGATATACGCTGAGTGGCCAGATTATTATGCATTCAGAGATCATAATAATCTGGCCACTCTGTGTATATCTTATATGTTAGCACACAAAGTCTGATAATATTTATTGCTAAACTATGAACTCATTAATATTTAGAGTTACTGAAATATTAGAAAATTATTCTACTAGAATAGAGCTTAATCCATAAAAAGTTTATATTTCCTTGCAAATATTAGTTCTTTCATGTATTTATGATATTCTCTATTTTATATCAACTCATTTTTTTTTGTTAAAATCTAAAACTGTTTTTATCATGTCTAACAGTATGAATAAAATGTAAGCATATCGAGATATTCTTGAGAATAAATATTTCCATGTCTCCTTATGGACAGCTAACTGGACATGTGTATTTAGGCCACTCACAAGATATATTTTTTATTTTTTTTTTAAATATATTTTATTGATTTTTTACAGAGAGGAAGAGAGAGGGATAGAGAGTTAGAAACATCGATGAGAGAGAAACATCGATCAGCTGCCTCTTGCACACCCCCTACTGGCGATGTGCCCGCAACCAAGGTACATGCCCTTGACCGGAATCGAACCTGGGACCCTTGAGTCTGCAGGCCGACGCTCTATCCACTGAGCCAAACCGGTTTCGGCACAAGATATATTTTTTATTTCCTGTTTAATGGAGGCTTACTGATGTGTTAGGAGAAACATCCTGTTAGCAGTAATATGATGTTCACACCGTGGCTAGTCTACACATTTCATAATCTTGTTTGTATCGCAGTCATTTGTGAAGGATTATATGATTTCCATCACCAGACTCCTGCTGGGATTGGACACTATCCCAGGATCGGGCTTCCTTTGTTCTGTAAGTTAATCATTTTGGGGATAAAAGATGGTTCTGATAAACAGTCTGAAGTCCAACGATAATGGACTTAGGCTTATTCTTCTATGCCATTTCCCCCCTAATATGTGCTCAAAGGAAGGAATCATAGTTTTTTAAAATCCCTTAGGAAAAGTTCAAGGGAAAACGTTATTTGAAGTTAATAATCAAGATAAGTAGCTGTTCAGAATTCGGAACAGGTGTTTTCCCTCTCTGTGTCAGAACAAAAGTATCCCTTAGTGTGGCCGAGCAGTCCTCATGCAGTGCAACTGAACTGTAATTGTTTGTAATAGAGTATACAGTGTCTAAGTGTATTTAAGGTGTGACTTGCCAACAATTCAAATTAACAAAGGACTAGTATGTGTACCCCCCTCTGTGAGCCCTGTGCTCACCCTGCTAGCATCTTTCTCAACATGGGTGTTTGTAGAACTTGCGATGGACAATTCTGTCTTGTGCTGGCGTGTCCTTTGTCCTTTAAGATTTTCAGCATCAGCAGACCCTGTCCACTAAGCCCCAGTAACAGCCTCTGGTCATTACACCATTTAAAGCAGTCTCCATGGCTTTTCTAGCAACTCCCAGCTGATTACCGGTGACCACTGTCTCCTGAGATTGCGCTAATCCAACGTCATACTGCCACGCTTTGAGTGGCTGGTTTATTAGGTTGGGGTGAGCCCCAGGAATAAGGCTGCGATGGGGTGCCTTAAATAAGTGTGATCCATAGATGAGCACTCACGAGGTGGCATGTTGAGATTCCAAGATATCAACAATCCCCACCTTTAAGAAGTGAGAAAAAAAAAAATAACCAGCGGGTGTTTATTTCTTAAGCAGTTGAGATGTCAACAATCCCCGTATGTTCCAGATAAAGATCACCGAGGAGGACCTCTGGATCCGAACGTACGCCCGTCTCTATCAGAAGCTCTGTTCCTCCAGTGGAGACGTCCCCATTGGGATCTACAGGACCGAGTCTCAGAAGCTCGCCACGTCTGAGGTTTGGGACTATCAAAATATTCCCGAGTCCAGGTGTAACCCCATCGAAGGCAGCCATCCCTATCAGAAGAGACGCAAATCTCTCCCTTAAAATATTGAGTAGGTCATGGCTTCATGCCTTGAAGTGTAAGTGACATTATACGAACAGAAGGTTTTGGGTATTTGGTCTGGCAAGATGATTATGTCCACATATTGGTAGGAAATCAAATGATCACAGAGACTTATGACGAAAAGGATCACACCAAATACATTTAAGACTGTGATGGACAAAACTCTACAGGCCAAGTGCCCAGCTATGAAGGAATGGGCATGTTTTCATTTTTTGTTACAAAGTACATATAAGCTGAAGCTACCAAAGACTGATAGTCTATGCTGATGGTAGATATGACTCAAGGGTTCATTGCTCTTCGCTTCCACAGAAGAGGACTTTCAGGATAGTATCAAGTAGGTGAGACGAGAGCAGTGGTTCTCAACCTTTCTAATGCCGCGACCCTTTAATATAGTTCCTCATGTTGTGGTGACCCCCAACCATAAAATTATTTTCGTTGCTACTTCATAACTGTAATTTTGCTACTGTTAATGAATCGTAATGTAAATATCTGTGTTTTCTGATGGTCTTAGACGACCCTGCTAGCGGTTCTGTGGGTCTCGACCCACAGGTTGAGAACCACTGCTATAGAGCCTAAGACCATCGGAAAACACAGATATTTACATTATGATTCATAACAGTAGCAAAATTACAGTTATGAAGTAGCAAGGAAAATAATTTTATGGTTGGGGGTCACCACAACATGAGGAACTGTATTAAAGGGTCGCGGCATTAGGAAGGTTGAGAACCACTGGACTAGAGGAAGTTAAGACCTATACTGGTATCCACTATTGCAAAACCATGGTATTAAAATTTGTAGTATTTCCAACTTAAATTCCGATAGCTAAAATAAGGTTTCTAAAATTTTTTAATAAAATGTTCTCTTACCATGAAGATATGAAGGTGAAATAACTCATTTTCATATCACTCGGATACAGTGCTGTTTTGAAATAGAAAGGTAGATAGATATCCCTATTTTTCATTGAGTTTAAGTATGAGATCATTCTCTAGCCTGCCGCGAGGTAATGTGTGTAAGGCGCCGACTGAGCCTGCGTCATTGATATTCACTTGTTAAGGATTTGTTGGATCTCCTCCTGCCCTTACATCAATTGGCAATTTGAATTCGATTATTCTGAAAGCCAGCAACACAGGCATGGCGTAGCGGGCGCTGAGATTGCTTCCATAGAAGCGGGGAGGCTGCAGGCTCACGGATGCTTCTGCAGATGCAAAGGCCCGAAGCTGTAGGCTTGCACAGGCGCATGCTCTTAGAAAGTAAGACTTTCACTTTGATGGGCGTTGCATGTCACATGACCTCCTGGGATGAAACGCAACCATTTGAAAGCAGGGATTTTTTGTTTATTAAGGGCTTATCATCCAAGGAGAGCTTCTTACTTAACAAAGCAGTTGTGAAAGAGCCCATCAAAATGGACTATATGAGTTTGTTCATTGTTTTCCCCCTCATACGGATTTCAGTTGTATTTGTAATTCTAGACTGCAATTGTGAAATGTTAACATTTATAGAATGTTTTCACTTAGAATGCTTCAAAGAGTTCCTGAAATATTTCTTAATATTTTAATCAGAAAACATTGGATGTGGTGAATAATTAACGCACGAATTAAAAAGTGCTTTTCGGTTTCTTCTGGGTTGTATGAGGGAATTTAAAAAATCATATTTTATAAAGTACATTCCAATGCTATCTTTAGAAAGAGCAATACCTTAATAAATGTTAAAATATTATTCATTCCAAGAACAAAACAGTTTTCATAATCTTTATTTAAATTTCATGTGAAATATGTGTGGTAGATTTAGAAAAATCCACGACATGGACTTTAATTGATAGGTAAAAATTAAATCCTTTCATAAAAACTTGGATTGGAGGATGTAAATATATTTTTATCTGGTTTGTAATTCATTCCAAGAGAACATATTTTCTAATAGTATTTTTTTAGTAACGGAAAGTTAATATCAATGACTATGACTTTGCTCTTCCTGTGAAAACTCTTATGAGCTATATGATAATACCTGGGCATGAGCAAGCATAGTCACAGAGCCCCAAGCTAACATCATTCCCTAAAATGTCTAATTCTCAATGTCCATTTCCTTTCAAGTCTCAAATATCAATCAGTGTGGAGGAATGGGAAGACACCAAAGACTGCAAGGACCAAGGTCATCACCGAGGCAACCACCGCAACTCCACGTCCAGCGACCAGTCGGACCACCCCCTGCTGAGGAGAAAGAGCATGCAGTGGGCCCGAAGGCTGAGCAGAAAAGGTCCCAGACACTCTGGTAAAACAGCTGAGAAAATAACGCAGCAGCGACTGAACCTCTACAGGAGGTCAGAGAGACAAGAGCTTGCTGAACTTGTGAAAAATAGAATGAAACACTTGGGTCTTTCTACAGTGGGATATGGTATGCTCGCTCAAAATATTGTATGCTATGGACTTGTGATTGCTGGCCCTTAGTCGTTGTAGCCTTGGTTCTCCTTTAGTAAGTCGAGAATCACATTTTTGGTTCAGAGGTCAAGTTGACGGGACTAGTGACACGTCTCGATTTGCATCCAGAAAGTTATGATGATGATAATAAAGTGAAAGTGCTAAAAGTTTTAAGTATTTGCTTAGTTCTCTATAAGCACTGTGATGAATACATTAGATGGATTATCTTCATGTTAATTTTTCACAAAGACTCTTCCATTTTAGACCTAAGGAAGCTCAGTCAAGTAACTTTCTAATTAGCTTGTTAATAGCATGACTGAGATTTAGGTTCTGATCTGTCTGGCTCCAGTGTCTGTCTTACACACACACACACACACACACACACACACACACACACACGTGCATACACATGCCATCTCTTATTCTACAGTCTGGAATAAACTGAATTTGAGGCTTTGGTAAGTAACTAAATGTACCAGCTACAGACACACCAAATGTTCCTACAAAATTTGTTTAGGTTTTTGTTGTCCAGAAATAAAATGTCTTCAAAACCTATAATGTAAAGCTCAAATAGTGCTTGACCTCGCACACTGAAGCTCTGTCTCAGCGGTGGGCTTCTGTGCTGATCTGTGATTGCAATATAGGCCATTTGGCACAGCCTAAATAAGTAATGCAAAGATAATTTAAAACTATATCCATTATTACTCTATAAATGTTATTTTGAAAAGAAATTCAGTCAACTTAGAGGAAACCCAAATGCCAAAGGTTCTGTTTTGTTGCACATGTGACCAGGGTAGACCAGAAGCTCCGATAACGGCAGTCTCATGCAGGTTAAGGATCAACAGGAAGCAATCCGTATTTGCCCCATCCCATCTTTACTATGAAAGTCTCAACTTGAAGCAATGCCCATAGGGAGCGATTTTTAACAATACAGTTAGAGTTTAGAGGAGGGTAGCTGTGTTTCTTTGAAGAAGAAAGGGAAAAACATTGACTGAGTTCCCACTCTTTGCCAGGAACAAAGTTAGGTGCTTTTTGAACACTTTTCATTACTCCTCTGACCCTGACCCATTGGTTTTCATTTTGCCCTTCAAGAATGTGAAGCTCAGAGGCCAAAGACTTTGGTCAAGGACATAAAGTTGGAATGTGTTGGAGTCAGGACTTTGTGTGTAATTGGAATTCAGCATGATATTGTTCCTACTTAAATGTGGACTCATTCGTGACCCATCATTTTAAGATGAGCAAACAGAGTCTTGCATTGGGAAGCACACTGAAAGGGAACAATGATTTTCATTTAAAAATAGTATTAGTAGCTCATTGCCAATTTATTAAGTATGACAGTGTTTCTCATAGAACTACAGTCCTATATATATGTGTCCGATTGTTAGTTGTGATCCAGCTACATTCTCTTCTTTTGGAAAGTTCTAGTAAATGACTGTTTGTCCAGGTCCAGCTGTGTTTCATGAACATCATCATAACCCCCGCGGGTGCTGGAGGCAGTGAGGCAGAGCACAGCTGGGCTCTGAGAGACACAGAAAGGCACAGACTAGCTGCATGGGAGACTCACCAGGGAACATGTGATGTTTCTGCTAATAACACTTCTATCATGTAGTTATACTCTACAATTTTTTGGTATCAATTTGTTAATGTAATTCTCACCCTAACTCTTACAGAGAGAAAGGAAGGAAAGAAAGGATACAGTCTACCTTTTTACTCTTCTCTTCCTTCTTTCTCTTTTCATTCTATCCATCTATCTATCCACAGATCCATCAACTCATTTTAAAGCCATGCACTGTACATGCCCAATCACATAAAGATGATAACAACAGGATTTGGAACCTATCACATCAGGGGAGCCAGGTGCTCCCTGTATTTCTAACTCTCAGAAATTCACCCATTGCTCAACAGATGTCATTGGGCCATCCTCCGAGTGCCAGGCGCTGTTCCAGGCATGGGAATGGGACAATGACCTATTCAGACAAGACCTCTGCCTTTATGGACCGTCTATTCTAGTGTCAGCCGGGAGAATTAATGAACTATTTAACCTCTTTATCATTTGGGGAGTGCAACTCCTATCTCATAGGTGTGTTGTACCAGTATAGGGCAGATGGGATAATGAACAATAGTGTGCTTAGCCCACAACTGGCATCAGTTAACACCTTAGACCAGTGGTCGGCAAACTCATCAGTCCACAGAGCCAAATATCAACAGTACAACGATTGACATTTCTTTGGAGAGACACATTTTTTAAACTTAAACTTCTTCTAATGCCACTTCTTCAACATAGACTTGCCCAGGCCGTGGTATTTTGTGGAAGAGCCACACTCAAGGGGCCAAAGAGCCGCATGTGGCTCGCGAGCCACAGTTTGCCGACCACGGCCTTAGATCTAGCATATGTCTATTTAAGTAATCTATTTATCAGTGTTTTATACATAAAAGGGTGTTTTTTTTGGCCCACTTCAAAAACAAATTTTGCACCTTTGGTAGCAATAACATCTCCCTTGAGGAGGTGTGCTTTAAAACAATTCGTATGTTGCCTGTTTGCCTTCCTTCCTTGAGGAAAAGGGAATGTTTTACTCATCTGTTCACCGTTGTATCCCCAACAAATTACACATTTCCTGATACACAGGAACCCAGTCACTGCGCATTGAATGCGTGAACAAATGGGGTTCTCACAGGTGGGACAACAGGGCCTGGACTGGGAATGGTTTCCGTGGGTCACCTGGCCTAGTGTACATGCGCATCAGCACTTCAGTTTATGACTCGGACTCAACATCTTTGCGCGTTTCCACTAGACCCGTGGTCGGCAAACTGCGGCTCTCGAGCCACATGCTGCTCTTGGGCCCCTTGAGTGTGGCTCTTCCACAAAATACCACGGCCTGGGCAAGTCTATTTTGAAGAAGTGGCGTTAGGAGAAGTTTAAGTTTAAAAAATGTGGCTCTCCAAAGAAATTTCAGTCGTTGTACTGTTGATATTTGGCTCTGTGGACTCATGAGTTTGCCGACCACTGCACTAGACCACATGTGCTTTCTGCACTGCCGTCAGGGTCTTGCAGAGTTTCACCAATAAAAGATGTTCTAGATACTTTACTCACATCGCATCATGACTGATTCAACCACGAGTCGGAATGTGACTTTTCCTGAGTAGGTGTGGCCTACTCCAGAAGGAGCAGATTATTCTGACGTACTGGACATGACACAGAAAGGAGAGAGAAAGGGAAGAGTCAAAAGATGACTTTTGAGGGCTCTCATTTGAACAGCTAAGAGGTGGTGACACTTAGGGAACTTAGAAAAAGTAGACATATGTGTTGGGGTGAAGGGAATACATTAATTTGAGTGCCTGGAAGAATTCCAATGGCGTTGTTGTGTAAGAAGCTGGGTATTTGCTGCCTGGTGCACAAGAAAAAAGAAATGAGATGCTTACACAGACCTGAGAGTCATCTGCATATAGATTTTGATTAGAGCCGTGGGAATAGATGAAGTAACCCCAGATGAGAGACGACAAGAGAACTCTGGGAAACACTCATATTTCTAGAATGTTAAGGAAAGAAGCATTTTTTTAAAAAATGAGAGGCTGAGTGTCTAGAACCGAATTACCCAAAAGATGCTCCCTAGTCCCATAGCGTGCTATCAGTTGGTTACATGTTTTATCAGGATCCTGAGCCTTTGGGCCTTCAGACATGCAGGGGGTGCTGAGGTGGTCAGAGGCATCCCTCAGCATGGCTATGTCCATCCATGAGCAGTTTTGTCCTTTACCCTAATGCGAGTATGTGTTCCATGATGTGGAAAAAAAAAGTGGGGAAGTGTTAGACTATAGAAATATGGGGAGAAGATGGCTTTGAACTCAGCTACTTTTTAAAATTTCTATTAACCTCAACCTGAGGAGGAGTCAGTGAGGGGTGGGTGAGGAAAGAAACTAGGAGTGATGTGGTCTCTTCATGACATTACCCAGGCCTCCGTATAAACCACATGTAGTCATTGAATTGAACTCCTTAGTAAAATGTTTGCTCCAATTCCTGGAGTCCATGGAAAACGCAAAACCTTCAGCATGATAAACAAAACCTGAGCAGGAAACAAAAAATTACTGACACACTCGCTCTGTCTACGCTGTAACACTCTCTGTTGTCTAGGCAGTGTTTACATTTGTAACAGGCAAACCAAGTCCCCAGTAGATTCTGACTTCATCCCGGAACCAAAAATGAGTACAACACCCTGTTAAGAAGCAAGGAGAAAGGCGGGGTGTGGATGTTGCCTGAGAAGTTGTTTGTTGAGATTGTTTCCCCCCGGATGCCACTGTTCGATACTGTACGCTGTTTATTTAAGAAAGTTCAATAACGCTGCCACTGTTTATGGAAGAATTGGAGTCGTACCTAGACAAACGAGAAGGAGGTATTCTACGAGACCTACCGCATTTCAGAGTATTATGTTTTATGTTATGTTTCGGTCTCCAGAAGGCACTATTAATTTCTGTTCCTTTGTACAGCAGTTGTGGGAATTCACACAGGGGAGAACTTCTCAGCAAGCACACATAAATTGCTTTTTATATAGACAGATGATCCCGGTTACCTCGTTTCAGTACAATATCCTTAGAGTTGGCGGTGTACCTTATTTGGAGTAGGCTCATTGTAGACATTCACCGGAATTCCATCTCCAGAGTCAGCCGTCTACCCTCCCCTCGGAAAGATTGACAGGTTTAGCAAATTAAAATATAGGGTTCCCAGTGAGATGTGAATTTCAGATAAACAGCAGAAAATTGTTTAGGACAAGTATGTCCCGTGCAATCTTTGGGACCTATTCATGCTAAAATGTGTTGGCTTTTTCATCTTAAACGCACATTTCACGGGGCCCTCTCTATTTTGCCTGACAACCTTATCCCCGTGGCAGAATACAATGCTTTGTATCTACTTGGGCGATATATGCAACCAAATATATCTCTTCATTTGACTTTTAATTTGATGATCTCTGGATTGTAAAAGTTTTGCAGGCGTACTATGATGGATTCAGTTATATTGCAGTCACATGCCCTATAAGATAAGGACTTCCATGTATAGATTTTTTAAAATAGGACCCATCTGTGTATCAATTTGAAATATAACTAAAAGTATTACCTTTTCTATTCCAGGGGCAGGATTTTAGTTAGATAAACACAGTGGTCGCCCTCCTTTTATGAACATACCATGTATTCCCCTGTGCAGGAAATTACGGGGCCAGCTACATTGGCCTATAAAAGTCATTTGCATTAATTGCGCGCAGTTACACGAGTATTGATCTGTCTCTATGGGTCTGTAATATGTTCTTAGATTTTGAGTCAAACTGTAAACTGTAGTACCTCTTTCAGGAGCCACACTTGTCTATGACTGAAGTGTCTAGGAGGGTCCGATGGCTCTAGAGCAGGGATTTAAAAAACAGCCTCAAAGCCTATAAACATTACCCTTGGAGGATGAATGCCATTGAAGTATGGGTCCACATGGGTTTACAGTGACATTGTGTTATAACCTTGGCAGCTAAGAACTTCAGGTCCCAGGGCTATTTTCTTTGTCGGTGTCTTTGTATCATCCAAGTCAGTGCTCTGAACTTGAAGTCTGGGGATGTCCTCCAATGAAATTGACAAAATTAAAATGGCACAGCCTTTGACTTTAAAACATATACACCGTATCCCCCCAAACTGTATACACACTTCACAGCTGATAGCTCTATCAAAGTTTCTTTCTTTTCAGATTTAACCCACTGGAATGAATAAGTATTCAAAGTGTGTATACATTTTTGGGGTGCACCCTGCATATTGTTTTCAAGGAAAAACAAATAACTTGGTCGTACACTTTCCTTGAAACTTACACTTCAATTCTGCCCCATGGGATCCTTTGCATTCTGCAGAACCGATAGGATGGCTTTTATCAGACACATCATGGGACAGAGTCAAACATAGTTAGGGCCTTCAAGCCTCCCAGATATGCTTCTGTTGTGCTTTATAAACACAATGTCATTAGATGGTTCTTCACAGAATTTCCCACAGGAATATTTCTTTCTGAGATTGGCCATCTCTACCCACAATCATTTTTTATCAATGATAAAAGCATAATCAATCAAGTTGACATCTTGTCGAGCTATTTCAGTGTCAACGTTTCGAGGGTAGAATATAACTGTGGTTGTTCTGAACAGAATTAGATGGTTTAGTTGTACCACCTATTGGACGGAAAAGAAGTGCCCAGCAAACATTTCCAATGACAATCATTTGGAAATAGTTCTGTACACCATCCTACGGTGGGCAACACTATAGCATGTTCTCCTGGACAGCTCTATGGTTTGAAGATAAGATGCTCTCTAAGAATCCTTGTGATGTTCTGTAAGTAGCATAACAAACCTGGCACTGATTTGTCTTCCAGATGAAATGAATGACCACCAGAGCACCCTGTCATACATCCTGATTAACCCGTCTCCGGACACCAGACTAGAGTTGAATGACGTTGTGTAAGTTGACCTTACATCCCACACACAAGGCATTTATTTTCAGAAACCACAAATTATTATTTTGTTTTGTATTTTGATCCCCACCAGAATAGCCCCTATGATTCCTGTGGTATAAATGTCCAATCTAATTTTTGTGCTCAAGAAACACATTTTGCATTTTCTGTATTTCTGTGTGTAATACTATTTAAAAAACACACACACTACAGAATTGTAAAGGAATAAAAGAAGGAAATGGCAGCATGCATTCGTATTTGGTGAGCTAGTATATATTCGGAGAAATAAGAGAAAATATATCTCTCTATATATAACATATACATATAAAAGGCTAATATGCAAAGTGTCCCCACGGGAGTTCGACAAGGAGATCGGGAGTTCTATGACATGCACTGACCACCAGGGGGTGGTGCAGAATGAAGGGAGGCCCCGGCTGGCAGCTAGGAGGCCCCAATCAGCCCTGATTGCCGGCCAGGCCTAGGGACCCTAATAGAATAATAAGAGATCAGCTCAAAGGAACACCTGAAATATCTCACACTATCTAGTTCCAAAGACCTGAGATTTCCTACCAGCCAAAGTAAAGTAGATCAATACACGTACTAGGAAAAGGTGTAAGGTAGTAATTTTATTCATCAGAAACTGTGTATTATTCACATACAATGATCCATATTTGTGACATTGAGATAATTAAATTTTAGTATAACTACAGCAATGATAAATATCACGAAAAAAATGTCTACCATGACAAATAGTACATAAGGCACGTTTTAGAAATTTGTTTTATTAGACTCACAGTGATACTATTAGGGAAGGAACTTTTGTAGCTACATCAGTTAATTTGGGGGATATTAGGTTATACTCACGTCTTTTATGTTTTTCTAAAAAAAAATCACTCCCAAAAGTCCATTTTAAATGAAGGGGCAACATTCATTTGATTCAAAGAATAATAAGTGACTAGGTGATATGGCATTAATAATCAGAGTGCATATTAGCTTTCTTGATCAACCTACAATGCTATTGATATTTAAAGTGACAATATGGATGGATCCTGAGAATATGCTAAGTGAAATAAGTCATACGGAAAAGGACAAAAACTATATGCTCTCACTCATACGTGGGGCGTAAAAGCGACAAATGAACAAACAAAACAAACAAATTCATAGACACAGACAATAGTATGGTTCTTAGCAGAGGGAAGGGGAATGGGGGAGAGGGAGAAGAGCGTAAGGGGGTCAAATATACGATGACAAAAGACTGGATTTTGGGTGGTGTGTACACAATACAACATACAGATGATGAATTATAGAATTGTATACCTGAAACCTGCATACTGTTATTAACCAATGTAATCCCATTCAATTTAATTAAATAAAAGAATAAGATTAAATAGTAATGAAACAAAAACTTACTACTAACCCTGCAAAATTTTACAGGCCATCTCAACAGGTAGTCCTTCTGCCAACGTTTAAATAGAGACACAGTTTAGATAACCTAAACACTGGCCAAATACATTGGAAGTAGTCCTCTCAGGGGTCGGCGTGAACTACTTCTGTGTTTACTGACTATTACCGTTATTTGCTTTGCTTTCTCTTATCAGATATTTAATCCGACCAGATCCACTGTCGTACCTTCCCAACAACGAACCCAGTCAAAACAACAGCATCTGCAATACCACTGGTCAAGACTCTCGGGAGGAAACTCAGCTTTGATAACAGAAAAATAACAAACTTCTTTTTTCCCCGACAAGGAGCTTGCTTGAAAGAACTCTATATTTTAGGAGGAAAATATGGCGGGCATGAAATAAACTAGACTGGACTATCTTCAAATCTCTCCTATTGACACAAATCTATTCTCTTAGAAATATAGGTTATTTTGAAATTTAACTTACTGCTTATTGGTATTTCTCCTAGTAATATTGGAAAGACATCCATGGAATGGTTTTGAAAAACCTAAATGAGAACACACGATTTTAAATCTGCTCATTGCATTGTTTGATAATAATCCGAACTGTCTGAAGTCAATTTTTACAAATTGTAAGGTTTTCTGGAAGTCAATGAAAAAAATCCAGCTCTATTTGGTGCATCAGATTATATTCTTTAAAAATGGTCTTTTACAAAATTGAACTCATCATCTTCTCTACACAGGGATGACAGACAAACTTGTGGGCTGACATTTTTGTAGGAGTCATAGTTTACTTTAGAATATTAAGTCACCTTTACTTGTTTTGGTTGCCTTTTCATAGGATACCATCTTATTTTGGGACTTGAGATGCTCATAGCATGTTTTATTACACTGAGGAAACCAAAACAAATAAAAAGAAATATTGAGAAGCTCAAACTTTTGCTCACTTTATGTCTGACCCTCATTGTATGCCAAGGAGTGTGTATTAAAAAGCAAATATCGATCGTTCTCCTAAAAGAATGCCTAACATTGAGAAAATACTTAAAGCATATTTGTTGATTTATATTTAATCCAGGAATTGAAATAGGCAGTGATTTTCATTGGACTATTGAGCTTCAACATTTTTTATATATCTACATAGAATATTTCATTAGAAAGGTAATTTAAAATTCAAAGAAGCAAAACTATACTCCTTATGGAATACAAGGACATTTGAAGCATCCAAAGTCCTCTTTTATGCCTTTAGTATTACAATAATCATACCCAAAAACTGATGTTAAAGATTTGGATTTAATTTTGAAAAATTATCTATGAGAATATAGTTTAACACTGGGAGGATAAAGCATATAATAAACATAGTTTTGCCATTTAAATGGCACATAAATCAGGTAGAATTTGACAGTTACAAATATAAATTGGCTTTGGTTGACACCAAGGCCTTTAGTCTGTATTTCTGAATCTCCTTCAGAAAAAGAAAGAAAAGCACAGAGTATAGTTGCCCGTTAGTTGCAATGTGTGAAGGAAGAGAGAGACTTCGGTAAATTTAAAAAGTTATTTTTCTTCCAACTTTGTAGTTTTCCTTTTTTTCTGAATTTGACATTGAGTTTCAGTTCAGTAGAAAATAGGACATATAAGACTTAGAAAGGGAAATTTTATCTTTTTTTTTTTCATAGAGAAGCAGAGAAATTGAAAAGAAAATAGAAAGGTTAAAACAAAACAGAGAGAAAGAAAACCTAATAGTCCCCAAATAATTCTATGGAAATAAAAATGTAAAACATAAAATGTGAAACCGTAGATTATAGCCACTCTATATTTTGGCTTAGAGAATGAAATGCCTATTTGTGTGTTTTTTTGTTTTGTTTGTTTGTTTGTTTGTTTTGTACTTTACCTTACTCTCATTTTGGAATAATAAAACCACCAAGAATTTCCGCTACAACAGGGAAAGCCTACCTTTAATTTTCTTTCATCAGACAGAGAAGTCGAATTTATAACATGTTACTTAAAACTGGAAGCATGCCTTAAAACAAAGACTGTATGCATAGGTATGTATATGTTCTAAGCACATGGGAAAGATAGTTGACAAACACACATTACCATGCACATTATTCAAACTAAAGGCAGAATCAAAGTAGTATATGCGCTGGAGAACAGTGATGCATTTACTGACCCTATTTCATAGTTGCACATCAACAGTATGATGTTTCTTTCAATTGCCATTTCTTTACATCATTACAGTTATTTTTAGGAATAAATATAAGATTTTATGAATCTTCCATTTCCTCCCAGGATCTCAAGTTAAGACTTTCTGCATTATGACAGCCGTCAAGACTAGGATTTTAAGTTAAGACATGACTATATTTCTTATAAAACTAAAAACTCCATTTCATAAATTTTACAATAATTATTTTTGATTTATGAATATTCATCCAAATTTACTATTTAACACAATTCATACAGCTTGCTGTAACAATGATAGTTTATTAGTCTTTCTGTTATTTAAAGAATAACAACATGCTAATAAAAGCCTTTTAACAAAACGGTTGCCTTTTTAAAATACACTTGCACATGAAAATAAAACAAAAAGCCAGTAATAGTCCTTGTAACCCTAAGGGAACAGGTTCTGTTTATTGTCTATGTAACATTTTGCTACCAGTTACATGGAACTGCTTTAAAATAATAAAATTATTTCTGATGATGAAAATCCTTGTTTTTTTGTGTTTTGTTTTGTTTTTTTGCCTAAACGTTCATTATGCTTTGAACCTATAAAACTCATTGGTCACTTTGATATTTCAAAAGCAAAATGAACGTCCTGCTGTTGCTTTGTAGTAAGTTTGAGTCAGGAATGGTGGGTCCTCCAACATTGTTCTTTTTAAGATTAATTTGGCTATTCTGGTCCTTTGCGTTTCCATATAAATGCTTGAATTAGCTTGTGTATTACCGGAAAACGTTAGCTGGAATTTTAATAGGTATTCCATTGGATTATTGATGAATTTGGGGAGTGTTGTCATCTTAACAATATTGTTTTCTATTCCATGGACCTGCGATACCTTTTCGTTTATTTCTTTCGGCGATGTCTTGTAGTTTTCAGTGTGCGGTCTTGCATTTCTTTGGTAGTTTATTCCTAATCATTGAATTCTATCAACCTCTGTAACTACACCTATTTGGAACACAGTCTTAGCTGTTTTCTAGGGCTGTTCTTGCTACAATGGCAGAGTAGTTGCAAGAGAAAAAGTCTGCCTACCCCTGGTTTAGGGGAAGTCTGACTAGGCTATCTGCTCACCAGCACAGCAGGATGGCGAGGAACGAAAGGACCCGACCACATGAATGATAATACCCTTTCTGCTTGTTGTTATGGAGCTCGTTTCCCCCCAAGCGCTGCTCCCTTTGTGACCCTGACATTAATTGGCACCGTGGGTCTAGGTGAAGGACATTATCTTTCCTGCTAAATAACAAGCAACACATACATCATAATAATGACTGCAACTGGAAGCATATTACTTCTGAGTTTCTGAAACATTATTTTACTCACATCGCATACAGTTTTCAAGAAAAATTGACTTAGTTGACCTCCTCTGCAAGACAGCCAGCCAATCAGCAACAGGCACGAGGGGCAAAAACACCCCACAATGCAAATGGGGAACTGATCTTGAAATGCAAGTCAGGGGAACACGCTGCCTGATGAGAATTGTTACATTTTAAGGCTCGGCTTGGCCAGAAGCACAAGTGAAGACCAAATAATTTGGAATGTAATTTGGTGTATCTTTGGATTTGCTTTGTGATATCACCATCTTGTGGCCAAGAGTAAAAGTTTCCCATTGCAAACTCATTTGAGGCTGGGTTCCACATTAGACTTACACAACACAGTCTTTTTTATTGTTTTACTGTCATTATTAAAACCGCCTTTGTGGTATTGCAATTTCCAAAATGTTATCATCTCATCAATTATCGAGAAAGATCTTTGGAGAGCCAGCTCCTTGGCTGACCCATGGTGCAATTTACATGAATTCTATCCCAGCGGACCCACAGGTGCACAGAAATAGTCTTCATGAAGATGTTTTTAATACATGAAATCTACGATTGCAGAGGCTGGCTCATCTCCTCTCATTATTCTTGCTGCCAGATTCACTTTTGCGCCGCCTAACACGGTGACACCTTCGGTTATTGGGTTGGTGTGTCCTCGGTGGATCTCTCTGGCATTTTCCTCTGATGGGCCATTCCGATGATTACTTATGAGGGCCATCAAGCTGCGGATGCATTTAGCGGCGTCAAAAATGAAACAGCCACTGGCTTACAATTCCCGAGGTGTCCGGAAAGCTTACACGGCTTAGTGTGTGTAATGCATTTTGTCACCGGAAGGCACTTTCACAACTGACTGTGCAAAGACTTATTAGCTGGGTGGCGGTCTTTTCTCAGATGGGATTCCACCTGCGTATCCTCTGCCAAACCGCTTGTGCGAGTGAATCATGGGAGGGATTGCTGGGATGGGGATGGCATCCGTGGCTTCATGAGACATGTCTCTAAGGCTGGGGCTCTCCTTAATATCTCATCACGTGGCAGGAGGACATACAATAGGTGTCCCAGTTACCTATCATCACAATGAAACCCACATCACTCATGATCTTGAAGAGTTCCTGATGGGTGATAGGAAGCAGAGGAAAGCTAACTTCCTGTTTATGGGGAGAGAGGTGGAAATTAGGCCCTTGGGAAGAGGGATGGTTTCAGCCCCTTGGTGGAAGTTGACATTGTACTGTTTACAACCCAAGGGAAGACTCAATGTAATTGTGGTGTCTATTCGTCTCCGTTGCTGTAGCAAATTACCTCAAGCTTATTGGCGTAGGGCAACGTTGGGTTATTATCTTCGTTCTGCAAGCCGGAAGTCCAGAGTGAGACTTAGTTGGCTAAGATCAAGGCGTGTGTTCCTTCTCGAGGCTCCAGGGAGCAGGCATCTCCTTGGGATTGTGGTCGCTGGAGGCGGCCTGCATGTCTTGGCTCATGGCCTCTTCCTCCATTATCAAGGGCATCCCCCCAGCCTCTCTTCTTCCTTCCTCACAGCTCCTCTGGCCTCCCTCTCAGGAGGACATTTGTGATGACAAACCCACGCAGGTAATTCAGGACAATCTCACCATCTCAAATTTAATCAGAGCTGCACGGTCCCTTTTGCCCAATAAGGTAACATAACCACTGGCTGGGGAAATCAGGATACGGGTATCTTTGGGGGGCCATTATTCCGCCTACCACACCAAGGGACTGGCTTATTGATTCCCTCACAGGTATTTTCATGCAACGACCAAAACATTGTCTGAATGCTCACTTCCTGCCAGGTACTCAGCCGTGCAAAACACACAGCTCTGGCCCTGCCAGCGTGGCTCAATGGTTGACTGTCTACCTATGAACCAGGAGGTCATGGTTCAATTCCATGTTTGCCTGGGGTTGCAGGCTCCATCCCCAGTGTGGGGCGTGCAGGAGGCAGCCGATCAGTGATTCTCTCTCATCGCTGAGGTTTCTATCTCTTCCTCCCTCTCCCTTCCTCTCTGAAATCAATAAAAATATTTGTTTTTAAAAAACACAGATTTGGCCCTGAGGTCTCTATGAGCCTCTTAGGACAGTGGTCGGCAAACTGTGGCTCGCGAGCCACATGCGGCTCTTTGGCCCCTTGAGTGTGGCTCTTCCACAAGGTACCACATGCGGGCACGCACGTACAGTGCGATTGAAACTTCGTGGCCCATGCGCAGAAGTTGGTTTTCGGCTCTCAAAAGAAATTTCAATCGTTGTACTGTTGATATTTGGCTCTGCTGACTATTGAGTTTGCCGACCACTGTCTTAGGAGGAGTCTGAGGGATCAATCAGCTACTGCAATGCATTGTGATGAAGAAGCAGTGTCACGGGGCAGCTGGAAGGAGCCATCACCCTGATCTATGTGTTGGAGAAGGTTCTGTGTAGGTGGCTGCGATGCAGGGAAGAGCTGATGACGATGGTAGGGACGATTACAGGGCATCTGCACACGGGAGGGGAAAGAAACACAGGAAGTGATCCGCCTAAACTCACATGTCTGCCTGGCTTTACACCCCCTGGATCTGCAGTCCACGGCTCCTACCCTCAACTCCTGTGTGTGACCACTGATCCTCTAACCCACCCAGCCCACGGTTCATCATTATCCACCCCTTTGCTCCCACTCACAACTCCTTTATCTCCCTTCCGCCAATTCCCATGGTTTCAAACAATTTTTTTTCTCTCCTTAAGGACATCTGAGTAATTCTGCTTTCTCCTGCACTGAGAAATGTTCTTTCTACTGAAAGCACTCCCATTAGCATACACGCTGTTATTATTTCCCTCCTCTTAAAATAAAAATGCTCTCAGCTTAATATCGCCCTCCGGCTACGAGCTCAGGTCTCCACTTCCCTTTATGGTAATACTCCTCCCAGGAATACACACACTCCTTCCTCTCCTACAAAGCTCTCTTCAGCTTTTCCCAACTAGGCGTTTATTCTCTACGCTCTGCTGAAACTGTTTCTGTAAAGATATTACTAAGAATGGCTCCCACCAATACAAACTTACTGTGTCCCAGGCACTTCATACATGTTCAGCAGCTTACCTTACCCTCATAACAACCTGCATGTCGCTAGTAACAAGTCTTAACCACTCTACAATACTGCCTCCCTAACTCACTAGGAATCCCCACACTCTAAAAATAATGATCAATGATCGGTCCTCATCTTCATTAACCGATCAGCAGCATTTAACCGATGGACTGCTTTCCCCTTTTCAAAACATACCTCGATGTGGGGTTGGGGGGGGGGGGAGGGGGTGAGAAGAGATAAACCAAAGAACTTATATCCTCATATGCACAGCCCATGGATACTGGCAGGTAGTGAAGACCTGGGGGGAGGGCGCAGAGGCTGGGAGGAGGAAGGAAAATGGGGGGCAGATGGGAGATATCTGTAATACTATCAACAATAAAAAATATATATTAAAAAAATTGATCTCCCATTGGTGTCTGGGACTCCAGTTATCTCTGATTTTCCTCCTGCCTCACTGATTAGAGTTCTCAAGAAACAAACAGATAAAAATATATCTGGCTCCTTGTCTTAAGGGTGTGATCCCTAGTTATGCAGGAAGTAGACTGATGTGTAACTAAACGTCCTGCAATGTTTTGAGAGAGGTAAGTTCAAGGTGCCGTGGTGTTTAGAACTGGAAGTTACTGTCTCGTGGAATTGTGGGCATGTGCAATCTACACGGGAGGCTGCCCTAACTCTCCCAACACATCACCCACGGGATCTTTCCCTTCCAGGGACTGAGCTGCGGGGTAGGAGCGGGGACAAAGGGACTGGGTAAGCCCTAAGGGAAGGGACCTCTTGCAGTCATTTGGCCCCCATCTTTCTGGACGGAGCAGATGTTGAATTGTATTGGCTTTGCTTCCTCCACGGAAGCCATTCAGGGCTGGCTCCCACTTGACTTTGTGGCTTCCTTGGTGTGGTGCCTCAACTGAAAATGAGGTAAAAGTAGTTGCATGGGGCATCCTGCTAAACTTGTAACTCGTGACTTATCATTATCCACCTTTGCTGTTAATCATTTATCAGTGGGAGCAGATATATTAATATTTTTATGTATATCCATCCCAGAGCCTTGCATGTATTAGGCAGTTAAAACTTGGATGTACACATGAACAGGGGTCTAGAGGTGGGGAGACGTTTAAGGGACCACCTTTGCAACTGGGAGTGTGTATTTCTGTCATCCAATTCTATCTGGAAATACCATGCACTTTCAATTTTATCAGTCTAATTTCATAATTTTTTAATATATTTTTATTGATTTCAGAGAGGGAGGGAGAGGAAGTGAGAGATAGAAACATCAATGATGAGAAAGAATCATTGACTGGCTGCCTCCTGCATGCCCCCTACTGGGGATAAAGCTAGAAACCCTGCATGTGCCCTGACTGGGAATGGCACTGTGACCTCCTGGTTCATAGGTCCATGCTCAACCACTGAGCCACTCCGGCCGGGCTAATTTTGTAATTTTTTAAATCAAACTTAGCTTCCCCCAAAAACGGGAGGGCTGCTGATTTCATGATTAACTTGCTTCAAGCTTTGGTGGTTGTTTTCCTTTCCTTGTGCAAACTTCCAGGGGCACTCAGATTGCTTCCTGCCCGGCCAGGCCTACACGTCTGTGAAGCGATAGAGCTCAAATGACTTCCATGCAGAACCATTTTCCTGGGCAGCTGGACTCATCGCTTTCTCACATGCACATACATGTGGGCATTTCACTTCTATGGCAGCGAGTGAACATGCAACTCGATTTGGAAAGGGGTTGCTTATTTAAGAGCACACCATAGAAGACTTAAACACATTATTTGCATGATTTCAGATCCTCAGACAAATGGATTTCCAAACGCTGGTGCTAGAGGAGACACAGGTACCACTGCGCCCTGGAAGGCTGTGTTTCTGAGCCTAGCCTCTCCCACCCCCCCGCCCCGCTCGCATGTGAGGCAGCAGAAGGAGGAGGAGCGTGTACCCCGGAAAATGCCCACGGAGGGCAGGCTGGCTGGCGGTTCCCTCCCAGGGCAGCAGGGCGCGCAGCTCCTCTCCACGCCCGATGTGAATGTGTTTTCATTCACCGAGGCCAATAGGCTTTATCGCTGCGATGGGCCATGTCTCTAGCTGCAGGACGACAGCAGACAACTCATTCGAATGTGCAATTAGGTCACAAAATTGAAACAAATCCACAGCCCAGCACCGAAAGCAAGTTCATGTCAAAGCCGGGTACAGGACCAAGGCCTCTGAATCACGCCCTAGGGGGAGTCCTGGTATGAAATACATGTTACATCATGTATATGCGTTCTTTCTCTCCTCCCTCCGTGTACACACGGGCCTGGGCCTTTATCAGTAACATGTAAGGGTATATTGCAGGCCTGATGCCTCGCCTCTAAATCACTTCACGTGCCTTTCCTAGAAGCAAGGGATTCTTTTGTATTCATCCTGGAGACGTCCACCTTTTGTAAGTGTTCCATTCACATCTTCAGGAAGGGAAAAAAAATTCAGACTCAGGATGCAGTTCCAATCAGGATCACACAGAACTGCAATTCTCTTTCTTCTCCGTTACTCCAGAGCACGGTCTAAGTCTTTCCTTGGTGTCCCTGGCTCGCCTTTTGTGAAGATCAAGGCCATTCATTGGGTGAAAGGGACCTTTACTTGCACTATCGGGTGTTTCTTCACGATTAGACTGAGGCCACGTGATGTTGGCAGGACGATCGCAAAAGTGCTCCTGTGTTCTTGTCCCGGAATCGTATCAGGAATCACACGACGTCAGACAGATATTATATAGATCAATCAACATGTCCCCTCCCCCAAAAATTGAACAAGAAATGAGAGCAGTATGCAGCAGAAAGCCCAATGTTGGCATAAGCTTGGTTTTGATTTGACACTGAATTTCTAACTTGCATTTGGTTTCCCAAAAGATCATATTTGGGAATCATTAGCATTTGTTGTATATAAAAACTTTTAATTCACTGCAAACAAATACTACGTACGATACTGTATATAAATACAATCTATAAATATATAGCAAATGTATATGAAAACATATACATATGTGACCACACATGAGTACATGGTTATCTTTTGAGTATGTGTGTTTCATAGGGGTTAAGAGTTTTAAGACCAGTAAATATGTTGGGTATAGACATGGCATAAAATATTATTTAGCTAAATATGATCTTGTTTATTTTTATTTTTTATTGACAAAAACTTTATTTAAATTCAGGAGAAATACTATCAATTCTAGATACTGGGCATTCTGATACCTGTCCTGACTTTACAATCACGGTCAGACTTTGGATAAGTTAATCCACTCCACTGGGTAACACTCTTCACCATTATTTAATTCTATTGAATAATAAAATGCAGTATCATAACTTCCCTCCTCTCAGGAGAGCCGTAAGGATGAAATTAAGCTAATATATAATACTGACTTTAATTAAAATCACTACAGAAACACAGCACGGCTTTATGAAGCCATCGCTCACGAGGGAAGGGATCACGCTGATGAAGCTGAGGGAAACGTCACCCTGTCCATTTCGTGTCTCAGCCAGTGGAGGCGGGCGTCGCACTGAAAATGACCATCTGCCCACCATCAAAACGCAGGATCCTTCTTTGAGAGAAACAGACTGGCAACATTTTGGAGTTGTGCGATTGGCTCACTGTGTCGCATTCCAGTTAGAAGGGCCTCTGTCTGGGTGAGGGACAGTAAGGTGTTGCTGAAGGCTGTGTGGTGCTCATGGGTGAATGGGCAGAACGCTCTGCAGGTAATAAAGCCGCATGTCCAGTCCACGGGAAACCCCACCTGCCTCGCGTATGTTTTTGGCGCCACGTGTAGAGAGTGTCCAGGGCATTGTTATTCTTCCTTTTATGGTCAAGGCTATGGCTTACGGCTTTCCTGAGATGCCATCATGCCTCTCATATGAAGATGTTGGTCGGCTGTTGCTATATTTACAGCTGAGCTTCTCTTTTAAAGCATTAGTACCATCTCAAAGACCAATTATATCTTCAAGTGTCTTTGACCACATCTGTACTAATCCCTCCGGCTCTGGCTTAACCGTTGACCCAAGACTTTCCATACGTCCCACGTACACACAGACAATCAGTGGTCCTGTCCAATGCTAAGTCCTTAAGTCCCTTTAAATCTGTTCCCTATTCACTATTTTTTCTGCCTGGCCACGATTTCAGGCCTCACATCGCTTGGAATGGACTATTGTAATGTCCTCCCGGCTGCTCTCCCTTCCTCTGTTGGGTTCTCTTTGGAAGCCACACCGATGATTCCAAAGCATAATTAAAATCATGTTACTTCCTTGTCTATATCCTCCTATGAATCTTCACTAAATATCCGATCGGATTCATTCCAGGAGAGACACTGGGTGAAATGTAGAGCATATGGGCTCTGCAATTCTCTTTTCTGTATGGGGCAAGTTGTTGAAGCTCTGAAAACCCCACTTCCTTTATTTGTACTACAACCTATAGGGTGGCTGGGAAGATAACCAGCTTAGTTACTTAAAACACCTAGAATATTCCCTGAGGGATTGCCAGCGCTCATGAATGGGTCCTTACCCCCGCCCTACAATATTCATATACTTTCAGGTGTTTTTAAACTCCCAGAACTCTTCTATACTCATTGTTCTTTCCATAGAGCAGTGGTCGGCAAACCGCGGCTCGCGAGCCACATGCGGCTCTTTGGCCCCTTGAGTGTGGCTCTTCCACAAAACACCACGGCCTGGGCGAGTCTATTTTGAAGAAGTGGCGTTAGAAGAAGTTTAAGTTTAAAAAATGTGGCTCTCAAAAGAAATTTCAATTGTTGTACTGTTGATATTTGGCTCTGTTGACTAATGAGTTTGCTGACCACTGTCATAGAATATTCACTAGTTATTACATTTCTTCCCGTTTTCCCCTTAACTTTCCTTCCAGGGTCACCTCTTACACACCTTGTTTTCCAACCTCCTCCCCCTGGAATGCTGGTTATTTCCTTCGAAACCCCACAGCCTTCTGTCCTCTGCTTATGATACTTGGCCCCTTCTACCCTGTAGGACGCTGTTTGAATGTTTGTTGCTGAGCTCCATTCCAGATGGCAAGCTGATTCAGGGAGCATGCTTCCTGGGCACACAGCAAGTTCACATGCTGGAAACTCAATACATACTTACATGACAGATTACATTTTCCAAAGATGGCTGCAACCACAACCCCCACTGCATCGGCGACGTCATGTTGGTGGTTCTTCACCAAGAGAAGCAGTGCCTCTCCCACCCTCTCGGATCTGGGCAGAAATGGTGACGATTTTGGCCAATAGAATAGGACAGAGGCATGCTGGGCCTCTTGGCAGCCTTCAGCATTGCCTCTCAGAATGTTCGCTCTTTAGACTCATCCCAGAATCTTTTTCTCTTCGTGCTTCAATTTGTATAGTTTTGTTGACATACCTTGATAGATCTTGCTTCTCACCATATACTTCCAAAATTTCCAGTGTCAATAATGACTACATTAAATGGAATAGGACATGATGTAGCAAATATGAGATTATTGTAATCTAATGGAAGTCAGAGGTCTTAGAAAATGTAAATGTAGCCGAAACCAGTTTGGCTCAGTGGATAGAGCGTCGACCTGCGGACTGAGGGGTCCCAGGTTCGATTCCGGTCAAGGGCATGTACCTTGGTTGCGGGCACATCCCCAGTAGGGAGTGTGCAGGAGGCAGCTGATCGGTGTTTCTCTCTCATCGATGTTTCTAACTCTCTATCCCTCTCCCTTCCTCTCTGTAAAAAATCAATAAAATATATTTACAAAAAAGAAAATGTAAATGCCAGTTCAGATGAAAGAGTGTGTGGGGTGTTTCTACTAGGTGTCTTTGGACTATAGATGCTTTCTAAATCTTTTACAAAGTCAAGATCAGAATAATATACTTTAAAATTAAGAGAGTATATGAAGAATGTTTAGTTAGCTACTAAATTAATGGCATTTTCATTTTTTAAATAAACCATTTAAAGGCATTTGCATGTTGGTGGGGAAATTAGCTATGTTACTTAATTAGTCTACATTTACATAGCATACCTAATTGATTTCTATTGTCTTTAAGGACATACGTCAATGTCACTAATTGGTTATGTGACTTCAGACACCACAAGAAAATTAAGTGTGGGGGATTATAATGTAGAAAATATGGCCAATAACAAAGATGCAATCTACATTCTTAGGTAACTTAGAAATATGCTTCAATTTGCATTTAAATTCTTGGAGGAAAAATTTCCTTTAAATTCTCCTATATTACTATTATGTATCAGCATGTATTACCCATCACAGTATAAACTTATTTTACATGTATCCCATGCAATATACTTTATAGTATATATCAACCAGAAAGAATGAGAAACACTCAAGATTCCTCCCATGGTGACATTTTGAAAATGTCATAGTTCAAAAGGAAATAAAGAAAACTCATATTACATGGCAGAACGCTCTGACCTTTCGCTCAGAGATTGATATGAGTTCTCGGGCAAGCTCTGCAAAGAAACTCAAAGGTAAAACTCAGCTGCTGGTAAGCAACTGAACATCTCAAAGGTCATGGCTCTGGCAACAATTGGGTCTACCAGCTAGGGCATGGAATACATTTATTTTTCAATTATCAATCCCTCCCCACCCCCCCAATGTTACTTTAGAAGCAATAGGCTTGTGTAGAGTTTATTTTCTTTAGGAATCTTCAGATATTGATTTTTAAAGTGTTTTTTAAAACTGCTTTATTGAGGTATGCTTGACATTTAAAATGTTCAATTTGATAAGATTAAGATACGTATATGTTTGTGAAACCATCACCACAATCAAAATAAAGTTTGCTGGTATATCTTTGTAATCCATTACTCCTAACCGCTACATGTTTTACAGAAATATAAGGCATATGTAACTTTTTTAATTTTAAAAAATCGCTTTATTGGGGTATAAGGACATACAAAAAGCTATAGATATTTAAGGTATACAACTTGATGCGTTTGGAGGCTTACAATTCAGGTTTAACATTTAAGTCTTCAATCAATTTGAGTTGATTTCTGTGTATTGTGTGAGATAAGGGTGCAAGTTCCTTCTTGTGGAGACCCAGTTCTACCACCACAGATTGTTCGAGAGACAACACTCTTGTTGAAGATCAGTAGACCGTGTATGGGGGGAATTATTCCCAAGTTCTCTATTTTGTGCCTTTGGTCCCTAAGTCTGCTTTGATGCTGGTACCACACTGTTTTGATTATTGGCATTTTGTAATGTATTTTGAAATCAGAAAGTACATCTCTAGGTTTCTTCTCTCTCAAATGGTTTTGGCTATTTGGAGTCCTTTTTGGTTCCAAATGAATTTGAATAATTTTATTATTTATTTAAAAAATGACGTTGGGATTTTTAATAGGGATTGCATTGAATTTGCATCTTTGGATAATATGGATGTTTTAATAATATTAACTTTCTGATCCATGAACACAGGGTGACATCCATTTATGTGTGTTCTTTAATAAATCTATAGCTTTTTATATGTCAGTTATACTTCAATAAAGTGATTTAAAAATCATATGTGTCAGGTAGGGATAAGGAGAATGGATCACAAATATACATCAGGAAACTTGTGGGCTACATGCATTCTTGATTGTGATGATGGTTCACAGACGTACACATGTCAAACCTTATCAAACTGAACATTTTAAATGTCAAGTATACCTCAATAAAGCTGTTTTTATTAAATAAAACTACTTTAAATGTCAATAGCCAAAGGCAGCTAGGGTAAACTCTTTAATCTAGAACATTCAGGGTCCCATCAAGCCTTCCCTCACCA
Organism: Cnephaeus nilssonii; assembly: GCF_951640355.1. Classification (NCBI taxonomy): domain Eukaryota; kingdom Metazoa; phylum Chordata; class Mammalia; order Chiroptera; family Vespertilionidae; genus Cnephaeus; species Cnephaeus nilssonii. The sequence goes on along the minus strand of NC_137094.1, from coordinate 17,746,072 downwards.
TTTGCCTCCATAACAGATTCATCTCACGTTCCCCAAACAATATACTTCATTGTGCCTTCATCCCTGTTGACAATGTTCTTCCATAGTCTACGTGATGACGCCACAGTTCTGATCACTTCCGTAATTGCATGTGAGAGATGTAACCTTTTAATAAATTATGAAATCATTAAGGCCATGCTTTTCTGTTTCTGCTTTTCTGAGAACCCAGTCTTTCAAAAAAAAAAAAAAGCACAAAGACATTCTCATGAAATATTTATGGAATCCTCAGATATTATAATTCTTGTCTTAATAGATAAAAAATGTATGAAGGTGTGGGATTTATTGTTATAATATAACAGCATTTATATTTTTATTTGGTTGCGTTTTAAAATGATTCCGCAGAGACCATTAAAATATTATTAGAAACGGTGGTGTAGCATCCAGTGGGAATCAGCATTGCATTTTCATCGCAGCTTTAAAATGAGGCTTGAAATTTTCAGGAGCGAAATCAAACACACAAGGGCACACGCAAGTAATACAAAACAGATAGTTAATGTCATTTGTTTGGGATTCTATTGTAGTGCAAACATAGATTACTGGATTTCTCATGGACTCGCTATGACAGATACGAAATTTATTGCCAACGCTTGAGATCGTTCAATTTTTCAGTCTTTTGTTTCTCCCCTACTCGTCGATAAAATATTATTTTTAAGAAGTCATCCAAGCCAAACAGGGAGTAATGGATATCGTTACCATCTATCTGAAGGGACACTTTGCTAATAATGATCTGAAATGCATCTTGCTGCCACGGATCCAGGGTTAATCGATTACAACGCCCAGGCGAACTGATGGGCATGGATTTCCATCAAAGGCAGGTGCAGTGTGGGCTATGTCGCTGGAGGGTTCCTCTTCCACAAACCTCCTGTTTGCAAATGTGAGTGGGCATCTCTGCCGCCACATAGGCTTCCTGAATATTAACATAAACCCAGTGTCTCTGCCGAGACCGGTGTGGCTCAGTGGATAGAGCGTCGGCCTGCGGACTCAAGGGTCCCAGGTTCGATTCCGGTCAAGGGCATGTACCTTGGTTGCGGGCACATCCCCAGTAGGGGGTGTGCAGGAGGCAGCTGATCGATGTTTCTCTCTCATCGATGTTTCTAACTCTCTATCCCTCTCTCTTCCTCTCTGTAAAAAATCAATAAAAAAAAACAAAACAAAACAAAAAAAACCAGTGTCTGAGGTATACACAACAGGGATGTTAGCTCATACCCTGGAGTCCCATAGACATTCGTGGTTTCTTTCCTGGTTAAAAGCCTTCTCCTCCGAATTTCTAGTCTCCTCTTCTTTTCTTGGCAAGTGTTGTTTTTTTTACACAAAATTGAAATTTCAGGCACAGTTCAAGCAATCGCATAATTTCTAGAGAAAGGAAGACAGAGTCCACATTCTTTCTTTTAGAAACCAGAGCAGTTTTAACTACAGCAGTGTTGCCAGGAAGGTTCATTGTATAAAATTCTGGTGATATCATTTCATAATGGCGCGGTGTGGACATGATGTGCACGTGTGTATGTGTGGAAGTAACAGTGTTAAACAAGGTGTGGCGAAGAATTATTCTATTGCTATTCACTTACTTTTTTTTTTTTTTTGCTCTGAAACAATTTACTTGGCAGCAAACATTAGAAAATCACAAGGTAAAGGCAGTGAAATGACAGTGGATGTTAGGCAGCCTGTATTTTTATTGATTTCAGAGAGGGAGGGAGAGGGATAAAGAGATAGAAACATCAATGATGAGAGAGAATCATGGGTAGGCTGCCTCCTGCACGCCCCCTACTGGAGATCAAGCCCACAATCCAGGCATGTGCCCTCATCAGTAATCGAACCATAATCTCCTGGTTCATTCTTTCCTAGACATAAAAGAAAGTGATACGTTGTCACTAATTTATCCTTAATTTTCCTCAAGATCCAGGATTGTATCATGTCTTTTTCTCTGAAAGTCAGAAGCAACCTAATACCTTGACGATTGCTTAGTTTTCTACAATAGTAATACTCAAGAAAAAACACACAGAGGGAATCTTAGGAGTAAAGACAAGAATAAAGGGTTAAAAAATCCACCAAAAGGTTGTTAGCTGCTGGAAAATTCAGTGATGCCTAGCACGCCAGTTTTTCTCTTGAAAATAATAACCTTCCGCCACAGTGAGGCACCCTCACACTTGGTTCTTCAATCCAGAGCTAAGCACAGAGTTCCAAGAGGTTGTGCAAAAAACGTTCAAGCATAGGGCATTTCTGTTTTAAAATGATTCGATGTCACTGCATGAAAACCAATATTTCTATCGCTTTTAGGAACACAACAGTTTGCCTGTGGTAGTCATCCACACCCTGAATAGGTTAAGTTCTTGACATATTATGTTTTGAAGCAATACTTTCTGTGCATACTGTTCGTGAGGCTTTGGCATTATCTTAGTATATGATGTACATGTAGAGAAACTATTTATACCCATGCCTTTATTTCTCTTCCGAAGCTGCTTAAAACATTTTTGCGTCTTCAGAAATCTTATTTACTTATGTTAAATAATATCACCTTTGTCCGGGCTGGCATGGCTCAGTGGTTGAGCATCGACCTATGAACCAGAAGGTCAGGTTTGATTCCCAGTCAGGGCACATGCCTGGGCTGCGAGCTCAATCCCCAGTGAGGGGGCGTGCAAGAGGCAGCCGATCAATGATTCTCTCTGACCATTGATGTTTCTCTCACTCTCTCCCCCTCCCTTCCTCTCTGAAATCACTACAAATATATATATTTAAAAATGTTTTGAAAATAGTGAATATAAAATTGAAGTGGCTAAAACATGGCTGAGGAATTCTGAAAGAGATAAGTGTGTGATACACAAGTAGAATGGCACAAACTCTCTCTATGCTTTCAATGGGATTTAATTACTGACTCTCACATAAATAGCTAGAGAATCATCAATCATCATAGATGGTATTTTCCCTAAGTCACCAAAACTAATTATAGTCAGCGATCTCCACTCTCTGAGACTAATCACCACAGCACATTAAAAATCAATCTATGCTGAGGTGTCGCCCAGGTCTGTTGTTGTAGTTATTTTTTGTGTGTGTGTGAACCTCAAATTCTCTGTTAATTCCCTAAAACTTCCTCACAGAGATGTATCAAATGGCTGTCTACTGTCTCCCTTGTAAGCAATTAGAACATTGGGGACTTGTATTTCAATTTTTTTGTTAAGCGAAGAATTATGCATTGGAAAAAAATGTGCCATTGAAATTGCCCATTGTTCAGACACTTTTTTTGTTTGTTTTTTTAATCCTTACCTGGGGATATTTTTCCATTGAGTGTTTTAGAAAGAGTGGAAGGGAGAGTGAGAGACAGAGAGAAACATTGATGTGAGAGAGACACATTGTTTGGTTGCCTCCCGTATGCACCCTGACCAGAGCTGGGAGGTATGTGCCCTTGACTGGTCTTGAACCTTGGACCCTTCAATCCGCAGGCCGATGCTCTACCCACTGAGCCAAACCGACAAGGGCAAGATCACTGTTTGAATGAGGATACGGACAAAGAGGAGCCAGCTGACATGCAATTGGAACATGCTGGAGAGAGGCATAAGTAGAGCCAAAGGGACCCCTTTCTCTCCCAAGAGCCTCTCCTTCGCTTTTCCCTAAAATGTGTTCCATGGATTCTCAGAGTGTGTTTATGTGCACTCGACAGCATTTTAAGTTTCCCTGAGTGGACTATCCCCCAAGTCCTTGTAGAAAACCATTCAAATCGGATATTTCACGCTCACAGAACTTTAAAGATGAAACGACTCTTGACATTATGGAATCCACTCTGGGTAGGGAAACTGAAGACTCGGTCAAGGAGCAAGGTCACACCATTCCTGTGACCACAACTAAACATTAAATGTTTACAATTATGTCTAAAACAATTTTTCTCCACTTAAAAGAAGAGCATATCTTCTTAGCAAATGAAGTTGGGACAACTGGATAGACACATGAAAAAAAAATGAATTTAGACACAGAACTAACACCTTTTTATAATAGTCACTTGAAAATGAACGGATAACATCTTCAATCTAGCTGTGATGAACAAACTTGAATTAAGAAAGGAAAGCTTTAAACGTAAGGAAAACAACCTCAATAGTCTTAAAATATACCTCATTTATATTGTCAAGAAGCACTACTAGCAACACCCTTAAAAGAAACTGGTACTACAGTCTAGTTGAAAACCACTGTAGAGTGAAAAGAAGAACTTGGTGTACTGGGTTGAATAGTGTTCCCTCCCCATCCACCCAAATTCATGTCCTCCAGGACCTGTGAACATGGTCAGATTTGAAAACAAGGGCTTTGCAGATGTACTTAGTTAAGTTATGATCATGCTGAGCTAGCATAGGCCATAAATCCAATGACTGGTGTTTTTATAAGAACAGGGAGCCTGGCCGGTGTGGCCCAGTGGTTGAGCACTGACCCATGAACCAGGAGGTCATGGTTCGATTCCCCCGTCAGGGCACATGCCCAGATTGTGGGCTCGATCCCCAGTAGGGGGCATGCAGGAGGCAGCTGATCAGTGATTCTCATCATTGATGTTTCTTTCTCTTCCTTTCCTTTCTGTTCTGAAATCAATAAACAATATATATTAAAAAAAGAAAAAGGAGGCAAGAAAAATGGACTCAACTCTCCTTCATAATTAATTGGATTTTAACATGGAAGCTTTCTGGTCCCTTACTTTTTAGAGCAAAGACAAACAACTGCTAATTTCCAATTACAAGTGTCCCAGAGAAATCTTAATCAGCAATGCTCACCCCCTTCTGAGCAGCATTTTCTGAAGTCTCTCTATTTTCACTAGTTTTATTTTCTTGGTAACTTTACAATAGGCCTCAAGTCATTGGAAGGCACAATTACCACTGGCTGAGTGCCAGCCCATTCCTACAGAGCTTTGAGTTGTGAAATAATTTTCACCTCTATAAAACTAGCAAAGTCATCGTTTGCTATTCAAACGTGGTCCAGTTAAGTTTATCAAGGGATGCTTAGTGCAAGAAAAGGATGATGCTGGATTGGGCCTGACCACACACTTCTCATTTCCACACTGAACTGTGAACTTGGCCATACAGTCCCAGTTACCCCTTGACAAGACACGAGGGCAAAGAGATGAAAGGGACAGCTCGCCTTTTGCAAATAATTTTTTTCCTCTCACACGAAAATTAAATGAGCACTTTCCATATGTCATTTTCTTATTCTTATTCCCCATCTCTTTAATAATCATTAAAGGAGAATTTTCGTCCCCTGTCGGGCAAAATATAATTTAGCGCGTAATGATACCGCCTCCTCAGCCTCATTAGGCGACTTGACAGAGAATATGATTAATGCCTGTGTGGAGTCATTAACTACGCAGGGTGGTTCAACGCAGGAGGAACACAATCGTGTTCACGAGTAAATAGAATTGTAGTAACAGACTATTAGTTTAGCAGCAGTGAACGGATACTCAGAAGCATGGTTTCACTTGATCGGGAGGATGGGTGATAACTCACTGACCAGTTCAGGATGCTATCAGGCCTGTTGTCGTTTGGAAAACCGGAAGTCACCGTCTAGGAAGTAGGTATTTGTCAAGTTCTATTGTTTATCAGAACAGTTAGGTTGACTAAAACAAAAAAGATGAGGCCAACGTTTAGAATGTAACGACCGTGACGTCAAACAAGTGTTCATAATTGAATCATATGTTTCTCCTTAGCAGAATAGAGAGTTACCATTTTTGTTTTAAAAACTGTAATCACCCTGGCTGGGTAGCTCAGTTGGTAGAAACATCATCCCGATACACCAAGGTTGAGGGTTGGATGCCCAGTCAGGGTACATACAAGAATCAGCCAGTGAATGAAAAAATAAGTGGAACAGCAAATCGATGCCTCTCTGCCTCTCAATTTCTTCTCTCTAAATTAAAAAAAAAAAACAAACAAACCTGTAATCAAGCCTACATACAACAAAATTTTTTACAATTAAGGATCTAGAGTCCTCAGGTATAAAGCCAATGCTCGTCCGATGGAAACACACTCCGCAGGGTATAGGGGCCACTACGACAGACCCAACATTTCTTTCCTAGCACTGTGTCCCAGAGAAGAATTTCACTCCCAAAGAGACAGGAACAGAGGGACCTCTGTTACTGAGTGTCCCCACCACATAAGGCGATTGTGCTCATTAACTTACTTGACCCTCCAGTAACAGGATCAGGGCACTTATTTCTATCTCCATTTCATATTGAGGGTTAGAGTTTAGTAAGGTTCTTCCCATCATACCTCCTGATGGGGGGGGGGGGGGGGAACCTGGGGCTCAAACCTATGGTCTATTTGGGTCCAAAGCTCATGATCCTGCCACTCTTTCACTTTCCTGATAGAGAATGCCATTGTAAAACAATGGAAGCTATTGTGGGAGGTAAAGGCCTACTTTCTAGAAATATTCCTCTTGCTGAAACCAAGATTTTTAAAAAGAAGAATACTTTTTACATACACGTAAAATTGCTTTCTGAAAAACCATATTTCACATATTGGAATGATGTATAAGATGTATTAATAATATTGTACATTTCATATCCTCTCTCCTTAAATAGATCCATACATAAATAATTATTAAGAACTATCTATCATAGCATGCATTATGAAATGACAGCCAATGCATACTTTTAAATAAAAGGAAATTTAAAATGTAGAACTAAAAAAGATGGAAAAGATAATATAAATCTACTATGAATATCATATAGTCAAAGAGAGTGATATTTATTGAAACCTAAGACTTCCTAAGCTCCAAACCTATTTTCCAGATCATTTGTCCATTTCCAGCATAGATGTCCTGTGTCACATTTGACTATTGGAGAAGATTAATGTAATAGGATTCATAAGGTCTGTATTTGGGTTCAGAAAAACCCTGAATACATTTTCTAGCGAGATGACTCCAGGCACGTAATCCATTTTATGCTTATTTTGCTCAATATGAAGTGGAAAATAATATTTGCCCTCATGGAAAGTTTGTTGTAAGATCAAATTTATTGACTGACTGTCAGTGGGATGGTTGATTAATTAAAAAAGAAATGACTTGATGTCTCCCATGTGCTAGACATTGTACTGGTCACAGGGGCTATGCAGAGAATTATGGTGACCATTCTTTTTTAAAAATATATATAATTTTATTGATTTCAGAGGGGAAAAGGAGAGGGAGCGAGATAGAAACATCAATGATGCGAGAGAATCATTGATTGGTTGCCTCCTGCACACATCCAACCAGGGATTGAGCCAGCAACACGGGCATGTGCCCTGACCAGGAATCGAACAGTGACCTCCTGGTTCACAGGTCGAAGCTCAACTGCTGAGCCTCACCAGCCGGGCTGATCATTCTAATTTGAGACAAAAATACGCACAGATATGCATGTCCCATTTTGGGCAAATGCACACTTATTATGAGGGCCCGGAAAGATTAGGTAAAGCTTTCTGGAGTAACTCTTGATCTAAATTTTAATTACTGAATATAACTTAGGCAAAAATCCAGAGACAAAGATAGCAAGATACACATGCGAAACTTATAAGCATTTCACTGTTGTATCATCAAGTGTGAGAAGGGAAATCGTGTTAGATGAGGCACAAATAGGAGCATAATTTGAAATTATTTTTGCAGTACCTACCAAAGCCTTTAAAATTGCCTAGTAAGCTCACTATATGTTATTATAAGAAATAAGGAGATAATCAGGACTTTAGAAAAAGGTACCATGATTTTTACTATAAAAGCAACTGTAATAACATTTCAAAAGATACGCAGGGAACTTAAAGGATAGAGTTCTCAAATGGTGGCACTCAAATGTTTTCAAGGAATATTTAATAGTATTGGAAAGTCTCACATTCCTAATGTGAATAGTAAGATATACTCAACAGGCTGTTCACATATACAAAGATGCTAAAGTTTCCAAAAAATATATATATGTCTACCTGTGGATAGCGAAACCCCAGTAAAGAAATGCATCTAAATAGTCTCGGCTCCGTCTGGCAGAATAAATTTTTATGAGTAGACAGAACACTAACAGTGTGTTTTATATCTGGCAACTGGGATTGCAGATGTTGACATTTTCTGGTTTCTTGTCTCATCAAAACCTCTACATTTGTTAGAAAATTTCAGATTAAAAAGTCAACACTAAAGATGTTAGTAAAGAAAAATTAGACTACTAAAGATAAAGTGTCTGAGACTCCCTGAATACATGTGAGGAGGGCAAGTGAGAAATAGCTAAGCAGTATCTGGTGACTTCACTCAAGTCTAATGGATTTAAAAACTTCCAGATTATTAGATTAATATTAGGCCCACACAAAAGTTTGATAAATGGAGTGTGTCTAGCAGACATTATAGTAAGGTTACTTACTACAACCCTAAACATTTTGGCATTTCCTATAAATTCGGAAATTGCTCTTGTAAAATTTGCACGTATTAAAATTCTAAATTGAGAGCTGGGATATATAAAATGAGAGAAAAATCTTTCAGGCCGGTATTCAATAATAGAGTGACTAGTAAAATCACTCAGGCCATGTCTACTCAATGAATGAATGCTTTGAGGATTTTTTTTTTTTGCTAAAATAGATGGTTTTGAATAGTTTAGGACTTGATATAAAAGTTACATTTTAGTAGATTTGTGTTCACCAATTATGCTATTTCTGTGATGATTTCATAACATCCCTGATCAGTCTATCACCACTCTTGGACCTTGTGCCAACCTGAGCAATTTTAGTTCATAATGAGCCTAAAATCATTGGCAGCTATCCATCCCAAGCCCATTCCAGTTTTATCTCTAGCCTCAACTCTCTAACACCCATTGCAAACAAAACAAAACAAAAACAATAAAAAACACACGATGAAATGAAAAGCTAAAACAAAACAAACAAACAAACAAAAAAACAAATAACAGGATGGGAAAAATAAATGCTAATTTAATTTAGCACCATTGTCCAATTACAGAGTCTATATATTAATACTCATAACAAACAACATCAATTATAGAAAATACATAAACTATAGGACACTAGCTGAGAGATAAAGTGTAGCGTTGTCACCAACAAGGGAAATAAATCACTGCAAATGGTATAGTTTGTAGACTAGTGGACTAATTAGCAAATTATTTAAGAGGAGCGAGGCAGGCTTAGGTCTTCATTGAATTATACAGATCTTGGATTTGCTAGAATTTCCAAACTATAATATTCAGTTGCATAAGAAAAGCTGTCTTAATGTGGAAAATTAGGGAAAAAAATCACATCTACCACCGAAAATTATCGATAAATAATTGGCTCTTTCCTCGCCACTGCAGAGACCTCTCTCTGAAGTGATATGGTCCCCAGAAACACTCACGATGATTGTCAGTGTCCGATCATAACTTTCCTCGTGTGGCGTACGAAGAGGAATCTTCTCATAGTCCCTGGCATTCTAAAATATTCATCAGGCTTAAAAAAATTATGTAGTATAGAGTAACATGTAAAAAAGTGAGCTTGAATGTATACCTTTCCTCTCCTTGTTTTATTATAGAAAGACTCCCAGAGGAATTCCATCATTCGGATCTTGTCATCCTCCCCCAGCGTTGACGTATGAAATACAAATGTTCAAAGATGATGGATGGTCTTGTCATATAACAAATGCCGGAGGACTCCCTCGGGACGTCTAAGGCAGGTAATTCCAAGCAAGGCACTCCTAAGTCACAGTACACCGAAGATTGCCGTAAGATGTCATGTCAGACAAGTCTAAAAATTCTCCCCACCAGGCAGGCATGAGATGGGCTACCCTACATGTTGAGGAAAAGTCTCCTTCTTCACAGGGAAGCCAAGGAAATCCTCTGGGGGATATTCAGAGATGCAGCTAGTTTATCAAAATGACATCTACGCATCAGGTCCTGGCATAGAACATTGTAACCTCCCGCTGCTTTCTCTACAATGACACAGCTCCTTCTATTAATTTTCAAAGTTACTTCGTAGGTTGACTTATAGATAGTCACACGCTAGTCTTGTTTATCTTCAAAGAGGGTCGTCTCTTTAGAGATCGTGGCTAGCACAGTGTATTTCTTATGGAAATTTGGGTGTGTTTGAATCTAATAAAAATCTGGAATTCAAATTCGAGAGATGGAATCGAAGTGACATTGTGGATCTACAGGCTAAATTTCAGATTGTTGCATTCAATCTGTGCAAATATATGTGAAATAAAATAATGGAATTGTTTCACACCAAGCCCACAAAATGATTGAGTCAAAAGTTTGTTTCAGACTGTCAATATTTTGTTACTAAAAATTGTGTAAGAATACCTTGTATGTCCTCCCTTTTGATATTGACAGCTACAGAGACTCGTGGAACCGAATAATACATGAAGGTGTTTAACAGAAATGTATGAATTTTTCATACACTCACCCTCCCTTGATTTACAAAGCCATCAGCACATGTTGCCTCGAGGGAGGGGGGGAAGTAAATACAGCACAGGGCAAATAAATGTCACCGATCATATCTGAATTTCAAATTAGACATTTGACAGGCCCATGGTGAAAAGTTCTGAAGAGCAACCCTGGTTTTGCAGACGTCTGCTTTTGGGGGGAAATAAAAACACACACATGCGTTAAGCTCAAAGTTGAGAGCTAGGAGGTCTCAGACTACACACGGTAGAGCGGACCCCAGGTTATTTTCCTGTTACACAGAGTCTCTCCCGGATCGCAAGTGGCAGGCGGAAGGTTTGGTCTGTTTATTGGGGATCATTTACAAGAGGAGTTGGTTGGGTGCTCCTAGGTCCATGGCCGGCAAACAGCGGCTCAACGAGCCACATGAGGCTCTTTGGCCCCTTGAGTGTGGCTCTTCCACAAAATACCACGGCCTGGGCGAGTCTATTTTGAAGAAGTGGCATTAGAAGAAGTTTAAGTTTAAAAAACTTGGCTCTCAAAAGAAATTTCAATCGTTGTACTGTTGATACTTGGCTCTGTTGACTAATGAGTTTGCCGACCACTGGTCTAGGTGATTCCTGTCTGTACCCTGCCTTCTCCTGGGGTCAAAACCCTTCTGAGAGCGTGATCAAACTCCTTAGATTGGCCTGGGATCTCCAGAACTGCAGGGCTGTGCTGAATTTGTGCGTTGGGCTTGTTGCCAACGTCAACCTATCTTTGAATTGACTTGGGTTATTGTTCAATGCTAAAAACTACTTGATATGCTTCAAACTAAACACTTCAAAGCAAGTCGTTGAAGAGTTTAAGGAGAAAATAAACACTAGTATGATAGTGATGTCATATACTTGATATCTATTAACTTATTCTCCACTCTGACCTCGATAAACTATCATTATCTTCATGTAATACGTGCGTGAAGAGGTTCTGAAAGGCTATGTGATAGAGATCCTATCTCTAAGATCAGGTCTAAGCTCTCAAATCCACATTTTTCTATGTCAAAAACCCATTATTCTTCAGTGAAATCACAGTACCTCAAAAATAAACATTGAGGATAAAATACTCCTCAAGATGAATTACATGATAGCCTAATTTACAATACGACATGCCCTTGATCCCTCAAAGATCAAACTTGATTTAAGAGGAAAAAGCTACCGTTGTCTTTCTTTGCATTGTTTGTGACGAATGTGAACTTTACGCAGCACCGAGCAATAAATCGTTGTAATCTCTCCCATTTGCTCTGCTGATGCTCGGTAGAAATGAGTACGGAGGAGAAGTGTTTTGTTTATGCCTTTATTTATGATGGCTTAAATGTTGCAAAACGTTGGGAGCCGCACAACCCTCTGCCAACAAATAATGAATAATTACCCAGGACTGGGGTTCTCAACAAGACCCATACCAGCAAGCAGATGTCAGCAGAGTTTCGGTTCCAGGTTTCTGCCTGCAGGAAGTCATTAAAAGATAAGTAGGAATTCAAGTCTGTTCCCCTGGTAGCGGAATCTCTACCCTTCCAGTCCTACACGGGCTCATTTGTGGACAGAAGCAACAGCCCCCGACGCAGATAGTAATGACTCCTGGGTTACAGACTCGCCGTCTAAATCAATCCCAGGCGGGCTCTGAAATGATCTTCTCTGTATTTACTTTTAGGCTATTTAAGAAAAGTAGTTCTGAACAAAGCCAACCTATTTTAACAACCCACCCTCTCTCCAGCCCCTCAGTCAGTTGTGGGGTTCAACCTCACAACATCACACTGTGGTCTATTTCTGTACTCTTAATGACTTGCCACCCTCCAGAAAGTAGCACTATATTCCGGCTGTGCGGGTGCTGCGATTTGTGTTCCAAAATGGTTGATGGAAAGAGTCGGGATTGAAACCAGGTGCAGATCATTATGCTTAATATTCGGTGCTTTTCTTTCTGTCTTTCTCACATTTCAGCACCCTAATGATTCACAAGGTTCTTTCCCCCCCACTCAGTTTGCATTGACCTACGTGACTTAAAGGAGGTGTGTTGGCTTGCTAGTAAGAAAGCTTTCCTCTCACATTTAATGAGTTAAACTTCAGATAGTCTTCATTGGAGAACACCTTTTTATTGACATATTTTTAAGTAATGACAATGAACCATTGAAGGAGTATAGGGCAATACGTATAATTGTGCATTGTGTATTGTGATTTCTGTGTATTAGCAAGCAGCTAATAAATAAAGAGGAATATATTTTGCTTGAGAGAAGATTAAAAAAATAGGAAGAATTGCCCTGACTGGTTTGACTCAGTGGATAGAGCGTCTGCTTGTGGACTGGAAGGTCCCAGGTTCGATTCCGGTCAAGGGCATGTACCTTGGTTGTGGGCACATCCCCAGTGGGAGGTGTGAGGAGGCAGCTGATCGATGCTTCTAACTCTCTATCCCTCTCCCTTCCTCTCTGTGAAAAATCAATAAAATATATTTTAAAAAATATGGAAGAATGCCATGTACAAAAACCAACAGGGTATCAAGAATTTCTAAATTAAAGCAACATAGGTTTCCACAATATTTTGTTTATATAAATTATTCTTCTGAAGTAGTGAAATGTCAAGCCTGTTTTATATTACTCCTGAATTACTCAAATGATGAAAAGAGAAATGTCATAATAAAACAATAATGCTCTGATTTATGTTATTTTAATGTGTGCAATTCTGTACTCAACCTAAATTGTCATATAACATGCAACTAAGTTGGTAATATATTGCAATCTGACAGGTAAATACTATGTGCCATGAGGGAAGTTTTATAGATAACACTTTGCAGTTTAAACAGGATAAAGTTTTTAAAAGAATGCCTCTGTTAGCCTCACAGTGTTTCCTCACCGGGCGGTTACATCCCGTCTTTCTAGATGTGACAAATGAGAAACAGGTTTCAGTAAAAACAGACTTAAATTTCAGCAGTTGCCTACTTTCTGTTTTATGGAAAAAAAAAAAAAAAACAACAGGTGGGAAATCTGAGCGGACTATGCAATACTGTAAAGTCACTGCAGCATGAACCCCAAATGAGAGTTGAGTGTTTATGTCTTGGATGAGGCCATCAAGAGCTGCCTGGGGCCCAGTACGCTGCCCGTGGTTGCTGTCCATGGTGCTGATTCTACCTGGCTCCCCTCTGCCCCTCCTCCCCTCACTGGTAAATTGAGTCTGGGAAGAAATGAAAGGGGAGGGTTGGCTCTGTATATGTGCTGCCAGCTATGTTTTAAAGCGTGGAGGGAAAAGGCAGTTCAAAACATCCTCCAACAGAAGCAAGAATGTAGACCAAGAAGGCTTCCTGGTGGCGAAAGGGAAGAGGCCCTGGAGAGATGAGGGTGACTCTGCCTGGAGGGTCAGGCAACTTCGCTTGGACAGTTTCCCTCACGCAGTCATTGATGGCAAAGGCATGAACAGCATGTGTTTCCAGATGCGTCTGCAGCGAATGTGAAAGCTGTTAGGAGACAGCTCTGGCGATGACTCACCCAAACAATGCCATGTCTAAGGCTTCACACCCCATAGCTTGGACCCTGTACACTTTACTATTGGGAATGTACCAAATGATAACAAATAAGCAATAATAGCAGCAGCAGCTGCAATGAGGACGAAAAGCCTACGTTAAGCTTCTAATGGGATGGGTGCACATGTAGACCTTTGAACACAGACGATCTTACAAGATTTTCAGCCCAGGAAATCTGAGGACTGTTCTGTATTTAAACCAGATTATTCCGCTATTTGATGCCCTTTTGATTGACCGGGTTTGGGGCATATCCAGAAAAAAATGCAAAACAAATTCGACTTCATTACTTGAACTCTTCAAAGGATGGATTAAGCTTTTTTTCTCAACACTGACTTAATTAATTTAGTGGAGTTTCCTTTTCGTCAAGCAATATTAAGCAACAGTTGTATTTTAATGAAATATTGTGCTTTGAAATTCACTAAGTAATTTTAGACACATAATATCATCAACGCTGAGAATGACAATTTAATATAAAGAGTGGTTACTACTTGCTTTTTGAACAGGAAAATAAATTAAAAGTCAAGAGAGGTTGGTTTGCTTGTTGAAGTTCGCATGGCTAGTGCAGGTCCAGGGCTTCAACTCGAGCTGGATGTTTGAGTCCCAGGGACGAGCAGAATATTTTTAACATGTTGTTTACTTAGAAACTTAAACGTGTGTCAAAGAGAGAAGGCATCCTTGTGTCATTAAACATCTAAGTAACATAAGTACTGAAAATTGTTACATTTATAAAAAATTAAAAATTCATGCCTGGCTGCCGTGGCTCAGTGGTTGAGCATTGACCTCTGAACCAGGAGGTCATGGTTTGGTACCCGATCAGGGCAACATTCCTGGGTGGCAGGCTCCATCCCCACTGTGGGGTGTGCAGGAGGCAGTCGATCTGTTGGAAGCCGCCCATTGTCCTCACTAGCAGAGAGGTGTGGACAGGGAACCCAGAGAGACGGCTGGTCAACCTTGAAGCTCTGAAAGGTCAGAGCCAACCACCCACGGTTTAGTTGAGACAATGGTAGCTGAAGCAACTTCCACCTTTTAATTTTATGTAAATCCTTGCTGATGGACTATTATTGGAATTGCCTGCCTAAGGGCTATGGGTGTATCCCACAATCTGAATAAAAGGGATAGCAAGGCCAGAGCGGGGTGCAGTCTTTCCCCTTGAGTTGGGCTCCCGCCTGGCCCCCAATATTCCCAAATTAATATATTTTCTAGTCTCTTTCATTTGTGTGCGGCCTCCTCCAGAGCCCGAACCCTGAACCTGAACCCTGAACCCCACAGATGTGGGGGAGGGGACACTCGTACCGATCCATGATTCTCTCTCATCACTGATGTTTCTCTCTCTCTCTCTCACTCCCTCTCTTAAATCAACAAAAATGTTTTTAAATAATAATAATAAATTCATCCTGTGAGAGAATATAGCATTAGCTAATTATGAGTAATCTTTAGGCTACAACTCATTTAGCATTTAGTAACTGCCTTCGACGGGTCCAATCCTGCACTGGCAGGATCTATGACAGAATTGAAAAAATGCTCTAGCCTAAGAAAACGATAACTTGGAAATCCAGGAGGGATTCCGTTTTCATTATCACTCTGCGGCACGCAGTGCTCACCATCACGCGGAGAGGCTGTGCTTCTCCAGAGCACAATTTCCTTCTTGCTGCCACCAGGACAGGTCCCTTCAGCTGAGGAATGAGGACAGTCCACGGCCTCACCTGCTGCCGTATCCATAACAACAAACACAGAGATGCTCCTGAGCTCCTAGAGAGGCTAATCTACATTGCCTGCGGCTGAGAGTGACGTGATTCGAGGAGGGGATAGATAGCTGAATTGCTGCGGTGACTGTTGGCTGGATTTTATGCAAATCTGTACAAAAGCAGGGTTCCTGAAAATGAAATTAGGCTGAATGTGAATTAGCCTCCTATTATTGTTATAACTCCAAGTGTAAATAAAACACCGGCATAATAACACCCACATCTCAATGTAAATATTGTTTTATCATGAAGCCCAAATAGGCTGCTTGTTGGAATTACATGTTCACTGTAGCAATGTTATAATGGTATCATTGTGGAGGTAATGTGAAACATATTAAAATCCAATCTCACATGATGTGTAATCTGAAAATGATGCTATTCTCTCTGCTTTCCTCCCTAAGAGCGCTGCATAAAATATGTTAGGCTCATCTTAGATGCCTAATATTTCATTAGCAGTTATATTAGGAAAAAAATCCCTTCCTCCCACTAAACGTACGTTTCTATAATTTAATTTATACTATGGTAATGTGAGCAGTATCTCAGTTATTCACAATACTTAATATTTAATTTTTTGAGGTCAATTGCTCAAATTTACTAAAATGTCATCATTAAACCCTGTCTTCATTCATTCTTATCGTTAACGTTCTCTAGTTCTTTCTTCAGACAAGAGGGGTGAAGCACCCAAGTACTTGGAAGAAAAACTGGGAAGCATTTTCTGTGTTCCTTCAGGAACTGACTTCACGCGAATGGCTAAATGTAGGCAGGACACAAAGGTCAGAACTAAATATTCAGAAGCCATTGTGGACATTTCCTCGGATGTTCTATCCAGACAATAAGCTGAACAGCGAAAGTGCAGGGAGGAAATGGGCAGAGTGAGAACAAACCGCTTTTTAATTAAATTGGTTTGAGGGAAAAGACGCTTGGAAGGGAATTCAAAGTCAAATGTGTATGTGCATTTCCTGTGCATATTATTAAATCTAGGGCACCACTGATTGATCTAAGTTACCATTATCTTGTGTATTAATAAGAAATAAAAATCCGCCCTGGCTGGTTTGGCTCAGTGGATAGAGCGGACTGAAGGGTCCCGGGTTCGATTCCAGTCCAGGGCACATGCCCGGGTTGCAGGCTCAATCCCCAGTGGGGGGCATGAAGGAGGCAGCCGATCAATGATTCTCTCTCATCACTGATATTTCTCTCTCTCTCTCTCTCTCACTCTCCCTTCCTCTCTGAAACCAATAAAAATATATTTATATAAAGAAATAAAAATCCTGGGAAATGAACTATAATACAATATAGTCTTAAAGAATTTTATTAAATATTTATATCAATTTGATGTAAATGCAAGAGGAAAGTAAAAAATGTTCAATGACAGACAGTAACAAACAGAGTCTTACTCCTGCCTACTAATATCAGAAAGGCACCTGACCAGTGTGGCTCTGTGGTTGAGTGTCAACCTGTGAACCAGGAGGTCATGATTTGATTCCCCATCAGGGCACATGCCTGGGTTGCAGGCTCGATCCCCAGTCTGGGGCGTGCAGGAGGCAGCCAATCATTGATTCTCTCTCATCACTGATGTTTCTATCTCTCTCCCTCTCCCTTCCCCTCCAAAATCAATAAATATATATATTTTTTAAAAAGAAAGGCAATAATGTGGGAACTTGTACATCTTAGAGTCAATAAAAATGACATAAGACATATACGAATGAGTGTGTGTGGGAAGGATGTACATTCTCATCAGCTGAAAGGAAGATCTAAAATAAAGATCAAAGACTAAGACAAAGAAAAGTGTATCTTATTTAATTACTAGAGGCCCAGAGCATGATTGAAATTGCATGAGGAGGCGCCCTGCCTCCCGCCGTGCGAGGAGGCACCCAAAGGGGGCCAGGACCAGCGCCTGACTCGCAGCATCCCCCAGTCCTCCTGCCTGTGCCCGCTCTGGTGCTGCCAGAACCGCCGTGCTGGCTCGAGCAGGCCCTCCTGTCTCTGTCTCCATCTCCGCTCCGGGCCTTACCTGCGCGTACAACCTCCTCCTGTCCGGTTGTGACCCATTATGGAGTCCCGGCCTAATTTGCATATTACCTCTTTACATATGTAGATTATCCGATTGTTTTTATTGTGCACAACAGCCAGTATTCAGTGTTAAATACATGCAATGCCACTCTCCTGGGGGTTGGTCTCTACCCGTGGAACAGCGAAGCAGCAGAAAAAGAAAGCTGAGGTTTCATGTGGCTTTGGACACATGAAGTACAATGAGAAAAAAGAACTGGCTTTCTCAGTTGTACCTTTAAAGGCAGCAACGCCTCTCAAGCGCTTCTGGCATTTCTATCATCTTCGATGAGAGATTAATGAGAGCTGTAATGTTAGCTTTTTCTGTAACATTCTGATGGCACTAGGTTTTCACACCTGCTGTGATGAATTGAGCTTCTCTAATAAGTGTTTGAGGTTACCCTTTTTGCATGAAAAAAAGAACATCCATTAGTGTTACAAACTTATTGTCCTGTGCCATTTCTCAGTTTCTAAAGCTGGCTTTATGAAAAGATATGCTAGAGAAATATTCGCATTTTGGTGACTTGGGATGAATCACCAAAAATGTAGCAGTCAGCTTGACTCCCTTTAATGAGTTAAATAATTACGCCTCTCAGGGAATGAAAAATGACTTTCTTAAAGGTTTCTTTCTCAACCAGAGGTAATGTTCCAAGCTACTGAGTAACTCATGGAATTGGTAATGACTTCTTCTTTATTCTCTCTCTCCTTTTTAAGTTTAAAGCTCTAATTTAACTTAAAAACGGGGTTTACCATATCTAGCCCAGTGCATTTTTTTTTATCACATAATGACTGATTTTGGCTGAAATTTCTGAGCACATAGGTGCTGAAAAAACTTTTCATGTAATTATTAACCACAGACGGTGACCAAAGTAATCAAAACTGTAGGACATCTTAAACACGTGGGCAATAGGGTGGTGCTTGCTATATGTCATTTTTACTTAATATTGCTACAGACCATCAAGATACACGCCAGCCTCTAGATAAGTATGCTTGTGAGAAATGATGGCGAGGAAAATAAATTTGAATAAGACTACAAAAACAGAAAAACTGAGCTCATAATTAACTCTAAACTTATGCTATACCAAAGTGAAACAGATATAACTGCAGCAACAACTACGTGATACTGGCTCCTCTGTTGAAAATCAATTGATCATAGAGACATAGTTTTAGTTCTAGACTCTTCACTCTATTCCATTGATTTATACACTGAGTGGCCAGATTATTATGATCTCTGAATACATAATAATCTGGCCACTCAGTGTACATCCTATATAATAAAAGGCTAATATGCAAATTGTCCCCTCCACCAGGAGTTCAACCAGCAGGCAGGCCGGCCAACCGCCCATGTTCCCCTCCCCCTGGCCAGACTGGCCGGACCCCACCCATGCACGAATTCATGCACTGGGCCTCTAATGTATATATATATATATAATTAATAATCTGCATTCAGAGATCATAATATCTCTCATTGTGCCAGGATCTCGCTGTCTTATGACTATGCTTTGCAATAAGACTTGAAACTAGGAATTGTGTCTTACAACTTTCTTTTCATTTTTAAGATTATTTTGGCTCTTCTGGGTTCCCTGCCATTCAGTATGAATTTTAAAATGTACTTGTCAATTTCCACAGAGGAGCCAGCTGGGATTCTGATAGGGACTGTGTTTTGAATCTTTAGACAAGTTTAGTGAGAACTGCAATCGTATCTATATTAATTCTTGGGATCTGGGAACATGAGATGTTCTTCCATTTTTTAATTTTCTTTCAAATCTGTTTTGTAGTTTCCAAAGTATATGTTTTGCAATATTTTGATTGTGTATTAACTTTTTTAGATGCTATTGCAAATGGAATTTTCTTAATTTCATTTTTAGTTTTTCCATTTCAAGCATGTAGAAATACAATTGTTTTTGTATATTGATCTTGCATCTGCAACCTTGCTCTCAACTTATTAGTTCTAATAGTTGTTGTTTTTTTAGTGTATTCCATAGGATTGTCTGAAGATAACATTACACCACCCATGAATATAAATCATTTTAATTCTTCCTTTCCAATCTGGATGTCTTCAATTAACTTTCTTGACAAACGGCTGTGGACAGAATCTCTAGTGTATGTTGAATAGGAGTGGCAAGAGTGGATATCCTTGTCTTGTTTCTGATCTTAGGGGAAAAGAACCCAATCTTTCATCATCAAGTATGATGTTGGGTGAGTTTTTCATAGGTGTCTTTATTAGGTTGAGGAAATGCCCTCTACTTCCAGTTTGTTGAGTGTCTTTATCTTAAAGCAGTATTAGATTTTGTCAAATGCTTTCTCAGTATCTATTGAGATGGTATATTGATATTCTTCTTTAGTTGATTGACTTGTTTAAATTGGTAATTCATATTAATTGATCTCAATGAAGATTATTGAATGTATGAGTATCCATGTATATATCTATGTATGAATGTATCTATGTATGTATGTATCTATCTATCATCTATCTATCTATCACCTTAAATAAGAATAGCTTGTTGCCATACGGCTTGTTTGTAGATTTTCCATTATGTACTATGCATTATTCTCTATTATCTATGTGGAATCTCTGTGTTACAACAATAGAAAATCCAAGAAACTCAATTAAGTATAAGAAGGACCCTTCCTTTCAAACTTAAAACATAGCATTTTAAAGCAATTTTAAGTTCTTTTGCAGAAGTTGTTTTTTTTTATTCAACCACCTTAATAAACCTAGTTTGTAAAAATCAATGCCACCTGCAGCCTGCGAATTGCATTCATTGAAATGATTCATGTGCGGACCAGTCTGTTGCCGTGTAATGTTCTCCGTTAAGTCTGGCACAGCTGGTTTTCAGTTTATCTTTAAGCAAAGCCATTCCCTTTGGAGTGTTTTCATTTGGATGCTTGGATTTGTCATGTTTGCAAACTGTATTTTCCTCATTTTACTGGCAAAGAAATGTGTAATAAGAGCAAATGAGTATGCATACAAACACACATTAAGTAACATCCTTCTTAATTAGACTGCTTCTTATTCTAGATAAATAGATATTATATGAAGATAAATCAATGGTTAGAATGCTCCTAATAAAAAGAAGCATGTGCTCTTCTGGCGTAGCCTATATTTAAATTATGAACATGGCCATCCAAATGCACCCATTGCACCACACTTGACAAGACATTTCCACCTACTTAATTCCAATGAGTGAGGTCATGAAAAGGAATGTTACAGCCATTTTATAAAGAAGAGAGCAAAACCGAATGATATGAATCCACCTGCGGGGTCAAGAATAGTGTCCTGATTCTCTTTGTTCTAGTTCAAAACTCTTCCCAGCCCACATATCCGTCTCCACCCAATATCATTAGCTCATTCACTTGGCTCTGTTTTTATTGATACGAATATGTTTACCCTTGGCCTCTCAGACTTCCTTAAGTTGTCCCTATTTTGTATCATGGATACAAATATCTCTTCTAGCAGACATAATTTCCTCTACATGTTCTCTGACCCCAGGCCCTCCTGTTCTCAAAAACCCAATTCCATTGTTTCTTCTTTTCTTGTATATCCTCCACGCGATTCCTAGTAAAAGATCATCTTGATGGCATACCATTACTCTAAACATTTGTTGAAAAATAAAACTCAGTGTTAATTTCACAAAAGCCTTCAGCATCCACACCATGGCCCTACACTCATCCATCCTCACCTGTTGTTACCCTTTCCTGCAACCTGGCTTCCTCCTTCTCCATTGTACCAAAATTATCCTTTCCACAGCTACAAATGAGTTCCATGTGACCAAGTCTAAAGATACGTACTTTTAAAAAATATGTTTTTCCATTGATTTTTTTAGAGAGAGAAGGGAGAGGAAAAGAGAGATAGAAACATCCATGATAAGAGAGAATTATTGATCAACTGACTCCTGCACACCCCCTACTGGGGATCCAGCCCACAACCCGGGCATGTGCCCTGATTGGGAATGGATCAGGCACCTCTTGGTTCATGGGTTGATGCTCAACCATTGAGCCACCCACCTGGGCCAAAGATATGTACTTTTAATCTCCTCCTTTACTTCATCTTTCAGAGATATTTGACCCAATGGCTGATTCTCCCATGGTCAAATCAGCTAATGTTGTTTTGATTCCTTGATAAGATGCACTCCCGATTGCCTTGTTCATCTCTGTGTCTTCTATTCTAGACCTGTCCTTTCTATGTAATTACTAAATATGGTGCTTTGCGTAGTCTCTCTCTTCCTTGTTGCATTTCAAATGAGCTGAAAAGTAAAGGAAGTGAGTTAAGCCAGTGGGATCAAGATACATTATTAATAGATGATGAAAGTGACATTTAAAACTGTGTGGCTTCTATAATAATAAAAGCATAATACGCAAATCCACTGAATGGCCAAATAGCGGAGTGACTGTCCGGACGACCTTCTGGTCAAAGCTGTGGTTGCAGGGTTCAAGGCAACCAGGGCTGCGAAGGCCTACTCTTGCACGCATTTTGTGCACCAGGCCTCTAGTAATATATGTATAAAGAAATAACCTTTTAAGACAGTCCATATTAATTAAAAGCATATAAGCCATCTTTTTAATGTATGTTTTTCTTAATCATAACTTCCTTCCCAAAATTACAGATGACTTTCTGTCTAATATTATTGAAAAAGGTACATATTTTTTCATTACTTCAATTTTCACTTATTTCTATTTTTTCTTACTTAAAAGTTTCTATAGCATCTTAACCTTTTGCACTCGGATGTCGAGATTAAAATTACTCTTTGAATGTATCAATAATTTGAAATATAAAAAAATCCAAATAAATAAGTTTGTATGAAAAGAAACTCCAGTTTTTTATTCTACTGCCGCGCTTTGTAGAATCTGGGGTATTTAAAAAATTAAATCCCGAGTAGAATAAAGGAATCGAGAAAAAAGCAAGCGAGTGCAAAGGGTTAAGCTTTTAAAAAAAACTTTCAGTATTCAGAAGCATCCTATAAGTACAGTGACAGTAATCACATACTATTTAATTCTCCATAGTTCTGTTAATAGCAGTATAAAGTAATGCAGCCTGAAAAATAATATATAAAAATTGTCTATGCTTATTAGCCCTAAACGGCTTCACGGAAAAATTAATGTGAGATGGGACAAATTTCAAGTGTTCTCTTTTTTCTGCAAGAGAAACATTTAAAGAATATGGGACAATCAAGAACAGCTTAGGGAAGATCCCCACTGTTTCTCTCTGGGAGATGCAATAACCTTCTGAATCTTTTCCTGAGAATATTGCACAAAATTGCTCATGTGAGGCAACTAGCAGGAATCAAAAGAGCTCAATGATGAATGAGAAGGCGTCCTCTGATCTATGCTGTGTGTGATGATTAATTTTGCATTTTATCTGTACAGATTGGAACATGTGGATAGTGCCTATCCGATTGAATAGCTCAGTTTATGAATAAAAACTGGAATGGTTTTGAGTTAGCCTGCACATTTTTAAGCATTTAGCTCTAATTTAAGGCTAGGAATGTGTGTGTGTGTGTGTGTGTGTGTGTGTGTGTGTGTGTGTGTGAATACAAAAGCCCCCGAAAGGTCAATTTCATTGCTTAGCTATATGGCAGATATTTTAGTCGAACTACAGAACTGAGTCCAGAGACGACCGTCGTATTTCAGCTGAGAATACTTTTTAAAAATCCGCCCCATTTGTGTCCCGTGGAGACCGTGTCTGCAGCAAGGTCTGACCTAGAGGTTACGAGGCCAAGCATAATTTCTCAATGCCTGTTGTGAAACTTCGGGCAAGATGAATGTTTTATAACGAACTGTTCCAGAATGTCTTAGCTGGATCTCCGCTGGCTCTGGGCAGGCATGATGATGCAGAGAATACTGTTAATGAGGGTTTTTTATAACACAGGGCGTGCTTAGTTCTCCTGCGCAGAGAGAATTATGAGGCCTGTTTTTCCTTTGAGGAGAAGACCACAGTCTCTCTGGCAAATATCATTTTCATTCAGCTACTGAAAATGGGCTGCAAAAGTCAATACGCATTTTGAAGTGGGAATATTACCCCTGGTCAGCAATGGACTTACATACATTTCAATTTGGACCTCGGGATTTTTTAAAATATACAGCATTATAATTTGAGATGCTTGTTGTTTGCACGTTCCAAAATTACAAATCAGCATGCAATTAAAAACTGGTGATTTAACTATTCTTTCAGGATTTTTAGAGTCATTGCTGTCACCTTGGTATATATAAAATGAAGGAAAATAAGAGCAAATATGAAGCTAGACGGTAAAGGGTAAGCAGGCATTAACATGAGTCTTCCTCTCTCAGCTTCTGGTCTACGTTTTTGTTTTATATAATCCATGGTTTTATTTTTCCCGCTGTAAAATATCTGTCTACATAATTACCTTTGTTGGAAGTATTCAGTAACATTAGGTAAGTATCTAAATAAGTAATTATTCAAATCTCATAATAATTTTTCTATTTCTCTAAGTACTTTTATTTGTTCTTTCATTTGAGTAGATCTGTTTATTAATGCAACTATATTTATTTGGGGCTTATTAGGTACCAAGTTTAGCAAATTATAGTACTTTTTTATGTTTGCTTTATTTATTTCAGAGAGATGAAGGAAGAGGGAGAGAGAGATAGAAACATCGATGATGAGAATCATTGATCAGCTGCCTCCTGCACGCCTCCCTACTGGGGATGGAGCCCACAACCCAGGCATGTGTCCTGACAGGGAATTGAAACGTGACCTCTTGGTTCATAGGTTGATGCTCAACCACTGAGCCACACCAGCTGGGCAATTATAGTACTTTTCAATGCTCACAAGAACAAAATTTCTATCAGATGAATACCTATTGCATTTTTTTGTTGTTATCTGACAAATAGTTACTGACCACACACTATAAGAAGGTCACTCTTCTTGTAGAAAGTCCTGGGTAACCTAGACAACTGACTAATTGCCATTCCTATGCTTTAATTTCGCCAGCAGTGAACTCATGAAATCCTAGGCTCCCACCCCACAGACCCTGATCCAGGCAAAGGCAGAGCTCCAAGTTCATGGTCTCTCCTTCCCTCTTGACCTGCGACCTTGCTGCGTACCCGCCAGGACTCTGCCAATATGAGGACGCAAAGGAAAAGAGGAAGAAGCAGAGACTAGACCAAGTAGACAGTAAAGTAGAGGTTAACTCAAGAAAGTGGGAGTTGTTCTTTTTTTTTTTTTTTTTCAAATGAAAAATAATAGGGCTGATTTTCCATGCCAAATTCTGTTGGCCACAGGATGAGAACTGATCATCTGACTTAATAACATAGGAACCAAGGGTGAGAACAGCGAAGAGTGCTCATGGAGAGTGTGAGCAAAATCCTGATTAAAATGGATCCAAGCGAGAAGAGGATCTTTAACTGATGAAGCTGAAAGGCTTCGAATAGGGGGGACAGAACACTTTGAAATAGAACACAATGGGGTCCTTTAAAAAACCCTCTAGCCTTCAACATCATATTCAGTTTTGTTATATAAATCAGGGCAAATAGTGTTAAATCAGACCAGTGGAAACTGTAGGATCATATTTTCTATTCTGAATTCTAAAGACAGGAAGCTCAAGAGGAAAATGATAGTAATTTGAAACAGGCACATTAACTCTCATAGTATTACGGAAACTACAGTTTATTAAGACATTTAAGAACATGAATGAAAACTATGTGTGTGATATTATTGGTGAGTGTTATCAAAGGCTTCTGGAAAGAAATACTAGTACAGAGGATGTGCGGTTCCCTCTCCACTTTAAGTTATGTAGCTAGAATGGGAGAACAATTAACACAGAGAAAATTATAGTGGTTTTTTTCCAGCCCTTTCTGAAGGTATAATCAACTGAATTGTCTCAGATATAAACACTGGGGATCCCACAGACAGAGTGGTTCTAATGTGAGGGTCTGGAGCCAGTGTTTTCAGAAGGAGGCATTCCAGACTTTAGTAAGGGAGTTCCCACCTGTAATTTTTTAAAAAATATTTTTTTATTGATTTCAGAGAAGAAGGGAGAGGGAGAGAAAGATAGAGACATCAACGATGAGAGAGAATCATTTGATTGTCTGCCTCCTGCACGCCTCACACTGAGGATCGAGCCTGCAACCTGGGCATGTGCCCTGACCGGGAATCGAAGTGTGACACTGGATATGTTGGAAACAACAAAACTATGCATAGGTCTAGGTCAGTGGTCGGCAAACTCCTTAGTCAACAGAGCCAAATATCAACAGCACAACGATTGACATTTCTTTGGAGAGCCACATTTTTTAAACTTAAACTTCTTCTAACGCCACTTCTTCAACATAGACTCGCCCAGGCCGTGGTGTTTTGTGGAAGAGCCACACTCCAGGGGCCAAAGAGCCGCATGTGGCTCGAGAGCCGCAGTTTGCCGACCAGGGGTCTAGGTGATTGAGAAGGTGAGGCAGGGCTTCTGAACTAAAACACGCTTTTAAAAATGGTTAGTCCATGAACAAAGACACAAAAGTATGGTGAAGGCCCGGGGGTTTAGGGGCAGGATGGAGGGGGTCAATGGAAAAAAAAAGGGGTATCTGTAATATTTTCAACAATGAAGATAAATTAAAAATATGCAAAATTAAAAATGTTTTCCCTATCTCTCCATGTCAGGCCCAAATTGGTATCCTAAGAACGCCTGCACACAGCCGTGGGAAGGAAGAAAGCAATTGGGCGACATTCACAGACGTTATGTTGAACAGCTTTCTGTTGACCTGCTTTGCACGTAACCGTCCAAAGAGCCTTTATGTCCCCTTGTAGAACTTTCCCGTCTTCCTAGTTAGCCCCGCTTTAGTATTTTTCACACGATGATTCTTATTTCCTCGATGCAACGCTGTAATTACTTTTCAAAAGCAGGAACACCAGGCCTGCTTTCCTATTTCTATTGCCTTGGTGTTCATTCTGGCCGTTGCGATAATTGCATATTACGGAATTCAGGAACACTGGCCAGCAAAATAAAGAGGGAATTCAATTCCTACACGCTCTAGTTTTCCTACAAATGATTTCACAGCGGTCTTTTCTCTCCGAAGGCTTCCAAACTCCACAAAAGCACTATGATCAAAAGCATTTTTTTAAAAACTCAAGGCAAAACAAGTGGAAGGCAACTGAAACATCAAAGGGACAAAATGCGCTCTCTGTAATTACACGTTAAAAAATGTTTCATTTCCCCTAAATAGCGCGTGTGTTTTCAGCAGTGTTGTTTGGGAGGCTTCATGTTATTCACACGGACGGAAATAGACTATTCTTTTTTGAAGTGATCAATCAGATAAAATATTCCAAGCAGATAATGTTCTGACCTGGACAACTTGAAACACTACCCAGTCTCTGAACTTCGTTGACTGTTACACAGTTCTGACAAAATCCCAACCCCGTCTGAACCGAACGTTCCATCTCGGCTATCATGGGCATCTCTGTGTTGTATCGGCCTTGTCCCCTGCTAAGCACGGGGCTGGTCTTTAAGGCCAACACTCCTGGTTTTCCTCCTTCCGATCTGACATCTCAAGTTCTGTCCTTTCTATTTGATTCTAGAATCAGCTCACCTTGGTATTTCCAGTGGGATTCCTAATAAGCATTTCCTATACTGTCTGCTCCGTGGCCACTCATCAGTAAGTTCTTTTCTCTAGCCTGTCCGTTTCTTTAATTGTACCTTTGCTGCTCTTTCCTCTAACCTGGAGTATTCTTTTTTTAAAAAAATGTATTTTTACTGATTCCAGAGAGCAAGGGAGAGAGAGAGAGAGAGAAACATTAATGATGAGAGAGAATCATCAATTGGCTGCCTCCTGCATGCCTCCTACTGGGGATGGAGCTTGAAACCCGGGCATGTGCCCTGACCAGGAATAGAACTGTATTCTTGTATCTTATCTATCTGTCCCTCGTCTTGCTTCTTTCCAGACTAGATTCTGCATTGATATCATAATACACTTTTTAAAGTGAAACACGCATCACCCGATTTCCCAGCCTATACCCCTTAAATGAGTCTACAGGAAGAAGAAGCCGACCCACATAATTTGGCCTCTAGCACAACCCTTACTTATTCCTGCCCACCCTCTTCCACTCACGTCCAGGCACTGCCTTTCTGCCCAAATTCGTTTTAGAAAGAGTAGAGGACATAGAAATAAAGAAAAGATATAAGGAAATATGTGTAGCGTTACCTACCTGCTGAACTAAAATGAAAATAAAGCAATGCCTTGGTTTACGAAACCATTTATTTTCAAAAGCTGATTCAATCTCCATTCAATACTCCCAGCATTTTACCCTACTATAAAAAAAAATATCTATATCTTAAGGTCTGCTCAATACTTTAAAATATTATTTTTTTAAGAAAAAGTATATCTATTGTTTAGTGGTTAATATGCCCACTTCCTGAGGTTGCTATGAGGTTTAAGTGAGTAAAACGCAACATAGAAAACAGAAGAAAAAAAATGAGTTATACTCTTCTAAAATAATTTTTTAAAAATTCCATTGATACTTAGAAAACAATAAATTCATCTTTATGTTTCAAATATTTTTATTTTCTAAACTTACGTAAGAGGAAGCACATTAAACACTTTAGCCATTTCGTCTAAATTCCATCTGTTAGTGGCACCAGGGCCCATCATTGAAAGAGCCACCCATAATAATTTCTCTGTGGGAGATAATGTCCTCTATGCCAGCCGACCTCAATTCACCTCCGTCCAAAGGGTGTTTTGGGCCAATTTTCCTCGGTTCCTGTGACTGGAGGGAGCTCATCACAGCAGGTTTGCAAATAAGAAATAAGATGTCCCTCTTCTTGGTCCATTACATCTAAAATTGTGATGCTAAAATGCTTTCTGGAGTCACTTGGAGTAGCCCAAATAATAATGGCTTGAAGTTTTCTTGGAATTTCTCAGTACATCATCTGCTCCAAAACTAAATGATGATTCACAATGTGGTCCTCACTGGAGGCACAAACAAAGATGCCGCTAACGAGCACATTCTTTAATGGAGTGGGTCCTGTCTTAGCAAAAGGAGGCTCATTATTCCTTGGCAAATCTACCTTAATGCATGCTTTTGTGGAATCGTAAGGAATGATAATGATTTAAGCTGTGCAAAACCACATCCAATTAGGTTTCTAAATACGAACAGAACCACACAACAAAAGCCCAGCATATCAGTGGATGTTAAATTGTAGATAAAGAGTTAATGGATGTATATAATGAATAAGGTCAAATCATTTTAAATGAATATATTGAGGAGCACTGCTTGTGGTTCCTATCCATTTAAAGTTTTATTGTTGTGTGTTTGTGAAGAGCTCAAGTGGAAATCTTGAGATTATCAAGTTCAAAGAGTGAGTAATAAGTATTATCATGGGGATAAAGAAATCTAATAACCTGTTGCAAATAGATTATCAACAATCTTCATTCTGAAGGAATCTTTCTAAAGATATCTAAATGCAGCCGGGCCGGTGTGGCTCAGTGGTTGAGCATCGGCCTATGAACCAGGAGGTCACCGTTTGATACCCAGTTAGTGCATATGCCTGGGTTGCAGGCTCAATGCCCAGTAGGGAGTGTCCAGGAGGCAGCCGATCAATGATTCTCTTTCATCACTGATGTTTCTATCACTCTCTACCTTTCCTTTCTTCTCTGAAATCAATAAAAAATATGTTTTAAAGATACCTAAATGCAGAAAGACAGTAAAAAGAGAGAATGGATTTTATCTAATGTCTATATTTCATGTAAATATGTAGAGAGATGATAGATCACATAGATGAGAGATAAATAGATCAATAGAAAAACAGGTATATTTGTTCTTTTTTAAAGTTAATAGTTACATATTTTCACTAATTTCCAAACAGAATCAAAGTTGAAGGTATAGTTAATGATCCCCTATTCGCATTTATTTTGCATTAATTAAGAAAGAAAGATGATTTCGGGAGTTCTCATTATGTTGGGAGTCGTTTGATGGGGATTCAAAAAGATGCTGAGAAGGAACAAGTGCCAGAAAAAGTTGGTTCAATGCGGAGTGATGGTCTGTTTATTTCTTTCTTTAATCTTGAATTTTAAGGTGTCTTAAGTATTACAATCATGTTAGAACCACAAAATGAAGAGCATTATGGAAAGGAAGGGAACATTTAAAAGTTTCACATCTTTAAAACTTCAAAAGGGAAGATAAAAGTTATACATAATATCATATATGCGATTATGGTGATAAGTACTGTGTAATTAGGCTATTAAGGTTGGGGAAGAAATGATATACTGACAGAGAGCACACCTGTTTTATGGTTAATTATTGTTATTTTATTCTAGGATAAAAGCAAGTTCTTTCAGAAAATAATTACTTCTGACAAAAACAATTTCTTAAACCTTTAGAGAAAGATTTAAATGACATTGATGTATCCTATAATTTAAATCAGCTTTGGGAACTAATTTTGACTCTACTTACATCAGTTGGATTGCAAAACTTGGTCTTGAGTATAAATCACAGTCTAAAACAAGTCAATGGTCCCCTAATATAAGGTGAAAAGAGAAGATGTGACTTTGGGTGGTAGGCACACGGTGCAATATACATAACTTGTAACCTATATGTTTATGTTGACCAAGGTCACCCCACATTTCACCAGAATATACAATCCTTGTCTTACTTTTGTACTGAAAATCAAATGAAAGCCAAATACAGTCATCTCTCTGTACACACAGGTTCTGCATCCTCAGATTCAACCAACTGAGGATGAACAATATTTTTAGAAGTCACATTGTTGCGGATTTGTACTATGTAGTTAGGCCTATGGTGGTTGTGTCTGCACCAAACATGTACAGGCCTTTTTCTTTCCCTTGTCATTATTCTATAAACTACACAGTATGACAAGTATTCACATAGAAGTTGTGTTGTTTTAGGTATTACGAGTTAACCTAAAGATGATTTAAAGAATACCGTAGGATGGGCTTAGGTTGCATGCAATCACTGTGCCATGTTACAGAAGGGAGCTGAGTATCCATGGACTTTTGGGATTCGAGGACTATCCTGGAATCAATCCCTTGTGGATACCAAAGGACATGTGTGATTAAGAGTGACATATGGCCCGGCCAATGGCTCAGTGGTTGAGCACTGACCTATGAACCAGAAGGTCACTAGTTCAGTTCCTGGTCAGGGCACATTCGATCAATGATTCTCTCTCATCACTGATGTTTCTATCTCTCTCCCTCTCCCTTCCTCTCTGAAATCAATAAAAATATATTTAAAAGTATATGCATCTGAGTCATTTAATCCTTTAGCTAGAATGATCACATAAGTAAAACTAGAGGTCAAGAACATGGTGTTTATGAGAATGTGAAGAATATACATGACTTGGGAGTCTAACCATCCTGCATACAAACCTTTGTCTCCACTGGGGACATCCAGCAACATGCCCCACATCCCTCATTTGTGCAATAACATGTACCTATAAAAACAGCGTGCTGGCTGGGCCCCAGAGCCGGCCAAGAAGCTGGGCAAAATCCCGTTGATGGCATTCAGTGTGCGCCAGGCAAATGGTTTAAATCCCACACTTCACCCTCTCGGTAACCCTGTTGGAATGCTGAGCTCAACACCCCCATCTACCAGCCCCACATAAAGCAAAAACAAAAGCAGTAAACACCAGAAGGTGTTTTTTTATTATACATTTTTTTTTGCAAATTCATTTGGTAGCAAATTATGCTTTAAACTGTGATGCTATTATGTTATTTATAGTCTTTTTTTATCCGACCAAGTGAGAAGACCCACTTGTTTCCCTGCAGAGATATTAATAGGTTTGCTTATGAGGTGCAACATAGCATGCAGCCTATGGATTGTATTACTTATCAAAACATTTAAAAAATATATTCAAAAGCATTTCTGGTTCTCAGGGTTTGGTGAACATGGAATTGTGGGATGCCACCTGAATCCTCCATGTAGATATCACTATGGGACGTTTAGTGAAAGTGTCTGATGGCAGGCTAACATATTACTGGTGGACTCTTCCTGCTTAAAAAATACTTTAGAGACAATAATTAATCATCACCATCGCCAGCAGCAGTAGCTGAAGTAATTATCACTTTAGCACAAATAAATGACTCGGGATCTCGGGGTTGTCTATTGATCCACCAAGAGTGCAATTCACCCCGTTTTCATTGCATATTTAGGACAAACAGTCTTTCAAGGAAGATGGCAACATGGTCCTGTTTTCATCTTTACCTTCTTTCCTGCTGAAGGGAAGGAAGATGCCTAACAAATGCTCAGAAGCCTCAGACAACGTGGAAAGTTCTAGAAGACGTGTGCCCGGCTTCGCCGGCTGTCCCTGGAGCTGGTTGGCTTTCTCTAGCAAATGCTCTAATTATACAACTGATGTTGGTCTTCTGTATTAGGGAAACCTGGTTTGGAGGGTGCTGAGAGTGAAATTTGCATGTTGGTCATTGTTTAGTTTTTAGAGGATGTGGACACACTCCCTTTAAATACAACTGTCTTGGACATTCAGTGTCTTTAAAGATAAAGGCAAGAAGTAAACCCATTTTAACATTGTAGATTAGTCATTTCTTTATAGGGTGAAGTATTTCTTTGATCTCTAAGAATTCCAGAAGTCATGAATATTTATGGCAAAATACATTAAATAACATTGGCATCTAAAATTACCAAATAAGCAAATAGAACGTGCCACTGTCTTGAAGGCCTGCCACATTTTCCAAGAAATACATTTTCCTTTATAATGAGATTAGTTCCTACTTTTTCCCCGTCAATGTCTGCTGCTCCCCTGAGATTTGCCTCATAATCCATTGAGAAAGTACAAGCAATCTCCTAAAATGCTTCCTATTTACATCAGTCTACTGGCCTCTCGACTCATGTTCCCCATCTCCGGTCCTCTCACAAGGAAAAGTCTATTTCCTATTCCCATCAACATCCAGTCCATCCTCCTGAATTTTCCTTAATTCTCATACCCTCTAGGCTTCTTAAGAAATCATTCCTGGCCCTGGCTGGAATGGCTCAGTTGGTTGGGCATCATCATCCTATGCATCAAAAGGTTGCAGGTTCACTACCTGGTCAGGGCACATGCCCATGTTTCGGGCTCGATCCCGATACAGAGTGTGTAGGAGGCAGCCGATCGATGTTTCTCTCTCATTGATATTTCTCTCTCTCTCCCTCTCCCTTCTTCTGTCTCTAAAAATCAATAAAGTATATTTTTAAAGAAATAATTTTTGGATTAATCTTCATCTAGAATCCTAAATTTCTCCTATTGTACTAGGTCATTTCCATTGGCCATTGGCATAAAAACCAGGAAATACATACATATATATATATATATATATATATATATATATATATATAACAACCAAAAAAAGGCAGTGATAAAACCCTTAATCCAACTCTGCTCTTATCTATCGCTGTATTTTTTTCTCTCCCTTTCACAGTGGACATTTTAGAAAATAGGTTTACTGGACTTCCTACTCAATTGTTCTCTAGTTGGTTCATCCCAATTGGATTTCTAGCTCTACATCCCACAGGAACTGATATTTAAGTCAACACGGTGGTCACATTAAATGTTTTCTGTTCTTAGTACTCAACACAGTTCCTTCCTGTCTTGAAACACAAACATTCCTTGTTTCCTCTATTTACCACCCACCTCCTTGCACTCCACTCCTTCTTTTCTCCCCCAGTTTCAATGTAGGAATCCGCTGAGCTTGATTCTGGACACGCTCTGCTCTGCTCTCAACATGTTATCTACCTTCATACACATTAAATACCAACCAGGTGACGAAAACTCCTAAATTCAGGCGCATGAATAGAATATAGGTATCTCAGATTTAATATGCCCTCCAGACCTATCATTATAAATGTATTCCTATATCTTGCACTCTCCTTGGTTCTTTCCATGTTTCTAATCCCCACATCTTTTTCCTTTGTAAGTCCTATCACCTTTCTCTCCAAAATAAAACTGGGGCTTGCCATCACTGCTCCACTTCCAGGAGGACCATGCTAGTCCAAGAAACCACCTTATCTGCTTCCCTAGTTGGGCTCCTTGCTTCCACGTTGAATTCCAGTCCTCATTCTCGCTAATCCCAGGAGCTGCCTTTGAGATCTAGCCTAACTCGTGTTACCTTACATGGGATAAGGGTCTATCACACGGGGAGACAGGACCTGGACATCCTTACCACCCAGCTAACATTCTATACTACCCACTTCCTCAACCAGTCACAGGGGTTTCATTTCCTTGATGACACTTATCACTATCTACATACAGATTACATATTCATTCGCTTACTCATTTATCACCTATCTCCTCCACACAGGATCTACGTTCTGTTAAAACAAAGAATCCTGTTTAGTTCCCTTTATGTTCCTAGTTTATGGACTACAGTTATTGGCACAAAGTAGGTGTTGACTAACTATATTTTGTTGAAGGAGTATATACAGCTAAATTCATAGTCCCTTGCAAGCAAGCTTCAGTTGTTATTCTTGGTTAATATATTAAAAAGTTAAATATTTAATGCTGTATGATATGATAATTACTTATGCATCTTCCTTCCATTTTCTCTAGCATATTTACAATTTTATTTACCTGTGTTCATTAGACTGATTAATGTATATGTAGTAAAGTAGGTCTCTATGGATGAATAAATTTCATAGCAGTTATCATAATTGGGGACTATAATTGGATCATAAAAATTATTTATGCGGGGAGATATGTTTGGACAACATACATACCCTTAAGCCAAAGTAATAATGAGAATATCGCAGAAGTAAATAAACAAAATAAATGTATCATTTGCATAGAACATGAATAATGCCCTGTCGCTGGGGTAACTGAAAAAAAAAAAAAAAGAGTATTACTTATTAGAACTCATGGATCAAACACATATCCATATTTTAATCTATTAACGAATTAATATAAATGAGGAAACATTTATTAAAGACCTTTATTCAAAGCCACATAGATTGTTACCTGTTGGTGATAGTGCCAATAAGAAATGAAGGAACAATCTAACCCATGCTTATTAAACATCTTTGATATAAATATTATTCCCATTAAAAATGATTTTATTGATTTCAGAGAGGAGGGAAGAGGGAGAGATAGAAACATCGATGATGAGAGGGAATCATCGATAGCTGCCTCCTGCAATCATTGATGGCTGCCACCCCCCTTATGGGGAATCAAGCCTGCAACCCGGGCATGTGCCCTGACCAGGAACCGAACAGTAACTTCCGGGTTCATGGGTGACACTCAACCCCTGAGCCATGCTGGTGGGTTTTTGTGTTTTTTTTTTAATTGGGAGGCTACTAGTAAGTGATCTCAGGCCACAGCATTACAAGTGTCTCAGGTGACAGAGTGAGACTATGACCTCAGCCCCATCCTTTGCTTCCCCAGCTGCTTATCACACATACCATTCAATGGCCAGGAGATGCTTCGCCTACATTTCCGTATTCCATTCTCCCAGGGGCATAACATCACCACTTCTTTGGAGTTAAAATTTCACTAGAACTTACAAATATTTTCCTCATCTTAAATCTGATCTTTTTTGTTGAAGGCAATTTCCTGACTGCTCATAATTGATTTCCTTTTAAAAAATGATATTCAGAGTTTATGTCAGATCTTTAGAAAATGTTGTGCAAAATGGTTTGCTCAGATGAAACATGCGGAATCAGCATGATAGTCTAGAGAATATGTTGAAATTTGTATGTAAATTATTGTTACATCCTGATCAGTTATTTGCCAGTAGCTTTGGTTTTCAAGCAACATATAGTTTCCTCGGAATAATAATTTACAATTTAATGTGACATTCAAAACCACATTCTGGATTGGATTAATGGTTACCGTCAGTTAGGTATTCACCACCAAACCATTTCTGTTATCCATTTGAGCTCTTCTATATCTTCCCCAAAATATGAAATATTATTATGAGATGCACACAGTGTAGCCATTCAGAGGTATTTCACAATAAAATGATATTCTGCACTTTTTGTTCATTTATATTGAACATAAATTACAATGAACTCTCCATAAAATGGTAAACCTGTGATAATTCTGATTTTATGAGACACAAAACAATTTAAGAGGCTATAAAAATTCTTTTTTTTTTTTAAATTGGACCTTCATACAATCACTCTCTGAAAATTTAAGGTGTATTATTTCCTAAAACCATCTCCCTGGACTGTGTTTTAAAAAAACTATTTTGTTGATATTGAATGTACATACAGGAAAGTGCATGAATCATGAATGTACATTGAAATGATTCTTATACAATAAACATGACCATATAATCACCACCAGGTCAAGAAACAGAATATTCCTGGGCTCTCGGAAGGGACTCTCAGGTGTTACTTTGACTTTTAGCCCATGGCAGTATTTCTGATTGTTTTGGAAATTTCTATAAATTGAATGATAAAATACCTATTCCCTTGTGCCTGTTTTTGCTACAAATTATGTTTTAAAAATCTATCGTTATTCTTGCTCATAGCTGAGTATTGGCTTCAGTCTCTGGCTTGAAGTGCTGAGGTCTCTGCCAGGAACCTTGGATTTGGGAGGACTCCCTGGAAAAAGACCTCAGTAGCCCCTTCGATAATCACGCCAGGCTTCTCCAACTGCCTACGACCACTGCCAACCCCTGGGAAAGAGACTATGGTGGTCACCATGGTGGACCATAAACCGAACACAGCACGTGATTCCACAATCCTTATTTTTGTCCAAGTTTTAAAAACCAGACATCCTGGTGTCCCCAAGACA
Organism: Cnephaeus nilssonii; assembly: GCF_951640355.1. NCBI lineage: Eukaryota > Metazoa > Chordata > Mammalia > Chiroptera > Vespertilionidae > Cnephaeus > Cnephaeus nilssonii. Next base: position 17,709,698 of record NC_137094.1, on the reverse strand, counting down.
AAGAGCATGTCCAGACCAACTCAACTGTAAGTCAACTCTCTCTCCAAACATCAAAACACAATGCTGCTAAACAGCTGTTCCCAATGTGGATGAACACTAATAATTATGGACGGGAAGAGCCCATGTCAAATCGGTAAATGGAGGGATTTCTCAGCACTTCACACAATGTGGGATGTCCCAGCAAAATAATTATTGAGGAGGAAACAACATCCCCTTTGCACAGTGACATATGAGCTCAGAGTCGCTCTCCTGACTTCACCCACTTTGCTCAACACCTGGTCCTCTGCCCGGATAAGTCACCTTCTCCTATATGTTCTATCTTCTCATTTACAGAATATGAACCAGATGCCCCAGAAAATATTATGTATCAGGTGAGTTCTGAAAATTATCAAAAGTAAAGTTATATGTATGTATGTGTGTATAGGTAGACAGCTATAGATATATAATCTTCATTATGAGCTTAAAGCATTTCAAAATCTCAGCAATCCACCCAAGCATACTCATGAAAAATTAATTTCCTTTACATTTTTATTAAAATTCATGGAGATAATATGTTACTTTCTCAACATCATTTGGATCTTTTTAAAAATGTATTTTGGTTCAGTAGCACAAATTTCAATGGATATCTATTCAAAAGAACATAACCTATCTAAAAATTCAGATCCTATTTTGAAAAAGCTAACTCTATCAAAATGATATATACTCATAGCGAAGCCAGGCAATGATGCTGAAAATATAATATCCATAAACATCTCAGTGCAGAAACCAATGGCAGCTATTATACAGAAAATTTTGCTTAAGATAGGATATAGGAGCCCAGGAAAAAAATGAGTATTGTATGCTTTACTTTTGTGTAATAACACTCATTGATACATCAGTGATAATTTCAGGAGGGTTAACAATGACATGGTCACATAACAGGACCATAAACTAAATGAACACGGTCATAAACATGCAATGACAGAAACTTGTGTAAACTAAGGGAGAAACGATGGGTGATCATTGCAAAGTGCCACTGAAAACTGTGGCCCAAGAAATATATTTTTATAATAATCCCTTTAAGCCCAAATCAGAGTTTGTACTCCTCCCATGAAGCTCTTTGCAAAACTGTTATTTCACTTTTTTATTATGCTCATAACGTCTTACATTTTTATACTATTATAGGAACCTGCTCGATCTAAGCAATGACTTGCTGGACACAATGGCTCCCTTACATAGAGACCTCCTCCCTGGGAAAAGACCCCCGTAGCCTCTTCAATAATCAATGCTCTCTTTCTCTTTGGCTTCCTGTATGTCAGGCAAGAACAACGCATACTGAAGAAAGATGAATGAGATACAAGAGAACCAACAGGTGAGACAGAGACATTGGAAAATGATACTTGTAATGCTTATCTACGCAAACGGTAGAGGTGTTGGGTTTGAATGAAGGTAGCTTGCTTGGTGTTACCTTGCTGCAACACAGCGGAATCGATTCAATGTCCTAGGAAGACCTTGCAGCTGCTTAGAAACCAAAACCCCTTGGGTTGGGTCCCTAGGAGAGAGCAATGTCATGAAAGTGTTTCCAAAGTTAGATGCATTCAGATCAGCCTGGGATAGGGCTTTAAAGGGAAATCTCTTAAATGACAAAACAAAAGCCCTCCAATGGTACTGATTTACCATGCAGTAGTTTGCAAATGGCTAAACAGATAATGCCCAAATATTTTAACTGGTGCCAGAGCTATGACCTTATGAAATAGAAATGCATACACTGCAAAAAGTCCAACTGTGTGTTTCTAATACCCTGAGACGAACAAGTTTTTAATGGAACCAATTTCTACAATGAAATAGGTTCTCGAGAGTTGCAAAATGAGTTTGATGATTTTTGCATTTTTTTGTTTCTCGATTTTAATTAGAACTGGATGGTTTTTGAATTTCTAATTATAAAACAAAATGAAATGTGACTTGACTTTCAGTGGGGAGCCTTTTGGGGCCCTTTAAATCTTCTTTATCTGAGAGAAGCAAGTCACGAGCCACGATAATATAAAACGAACCTCAATGTTATCAGTGACACTGAGTTAGTCAAAAGCAATTAGCTTTCCTCTCAGAATCGTGGTGTTAAGATACATTTAAATTGAAGCATTATATTCCGATATAATAAAGCTCTTTAGGATAGATCCTGCATTTCATCATGGTAACACCGTTTACACTGACCTAATCAGACCTAAACTGAGATAGCCTCTTGGAGGTAATGAAGGACCTGGGTTTGGATAAATGTTCTTAAGACCGTTCACTGCTCTCCAATTTCCTTGCAATCTACGCTTGATCTTCAAAGGACTTTTTACCTGGATGATCTCAATGTGTGATGGTTTGCGTGAGACATTCCTCGGCTTGGTGACCCACAGACTTACTGACTCAGAACTTGATGTCAATTACAGCTGTATCTATTGTGGGTCACTTCTTTGAGGGAGTCGGGGTGGACAGATTGAAAGAGGTAAAAAATAAGGCCATTATTTTGAATCTGTAGGACCTTTGACCAGAGTTTCCTGTGAATTAAGATGGTGAAATGTGGATTGAATAATGCCTTGGGAACTTTTTTTGGTTGGTCAAAAATATTATATAAAGAAGGCTGGTTAAAGGATAAATATCATCTATCTATCTCTCTATCTCTCTATCTATCTATCTATCTATCTATCTATCCACCCATCTATCTACCTACCTATTCATCTATTTATTTATCTCTCTATCTACCTACCTACCTACCTACCTACCTACCTACCAATCTATCTATTTACCTATCTATCATCTATCTAAAATCAGGGTTTCAAACTCACTGTGCTAGTTCTTCTAAAAACAAGGAAATTTCTGGGTATTTAGTCTCGATCACATGGGCTTGGAAATGGAGCACGTGCAGAACACAATGCTTGGCATGTAACAGGTTAACACTAAATTAAAAAAATAAATATTTGCAGCTTCAAGAACTGTCTTCCACAGGCTTCGCTGATTGGTTCCCCTAGAAAACCTGCTCTATTAAAAAAAACCACAGCATAATAATCATATAAAAATGAAGGGGTGAAGTCCAATGATTCAGGCCTCTTGCTGCTACATCAGTTTGTCAGTCAGGCAACTGGATTCAACAAATACTTAACTCTGACTCAAATCCTGGGGGGAAATGGCGACCAAGAAGACAGGCCCCAATACTCACGGGATTATCTTACAGTGAGTTGGGGGGAGGACAATATTATTGCTGGTTTGTGGTGATGACATATGACTTAAGACTGACTCAACATTAGGTCTCAGAATTATATTGTCTTTTGTTTATTGTTTAATTATCTGGATTGTTAAGCTACTTGACAATCAAAAATTATTTGGAAACATATTCTTATCAGAGACTCTTGGCACATTTTAGGCACATAGACAAACCAATGGCCATTTGTGAATTTGCATCAGAATCCTCATTTCATTTGTTTTTATTAGGAATCACAAACTTGGGGGGGGGGAATGGAATATTATTGGTTTAAAAAGGGCAAAAAGGCATTCATTACTCTTTGATTAAATTTCTAATCAGTATTCATTTCCAGTTTCTTCCAAGTTCCACTAGAACACAGCAAATAAAAAACAAGTCACCAAGCCTGGCAATCTTTAAAATATGAATGTCACTTTCGAAATTCATTATTATCTTTTCCTTAAGGCAACAGACAGCTTAGCTTTCATGGCAAGAAAAACAGTTCCTCTGTGGTCATTTCTATGCATTAAAAGCTTTTTAAATTTTCTGAAGACATTATTCGAGTTTGATCTACCAAACGCTGAAGGCAAAGATAGACCCCTTACAGTTGCTTTTTCTCCAACAAAATGGTTTTTACTCTATTATGCTCATACCTGTCGGTGCATCTGATTACAGGAGTCTTTCCACTCTACATGTTGTTTATTCATTAATATAATATATGACATGGACCTTCATTTTGGAAATCTGTGTCAATGTTCCCCTGAAGGAAGGTGAACTTGGGGGGACTGAGAACAAAGAACAATATCGATTCCTTCCCATTGCTTGACACCTATGGACCAAAAGGGGCCACAATACTAAACCTGACTAGCTCAGGTGAGGCCTATGTGGCCGCCTTGCAAACTCAGAGACCAAAAGTAAACTACACAGGATGGTCTGAAATGAGAACTTCCTAACTAAAAGCAAGTCATGGAGGGTAGTCATGTCCTAGGCTGGTTTCTTTCTTGACAGTGTTTACCTTAACTGAGCCTGTCTATTGTCTTTCTGCATCTACTGATAACATACCTCAGGGCATAATCACCCACCAGAGCAGGAGACCACAGAACCCCCTCATTGTTATCTTGTTCTCAGCCGCACCATCTGTAATGTGCTGTAAATGCTGTTAACTATCCTACACCCACCAACCTGAAAGAACAGTGTGTCTATCATTTCATTTTTTAATCCAATCCTGGAGGTTTCCCTGCTTTGCTTTCTCCTGCCTTCTAATCTACCACCAATGAATTTTGTGTAACCCCTTATACCTCCTCCTTCGATTGTAATGTATTAAATAAGGCACAAAACTGCCATTCACTGGAGCATTTTCTCAATCCACTGAGATTTTGCTTCCTGGCAATTGTCCTTGGTTTGGCTCAGATAAACTCATAAAAATTTTCTACACGTTTGGATGTTTCAGACCCCTGTTAGAGTCGCACTGTGAGGTGTGACCTATAAATTAATCTAAAAACAGAGCAATTTTATGCAAAATTGATAAATAATATAGTAGTGCCTGTAAGCCCTTTGAGTCAAACTGATCTTTAAAATTATATTTTTAATTTTAAGAAGAAGAAAGCATATATCGGAATCCTTTATACTCTATCTGAATCTGAATCAACAAATCTTCAAATTGCTGCTGATGTTTCTCTGGCCCTTTGTTTGAATGTAGACTTCTTAAGAAGTTGCTTTGGTGTTATTACTCAACATTAATTCTGGAATATTTATCGTAAACCTCTTCTTATACAATTTGCTGGGTTATAAGTATATAATTGTTCTCCCTACCGAGTTTGGACATCAAAGCACTGCCCTTGAACTTTCCTTGATATTTTTTAAAATTTATTTTATTTATTGACTGAGCGAGACATCGATGTGTTGTTCCACTTATTTATGCATTCAGTGGTTAATTCTGATGTGTTGTTCCACTTATTTATGCATTCAGTGGCACATTCTTGTATATGACCTGATGGGGGTGGACCCCACAACCTTGGGATATCAGGACAATTCTATCACCAACCAGCCAAGTCTTCCTGGGCATTTTTAAAAGAATAGTTTCTGTATTTTCAGAGTGATTTACAAAATGTGTTAACTTCCAACTGAGCTTCTAGGCTTTAAAATTGTAATTTCTCTCAACTTTACATAGATCCACTCCATCAGTTCTTACCATTAGCCTATGGAGTATTTATGTTTTTATCATTTTCCTCATTTTACCGAAATTTTTAAAGGTTCAGGAATTTCTCCAAGGCCTTGCAGCTGTTAAGTATGAAGTTAAGTTCTAGTCCAGTAATTCTGACTCCAGTGGGCAAGTGCTTAACCTTTATGCTATTAGGTGTAAAATGTTCCAACTATATAATGTTCGCAGTAGAGTACAGCGTAATTATTTCTTATGGCCTTTGGAATATCTTTGTCTCAAAAAAAGTACAAAATAAACTGGGCTGGTGAGATTTCACTTCTCTTTTTCATCTAGGGGTTATCGAATGTGTTCCCCACATGCGTATATTCAGATGAGCTGGAAGATCCGGGCATTCGGGGAAAGGGCCTTCCCCCTGTCTGTGCTCAAGTTGGCATCCAACTTACAATGGAAGAACCAAGTGATTCCGCAAAGCGATTCAGTGATGGAGTGTTGACATTTCAGCCATGATCCTCCAAAAGGGGGCATATGATGACCCCTTGGGCCATCTATTTTATGTCTCATAAGAAGATATGTTATTTTCCTTTATAAGAAGGGCAACCATATAATCTATTCTCAAAACTGGGACACTTTTTAGGGTGAAAGAGGCACCAATAATAATTTCACTTGTACAACGGGCATAAACTGAGACAGTCCCAGGAAGACTCGGTGACATAGTCTATCGTTTGGTGTTTGCCGCTGTGCTGTGTCTCTCAACCTTGTGGATAATTAACCAATAAGGGTTAATTGGACAATCTTCGGTCTCTGTCACCACATGTGATCTAAGCCAATATTTCAGTGACAATTTGCTCAACACAGCAACCTAGAGTATTTATATCTTATAGACAAATATGTTAAATATATTAGAGTTGTACACAAGCAGAAGGAGTACAAAGAGAAGGTTCAAACACAGCACCATGTCTTAGGAATTATACATTTAAATATACATATTTATGTTTTTATAAATATAAAAATATTTTTATAAATAAGACAAATACAAGATATTTGTTAAATAATAATTTCACATAATTACAATCCAATAAGAGACTGACTGAATGTTTTCAAAGGCTTAATCCCTTGAGCTGAATTGATTTTTCCATCATGTAATATCATTTCCTAGAGACACAACATTCAGAGAAGCAACACAGATACTCTGAAATACTGAGTTTTAAACTATGAACTTTTAATACGTTCCCTGAAATATAATCTAGTGTGACATGAAAGTTTTAAAATTTAAAAAATTCAAAATCATTAACAATTATACTTTTCTCCATTCCTTCTATTCTCAAAAGGACACTCCAATTATTTGTAGCTCTGTGATGGATGAAAGGAACAGAGGGAAAATAAGGTGAAAACTCTATATATGCTCCAAAGGAAGTCATTATTCAACCATGAGGAATATGAAATCTTGATAAAGAGATCAATTACAATAACTCTGTACGCTCACTTAGAATTGTGTGTTCCCAGTAATGAAATGCATATCAACATTAGAAAGGTTGGATATAAATCACTGAGATTTGATACAATGGAATCCTAGGAACAGCTGCTGATGATTATTTGCCTTAGGTGTGGAATATAATGTTTTTGATTTGTTTCGAGACATAAAGGGCACATAAATCATGAGTTTAAAGGAAGTTACATTTTTGCTTGTTTTCACTTTTACCTTTAAACTTCGAGGACTTTCTACAACACAGTCCCATATGAGTGACCTCTTATGTCTGGCTGGTGCATCCAAATGTCTATCCAAGTTTATTTTTGTGAGAATGGAAGTCCCCACCCTCCACAGAGCAGTAATCTAATACTTTTATCTAATTATCCTGTTTCATTCAATTACATGAGGAGGAAACACCATGTCCTTAAAATTCATGCTGACAAGCTTTCTGAAGGTGAATTTCCCCAACCAGGTAACTGAATTCCTCCCACTGACTTTCAATAACCTGTACATGGACAATCCCTGAGAAATCTTCTCAGGCCTCATGCCTTGGATCCATGAGTAACGTCAAATCTCTTGAGAGCGTCTTGATTGCTTGGAGCCGTATAGAATACTACCTTCCTTCAAAACAGAAGAAACTTAATTTTTAATGGATTTTTGTTTGCTTTTTGCTTCAAAGCAAAACTCAAAATATAAGAAACTTTTTATAGGGAAGTTCACAACCGTTCTCAGCAGTAAGGGGCTGCATAGTATAACAGCTTGATAGAGAACAAACAGCGGAGAGGAGAGGACTTGGGGGTCTGATGTTTTTCATCTAGTGACATAAATGGGAGAATTAAGGGGGGACAGGGTAGTGACTAGTTATTCATATAGAATGTTTGTAAAGTGCTTTCTTGGATGACTATGCAAAGCTAAGCACTGCTCCCTTTAAATACACTTGTAATATGGTTACCCATTTATTTGTAAGCCCAGACCTGGATTTAGCCACTGCATTAATATTGGACAATGTGAGCCACAGCTTATTCAGGTTATTTATTAGGAAAAAAAAAAGAAACTGGAGGAAGGAGAAGGGGTGAAAATATTACATGTCCTAACAATGACACCCAAAACTTCTTTCATCTTCTTAAAACTGTAAAGTAACCTACTGAAACTAGATGATGATTATAAAGTCTTTTCATATATTTGATTATTTTGCAAATATCTGTAGACTGTTGTTGGTTTGTACTGGTTCAATTCCTCTTATGTCTATCACGAGCTGTCAATGCTGTTGGATGATATACCAACTTTCAAAAAAGGAATCATTGGATTTGCTCGTAGTCTCTTTGAGTTAGGGTTAGGCTACCCTAAGGCTCACGTCTGCTCCAAAATATCTGTGGCCTCAGAAATGACTTAAGGGTAAAGGGGCCAAATACTAGTATATGCTGATGGAGGATGATTTGACCTTGGGTGGTGGGCACACAACGCAATGTACAGATCATGGAGTTGGTCCAGATATTTCCTATCAAAACCCAGAGGCTTATTATGGTCCGAGTCTGCAGAAATGTACGAAGTGAATGGCTAATGTCCATCTTTACTTATCGTTAGGAAAAGCCCTTTGACAATCTTCGACCAAGGTGGAAAAGTTCTACTGCTTATCCTTCCTGTGACCTGTTCTACATCTTGTATCCAAATTCCATTCCGCAGGTCCGCGATTTATGCCCCAGCGGCCATGTCCTAAATTATTCTTCCTGAAGAGTACTGGCAATCCCCAATCTGATGAGTGTAGTTTAACATGAGTCATTGCTTTTTCTACCTAACGCTTTATTATAATATTCTTTATCAGCTGAATGAAAATCCTCATATGTTCCCCTTCGGTGAACAGAACTGGAGAGCTAACCGGGATCCTAACAGAATTATGCTGTCTGTCAGTAGATGGCACTGTGTGCTTTACTAATAAACACTGACCACGCCCTTGACTTCTATTTTCAAAAGGCTCCATAGGTTTTTCGTAACTATTTTTAAAAAATCCAAAATTGCTTACATCTAGCGTCTTCATGAGTCCTTCTGATTGCTTCTGATGCAGATCGACGGGGCCTGGAGAGCAGAGTGTTGGCAAGATGAGAACAATTATGGCGCAGGCCACGCTGTGGTGCGGACAGACTGTCTGCTCCGAGTATCCCCCACTGAAGAGGCCTCCGCTGGCCACGCCGCTTCCCTCCTGGACACGTGCCCTTATCACCTCGATAGTGTGTACACAGAGAATGCAAACTAATTTTAATGCGCACTGAAGCAAAGTATTACCAGGAAGGTAAAGCCGCTAGAATACAGAGCAGCTAAAGTGTGTGCCAGCACTCTCGGCTGTATGATTATCAGGCATTCAGGGGGTTCCACGCCGCTGCTTCTCCCCGTTTGTTCAGGCAACTGACGTGAGCGTGATATCACGGTGGTAGGGGGAATAACTCATTTTTACTCCCGTCTCTTTCAAGCTTGAGCTGTTCTCACATCACAAGGTAGTCAGGAGGGGGACACATCAACCTTTTGGGAATGCATTACACCAACACACACACCTTCTAGTGGACTTGGCCGTGCTCATGTCCTAAATCGTATAATAGCACTCCCAAATGCACCCACGGACCCCTATCACTTCTTGCTTGATATGTGTCCCCATGAGATTATAGGCTACAGGTGAAGGATTTACTTGCTTTATATGCCGTGTTCCCTCTCAGCAGAAATCACAGTGCCTGGCACAAAGGGGTGCACAATAGATACGTGTTAAAGGAATACACACATGCCCATTGGGCCGAATTATTTTGTCATCTGGGTGCATAAAAAGGAGGGAATGAGGTCACCTCTGATTATGCTGGCAGACACACTCCTAAGGTTTTATGCCACAATTATTTTAAGTACTTATTTTAAAGAACTAATTTGTTTCATGATCAAGTTCATAAGTTCAAAAAATAGAATATTACCCTACCTAAATTAGAATTATATTACATTATACACTATTATAATTACATTATCTTAATTCTGTTATGTTATATTCTTGTTGTCTCATTTTGTATACTATTTACATATTTAAATGAGCTGAAATGTATTTTGCTCCATGATAGGAACGGAAGATGAACATTGTTTCTGTGGTAATTCCTTGCCATTGGATGAACCACATTCACTTGTGAGATCCTTTGCATGAATTTTAGTTCTCAACATTTTATCTATTTCAAAATATGTGTTTATAGTTCTAATCGTCATTGATGATTTATTGTTTATATCAGTTACATTCATATTATCTTTTTTTACTATGCCCAACTATCTTTTTATTGCATGTCAGATTTTATATTTGTAATATTATTTTTAGAGATGATGTGCTTTCTGGAACAATGTTCTTTTCCTTCAGAGATGGTGTTTATGTATTTCCATCAGAGAGCTCTGACTCCAGGACAAGATCAACTACATTTAAGGATTTGAGACAATTTGAATTGGAACTACAGTCACTGGGTGGCTTATTCACATCTTCATCTCCCTTAAAAAAAAGCTTTATTGCCCTGACCAGTTTGGCTCAGTGGATAGAGCATCGGCCTGCGGACTGAAGGTCCCGGGTTCGATTCCGGTCAAGGGCATGTACCTTGGTTGTGGGCACATCCCCAGTAGGAGGTGTGCAGGAGGCAACTGATTGATGTTTCTAACTCTCTATCCCTCTCTCCCTTCCTCTCTGTAAAAAATCAATAAAATATATATTTTTAAAAGCTTTATTGACATATAATAGATATAGAAAAAAGAAAAACTGTACATACTTAATGCAAAATGTTTACTGTTCGGTGTCACTGAGGTTTATTTTGGCAAAAACTATCTGATACCCTAACTTGTAGAAGCATTGTTGACCCATCATCATTAAAAGGGGATGTATAAAGATGAACAACTGTAGTAAAATCAGCATACAAGTACATTTACTTCTAAACCTTTGTTTTGTTCTAATTCTTTGTCTATCATGTCAAGGCAAAGAGGGCATCCATCCGCTCTGCTGCAGAAAGGCAAGCCAGGAACTATGGCGTGTGCTCTCCGACTGCTTGATGCATGTAATTCTCATTGGTTGCTTCCCGTATTTAACTGACTAAATATTTAAAATCTCATGCTGACATAACAGTATGCTATTCTGAGCACTTTTAATGGCATCTAATTCACAATTGTATAGATGAACTGCCTCTGCCTTTAGAATTAGTTAGAAAACGAAGATGCACATTCATTTCTTTCTTTCAGTTATTCCAGTAAAAAAACCAATACCATTTCTAGTACTTCAGAGACTTCGCTGATTTATGAGAAAGTGTGTCATGGCATGAAGATATGTGTTGTTTACACAGTTTGAGACTAAACGATGGCAGCGTTCATACTCCATTTAGAAGTGGTTCCAGCCACTTGCACCGAGTTTATGCAGGAAACCATAGCCCCTGAAATATAGTTTCTCCTTCCTTCTTCTCCATAGGGGAAGAGGACTATAAATTTGCCATCTGCTCCAAGACTTTCCAGCCATAAAGACTGCAGTTAAAACTATGTTAATAGCTCAGTTCAGACAAGAATGATTCCTTAATTCTCATTTCTTAGAGGGTAAGTTAATTAAATCCATTAGAGCCATTTTATCACTGCACAAGGCTACTCAGGTTCTTGTCTGCTTCCACTTTAAGATTCCAGACTAAATTCTAGGTGTCTGTCCTCTCCATAATGTCATTCCTACAAAGCCTATTGTTGTTGGGAGTATAATTTTGTGTGTGCCCTGGGACCATTTAAATACCATGGAATATCACCTCACCAAAAATCCTTATTGTGTGGGTCAGTTAAAACCAGAATGATCCAGGTCACTTTTTACAGGGTTTAAAAATTACAACGTCATATTCTTCTGAGTACAAACACCGAGTTAATAACTTGATTTATTAACTACAGAGTAACCACTTTCTACACCTCAGTAATATATACACACACACATATATCTCAGCTACTGATTATCTGAATTACAATTTGCTTTTGATAATATGGTGATCCAGGTGAACCTGAAATTTTTGATTTGTTATTTTATTTTGGCATGAGGATATCATTTCCCCACTGATGAGTTAGGTATCATGAGAGGTACTGTGTGTGTATGTGTGTGTGTGTGTGTGTGTGTGTGTGTGTGCGTGCACACACGCACACACACGGTAATGCACAATACATAGTTTTACGCTGTTGTGCATTATACTAAGACAAAATAGTGACCTACACACCATCAACTTGAATATGCTAGGTTTGCTCCTGAAATAGAACTGAGCTATTAATTGGCAATTTTTCATTCTGATTCTTGGTGCTAAAATCAAAGGAGGTCAGGAATTGGACCATGTCCTCAGAATCGTCTCAACACTTAGAAGAGTGTAAAAACTCAAATGTTCTGAGTAAACTGAGCCAACAAAATGTAACTTAGTTACCAATATAAAATGGTGAGTGTTTTTTCAATAGAAAACTCTATGATCATTACAACAATTGGAATTGGAATGAAAATCCCAATGTCATGCAGTGTCTGTATTTGCAGTTCATCACAACAAAGGGCACCGTTTCCTTAATACTAACACTTGGGGTGCTTTGTGTCTGCTTCAGAGTGTTTTGTGTCTATAAATTTATCTTTCCAGTCGATCATAAATAACTGTGGGCAAGGGATTTATCTATTTCTTTTACTTTTCCCAAAGCAATAGCACAGAGAGCTTATCTCAAGAGTTAGACACTTGCATAGGTAGGTTGATTTATTTTCGGGACAATTTAGAATTCTGTTACCCTGAATAATTAATCTAGCTACTGGCTATTTCAATAAAGTGCCCTGATTAAAATTTAGGCAGGGAATTGAAACGTAAACTAATAAACATCTAGAATTCTCCTGTGCTCTTACGTTGTTAAATCCATTGCATGCTTTGCTACACTTTCTGTGCCCCAGAAACCTAAGAAATAACATCAATATAATGAGAAACATTTATGCTTTGAATAGCAAATGGAAACAATAGATTCTATAACTTTCTTTGATAAATGGATTGGTTTCTAAATATTAGCTATTTTTTGACCCCCACAAGGGAGCAAGTTACCAATGTAACGCAATCTACTGGTTTGGTAGCGGGATAAGAACATTCCTTTGGCACTAGCAAATACTGAGTAACTGCATTAGGTATTATTCCGGTGGTCGATAATATAACCTGTGCAACCGAAACAGAATCTGAAAAACAGAATTGATAGTCAAGATCTGCTTCTGGATAGTTGTCAAAGTTACAAAACAAAAGAAAAATCCCTTGTAGGCCACAAGCATTGTTTAAAAATGAAGTTTTTGAGTGAGATACAGTTTCAAGATCCCTAATGTTATTTGTGTTTAAGAATGGAAACTGCAGCCGAAACCGGTGTGGCTCAGTGGATAGAGCGTCGGCCTGCGGACTCAAGGGTCCCGGGTTCGATTCCGGTCAAGGGCATGTACCTTGGTTGCGGGCACATCCCCAGTGTGGGGTGTGCAAGAGGCAGCTGAATCGATGTTTCTAACTCTCTATCCCTCTCTCTTCCTCTCTGTAAAAAATCAATAAAATACATTTAAAAAAAAAAAAGAATGTAAACTGCAGTCATGATATCACTGTTTCTTAGAATAACCATCCCTTGGCATTATATGTTGTTTTTTTCCCTCCACGTGAGTAAACTAATGTTTAAAAAAAAAGGACTATGTTACAAACATAAAACTGTCACCGCTGTGTAGGCTGTATTCTGTCTCACACTGTTCCTTCAAAGTGGACTGACTACCCAAGAAAGTGTCTGACTCGCCGCCAGGGTATTGCTCTTAACCTTCCTCTTCTTGAGCTTTTTACATTAGGAGGGTTTAAAATGGTGATTTTATCTTGTCACCAGCATTTCATTTGGAGAGGAGTAACTTTACCTCTCCCTTAAAGAGATTAAATTGGGGGCCTTGCCCATACGAATTATTACCAGAAATAAATGTTTACGACCTATCTGAACGGCAAGGCAAACAGCTAATTACTGGACAGTTGTTCTTTCTTTCTCTCTTCCTGTGAATGGCCCTCCTCCCCTCTGGAGCGCTTATCTCATTCCTTGGCTGAGATAGAAACTCTCCTCTACGTGGGATTCCTGTACAGATGAAATAAAATTTGTTTTTCTCCTGTTAATCTGTCTGTGTCCCGTTGACTATTAGGCCAGCCGAAAGAACCTTGTTGGTAGAGTAAAGAACCTTGTTGGGTGGAGTAAAAATTCTTCCTCCCCAACACTATCTGTCCCACGCACACCGACTGCTTTAGGCCCAGGATCAGTTCAAATAAACAACCTCCCAAGCATGAAGGATTTAATACACTGTTAACACTGTGGAAATGACATTGTTCAAAGCACCTTTTAAACTATTTTTCGCTTAAAAGAATAATCATTTTAGAAGTTCTGACAGTATGTGTAAAAAGTAAATAAAAATTTAAAAGGATCACTTATATTTTCTATTGAACTATAACAAGAAATATTTACACGAAACATAATTTTTCCTGCAAGGCTCTGAGCAGTTTTACTCAGAAGGTATAAATGCTCAAGGCTTGAAATATCATACCGTGTCACAGAATTTAATCTATTAACATTTATCTGGGGGCCCTGTGTGGATCAATATATAATATTTAAGGTGGAAGCATGTGTTGTATCTGTCTATCATGCAAGTTGAAGTGTGTATCCACCTCTATGAGTGATCTGGATCCTGGAATCAATTTTGCACAACTGCATATGAAAAATCAAAGGGGATTTTCATGTCCAGTTCATGTTTTCTTATACTTGATAAATGTGAGTAACTAAGTCTAAATATTCATGCTATGAAAGACAATGTGGTGACACCAAAAGGTTATTATATATAGACTAGAGGCCTGGTGCATGAAATTCGTGCACGGGGGAGTGTGTCCCTCAGCTCAGCCTGCACCCTCTCCAATCTGGGACCCCTCAAGGGTTGTCTGACTGCCTGTTTAAACGGGCAATCGGAACATCCCTCTCACAATCCAGGATTGCTGGCTCCCAACTGCTCCCCTGCCTGCCTTCCTGATTGCCCCAACAGCTTCTACCTGCCAGCCTGATCACCCCCTAACCACTGCCCTGCCAGCCTGATTGATGCCTAACTGCTCCCCTGCCAGCCTGTTTGCCCCTAACTGCCCTCCCCTGCAGGCTTGATCGCCCACAACTGCCATCCCTTGAAGACCTGGTCCCTCCCAACTGCCCTCCCTTGCTGGCAATCTTGTGGTGGCCATCTTGTGTCCACATGGGGGCAGCCATCTTGTGTGTTGGAGTGATGGTCAATTTGCATATTACTCTTTTATTAAATAGGATACAAGGAAATATACTTTTTTGCAGGGGTGGGGAACGTCCGGCCCTCGGGCCGTATAAGGCCCACAAAAACATTGCTCTGGCCCTTCCAAGGCATTAGGGGTGAATTAATTGATAGTTGACCAAATAGAGCAGGCTGATTTTTAAGTTGATAATTTTGAATGGCCCTCAAACGATGTAATTAAGTATCCAAATGGGCCTTCGCAGAGAAAGGGTTCCCCACCCCCGGTCTAGAGTCTTTGATTTTCTCCGTGTTGGGAGGAGTGGACCTTTTGCGATGCATCCCTGGGCTCTTTTAATATATTCCTGAGAAACTTGGGAATAAAATAGTCATTCTTCTGGATTGCAATTTTACTGTTTCAATTTTTCTAAAAATGCTCTCCTTTAAGGTCAATGACCATCTAGCAGAATATTAATAACAAAGAATTTCACACGTCCCTGTCTTCATTGACTTGCAAATGCAATCACTCAAGTTCTCTTTTGAACTTAGAGGAATACAGTGAATGGCATTACAGACTAAAATCCCCACCAGGCAGTTGTGTGAAAAGCTAGTTCGGTGTCTAATTTAAATATGTTTTTATTGATTTCAAAGAGAGTAAGGGAGAGGGGGAGAGAGATAGAAACATCAATGATGAGAGAGAATCATCGATCTGCTGCCTCCTACATATCCCCTCTGGGTGACCAAGTCCACAACCCGGCATGTGCCCTAACTGGGAATCAAACCAATGACCTCCTGGTGCATGAGTTGACACTCAACCACTGAGCCACACCGGCTGGGCCATGATTTCCTTTTTATTCAATAT
Organism: Cnephaeus nilssonii; assembly: GCF_951640355.1. Classification (NCBI taxonomy): domain Eukaryota; kingdom Metazoa; phylum Chordata; class Mammalia; order Chiroptera; family Vespertilionidae; genus Cnephaeus; species Cnephaeus nilssonii. The sequence goes on along the minus strand of NC_137094.1, from coordinate 17,693,742 downwards.
AAGGAAATCAAGTGTACACTCACCTTGTCTAGACTGTCTTTCCCCAGCTAAGAAATTTAAACTTTATTAAATCAGTCTTCAAGTCTACCCCTTTCCCATTCTTTTTACTGGCATTTATTTTTTTTTTAGTTAAATTTATTGGGGTGACATGGTTTAATACAATTATACAGGTTTTAGGTGTACAATTCTATAATACATCATCTGTATGTTGTATTGTGTGTTCAACACCCCAAGTCAAGTCTCCTTCCATCAAAATTTACCCCCAGTTTACCTATTCCTACCTCCCCCAATCCCTCTTCCCTCTGGCAATCACCATACTGGTGTCTTGTCTATGAGTCTTTCTTTTTTCCTGTCTTTAATCCCTTCACCCTTCTCTTATTTTTTAAGGGGAGACACAGGAAAACTAGCTCCCTTTCTGTCTCAGGTAATTATTGGGTCTTGATGTAACCTCGGCCATTACTGTGACTCTGAACTGAGCCAGACTTAGGGCAAAATCGTCACCTCACCCTGTTGACAACAAAATAAAAAGAGAAATGACCTGGGTTCCTGATGTCACCATAGCATGACTCAGCTACGCACTCTGAGGACACCTCACTCTGAAATCCTGCTATGTGAAAGCCCGTTTGAATGTTTTCTGTCTATAGGCAAGAGTTTTAGAGATTTCTAAAACAACAATGAATGCAGACTGTTCGGAACTCAGACTAGAGAATGCTTTCTCAGGAACATTTAATTTGCATAATCATCAATGTCACTGTGGTCAGGAAGGGATGATCTGATGGTGCCTTAGTGCAGGAGGGAAGAGAGGAGTTGAGTTGGACTGGGTAAAAAAGCATGCAATTATCTGCTGTTTTCCCATTAAAAATGCTCCGTCGTAAATGACTCCATGCCCAGCGACTTAATCGCTGGACCACAGCTGGAGCCGAAATCATTCTCTGACACGGTGGGAGTCAGGATGTGTTATTGGATCCAACTTGTGAACTTCGCTCCTTTCACAGTGACTTAGCTCAAATATTGACGCTTTAATGAGTAATGTTGATAATAATTAGCATGCACATTTGTCTGCCATAAGATGTCTGCTTAATTTTCACGGCACATGGCATTGAAATAGATCGTTTTCTTGGGCTATTTTCCAGCGTTATTCCTGGATCTGTGAAAGTGTCAGCAATACCGTTGACTGTGCTATGATATAAGCTAGCAACGATCATCACGGATTATTATAAAGCTTTATGCATATGTGATACTATTCTAAGGGCTTTACATATATGAACTAGTTTTACCTTCCTAACAATTTTATGAAAAAGTGCCTTTATTATCTTCTTAGAGGTGAGCAAATTGAGGCATAGAGTGATGATCAATTGCCCTGGGTCCCTCAACTACCAGATTTGAGGAGACAAACAATCTGATTTCATTTTTAACCACTGTGTTGGCCCCTTCTGATTGGAAAGCATACGACTGCTAATGAAAAAGAAATATTTTAAGGGATTTTTCTTCTACTAAATGCACATGTGGTGTGTTGGATATCTGAAGGAGTATTTTACTTGCACGGACTGAAATAGCGCACGAGTCTGTTTTATTAAGCGGAATCCATATTCATCTTGTTAAGAGGTGTCATATAGTTCAGACTTAAGAAATGTCTGCACTTGGAAATTCATCTGATGCTGCACATGAGCCATTTTTTTGAAGAAACAGGCCTGCATTCGGGAAACTAACTGCCTCTTTCTAAAGTTATGATTATTGTCTGGCCCATCTGCAAACATGAAGTTTGGATGAAACTGTCAATGCAATTCTCTGTGTTCATTTGCAGATGCCACAGCACTTTATTCAAAAAGCTGTTTTAAAATTATGTTCTTGAACAGCTTAAATATTCCAATGATAGATACTCTAACAAAAATACTCCCAAGTTTCAAATGAAAAGATTTCTATTTTCCAAGGGGAAGTTTTCATCCAAGCTTAAAAATGATGCATTAGAACAAGGAAACTTAAGATTGTCATTGCTTATGTCGTCGATATGTTAAAAATAATTACAAAGCCACTTGGGAAAACTGATGAATTGCTAAACATTAGAATTAAATAATTATGATCTTCAATGTGTATGGCATTTTGGGGGTTACATATATTTATGAAATAATGTTTTCCATTTATGTATCTTTCTCCTCTCCCCTCCCCCCGTACCTTTTCCTTAGTCTTATATTCAACTCAGAGAAAGAAATGCAGGGGAGAGAATGCCTAGAAGAAAACAAAAGGGTAAATGATAAGAGATATATGGTCAATTCTTCTGTTACAATACTTAGTTTGACTAATCCCTGACATGCTCATCTCTAAACTTCCTTTAAAATATTATTGAAAACAGCCTGGCCGGTGTGGCTCAGCAGTTGAGCATCAAACCCAGGAACCAAGAGGTCACGGGTTTTATCCCCAGTTAGGGCACATGGATTGTGGGTTCCATCCCCAGTGTGGGGCGTGTAGGAGGCAGCCATAGACGATTCTCTCATCACCGATGTTTCTGGTCCCCTCCCTGCATCACAGAATTCCCACTGTACTCCATGGATGAACATAACAGGTAAGAGTTACAGGTTTAACAAGTAGAAGGCAGTGGTTCATAGCAGAGATCGGAGCAGTCCATGCAGACTGTATGTTGTTTTTTAGAATGTCTCTGGCCAAAGAAAATTAAAACATCTTAAGTTGTCCTAGGATCAACATTTTCAAAAATAGGGTCATTGTGGGACCTTTTAGAACCAAAAGAATGCTTTCCATTTTTCGAAAGGAGACAGAAGCCCAGATTTTCATCTGGAACCCTCTAATGAATGTCTCAGAGGCACACGCAACACATTTCTGAGCCAGAGCCGCCTGCGGGCCGTTAATTGTGTTCTTCATGAGACACGCTGCTGCTTGTCTATAAATTATAGATCAAGGGGGCGATGCCTTTGATTCCACAAACATTTCCAAGTAGCATCTCACGTCTGTATTTCTCTCCTAGACCAAATCCCCAACCCCACGCTGCATTTCTATACCCTCAGCTGTCTTCACTCATGCTAATTGGGACGAAGCGGCCTCCTTCCTTGCAGACGCATTTCTGGAACTTGGAGCTACACTCCGCCTACTTCCCCCCTCAGAGACCTTCGTTCATCAAGTGTAGCTCTTCCTCTGGAGCTCCAGGCATGGTCTCAGGTCGGCCTGAGCATGTTTCAGACTTCCTCTGCAGCAACAGCCAGTGCCAGCCCCAATTCCAGGCCGGTGTGGCTCAGTGGTTGAGCGTCAACCTAGGAACCAGGAGGTCAAGGTTCCATTCTCACTCAGGGCACACGCCCTGGTTGCAGGCTTGATCCCCAGTAGGGAGGCATGCAGGAGGCAGCCGATCCATGATTCTCTCTCATCATGGATGTTTCTCTCTCTCTCTCCCTCTTCCTTCCTTGCTGAAATCAATACAAATATATTTTTTTAAAATTTAAACTCCAGGTAAAGTCATTGAAACCATCTGGTCTAACACACACACTAACGTTAAAAGTGAATTTTCGCACTGCACGAGGCTACTCTCTCTCACTCTGAGGAGCACCCAAAGCTGAGGCTGGGGGCTGACCAGGCAGGCCTCCTTCAGGCCACACTCCCGGTGTGGGTCAGCAGGTTCAATCACAACACCATCTGCCCGGGTCTCAAATGCTCCAAATCGTGAAGCGTATTTGAGTGAAACATAAACTTTAGTGGCAATAAAGAATTTTAACCTGGTATATTTTTCAGACTTGGCAACTGGTTTGCATATCTAAGAAAAGTGTTGCCCTAACCCCGTGGTCGGCAAACTGCGGCTCGCGAGCCCCATGCGGCTCTTTGGCCCCTTGAGTGTGGCTCTTCCACAAAATACCACGGCCTGGGCGAGTCTATGTTGAAGAAGTGGCGTTAGAAGAAGTTTAAGTTAAAAAAAGTTGGCTCTCAAAAGAAATTTCAATCGTTGTACTGTTGATATTTGGCTCTGTGGACTAATGAGTTTGCTGACCACTGCTAACCAGTTTGGCTCAGTGGATAGAGCGTCGGCCTGCGGACTCAAGGGTTCCGGGTTCAATTCCGATCAAGGGCATGTGCTTTGGTTGTGGGTATATCCCCAGTAGGGAGTGTGCAGGAGGCAGCTGATCAATGTTTCTAACTCTATGCTTCTCCCTTACTCTCTGTAAAAAATCAATAAAATATATATTTTTTAAAAGTGTTAAAGTTTACTAGTATTTTCCAGCGTATAAGACGACTGGGCGTATAAGATTTTCCTGGGTTAAAAAGTCGTCTTATACGCCGGAAAATACGGTACCATTTTCTTTCAGTAATCACCTAATAGATGTATTTATACATCCGTATGTACAAAGGTGTACGTAGTATGTGATAAGAATAAAAAGAGTACCTTTGTTTTGACTTATCAATGTTACAAAGCCAGTGCATTATTGGATAAAATGGAAGTATAAGTTAATATTTAAATAAAAACAAGTGATAAACTTTCTCTGCAGAGATATTACAAACTCACTTTGCTACTCTTTGGAAAAAATACTCAAGTGACTCTGAAGATTCGTTATTAATATATTTTCACCTAAAAAAAGAAACTTTCCTTTCCTCCAAGTGTGGTCTGTTTTTTTAAAAAATAATTTCTTCGCTGTCAAACGTCGGCCCTTTGATAGTACCGAGAACATAGTAAACATAATGGAAAAACAATGTGCGGAGGTTATTTTCCTTGGTCTGGTCCCTTCGAGTTAGAAAGTTAACCGCTGAGCACAGCGTCCTCAAAGAATCCATGCCGTGAGCAGCTGCCTACTTGGGGAAAACATGTGTTTAAAAATACCTTCTGCTCCAGGTAATTTTGCCTTTACAGTCCAATAAGTCTCAGCTGCTCTCAAGGACACAACTCAGGAAATAAAGATGTTTCAATAGAAAGTGCTCTTAATAGTTTAATGGATGAAATTAGTATTTGGCTGCATCCACACAGAGTTCGTAGATCAATGATTTTGATCATCCATTCAATTCTGTCCAATAAAAATCTAGACTGATTTTCAGGTTTAGGATTGAAGTTTTTATTTAATTGGCCAATCGTCCTTTCAGTGGATAGGGATACATCAAACTCTTTAATCTTCCTGAGTTCTAAATTTTGAGTTGAAGTCAAATTAGGGTCCCAGGTTTGGAAGTCATCATTTTAGAGGAATGGGGTTAACAATGACTCTTCCGCACAGAACAAAGAGAACATTAGCCAATTTTTTTTAAGTTTTAAAAATATTTTTTTACTGATTTTTAGAGAAAGGGGAAGGTAGAGGGAGAGAGAAACAGAAACATCGATGCTGAGAGAATCATTGATTGGCTGGCTGGCTGCCTCCTGCATGCCTCATATAGGGAACAAGCCTACAACCTGTGCATGTGCCCTGACCAGGAATCAAACCTTGACCTCCTAGTTCATGTGTTGATGCTCAACCACTGAGCCACGCCAGTTGGTCACATACCTATCACACTTTAAAACAAAATTAACTTTATTGTTCAAAGTATTACATACGTCCTCTGTTTTGCTCCTTTGCCCCCTCCACCCTTCTCTCACCCCAACATAGGCCTTCCCCATGCTATTGTCTGTGGACCATGGGTTATGCTTATCCTATCTAATAATCCTATCTAATAAAAGGGTAGTATGCAAATTAACCATCACTCCATCACAAAGATGGTGGCGCCCATAGCCACAAGATGGCAGTGCCCAGTCCTCTCAGCCCCGCCGGAGTCCCCCATTCCCGGGTGGTGGTGGTAAGGGGATGGCCACTGAGAGTGAGCAGCATGAGCGACCTGGTGAAATGCCTCCTTTGTCGCCACGGCAACAAGGCAAGCATTCCGCGCCCGGCTGCGGATGGGCCTCTGGCCAGGCCAGGGTGTGGATTGGCCTCTGGGCCGTGGAGAGCCTCTGGGCAGCAGGTGGCCAGAGAGCTACTGGCACACGGATTCGTGCACAGGGCTACTAGTATACACATAAATTCTTTTGTCAATCTCTTCCTGTTCCATCCCCTCCCATTTTCACACTTTTTTTTCTTTGCTTTTTTGAGTAGCAGGGATATTTTAGTGCTTCGTACCTTGACTTGACATGCCACAATAAATTCATTTCCCAGAAGAGCAGGCCTGCCTCTAGTCTTAATTAAACACCACGCAACACAGGTTCATTTCACATAGCTCTTTTAAAACTAAGTTCTCGGTATATTTTCGACTGAATTCCTCCGTCTGTCCTAAGTTCTAACGATTAAAACTAACTTGAACGGTCTGACTGCATGATAACAATTGATTGTGGAAAACGATTCCTTCATTTGTAAAAGCGGGAGTAGTTCGACTTGATATTCATTTTTCATTCTCTTACTGTAGTCGTCTGATGGATGTGGTCTTTCCCTATCCTAAGAAAAAAGGCATTAGGCTCCTCACACTAGAATCCCTTTAAAATGTGACCTCATGCTCTCATCACAAGTGAGACCAGCCTAACATGCATAGGACAGTGGTCTGCTCAGTAGGGATGGCATGAGCCCGCCTTACTGTTTGGACGATCCTGGGAGCAGAGGAGCGTTTGAGGGGGAAGGAGAGAGGCTTTGGGAGAGAAGGGCTGCCGCCCGGAGGGACAGCTTGGCCCAGGAAAGCAGCGTTAGCATCGCTACGCACTGATCTGGAAATACAAGCCATTTAAGTAGCAGTAAAGGCCAATGACCTGGAACCGCTGTAGTTACACTATGTCTATAATTAAATTGTTGAAAGGGAGATTGGAAACGACCACTTCAGAAAAACAGCATGTAGCGTTATTGGAACAGCAAATGTGTGTGCATGTGTGTGTTGCGATGGATGTTTTCTTGAATGTGACAATGTGTCTGTGGTCAAAATAGAGCCCCCTCTTCCTAAAGGTGTGAGCTAAACCCGCAGGGGAAGTTATGGACTTGGACTAGGCTCTCTAGGTCAGTGAGTGTCCTAACTCCACTTGTGGATGCTCATTATAATTTTAAGAAGGGAGTTAAGGTCCTTTTCCTCAGAATGTGGTTAATAAGACTCTTCATTGCTTATCTGACTTTTTGCGTTCTTATTTTGAACGTAGTTTATTCTTTTATAGTTGAATTCATAAGAAGACCATCTCACTGCTGTGATCTTTTTAAGTTCATGTTATCCGTTTTCTAATGAGTTTCACTAGCTCTCATCACCTAGTGGCAGCGGGGGGGGGGGGGGGGGGGTATGGGGGGAGGGGAGCATTTTGATAGAGGTGAAGCAGATTGAATTCATGAGAAAGGGAGAAAAGGTTTTCAGGGTGAGTGTGAACTAGCCTCATGCTATGGTTGGGGAGCCAGAGAACCCCCTACTCTCCTCGACCTTAGTCTTACGCTAGACTAGTCTATAATAATAAAAGCATAATATGCTAATTAGACCGGCTGTCCTTCCGGATGAAGCCTCGGCAGGTGGGGGCCGAGACAGAGGAGCAGAGGGCCCCTGGACACGGTAGCAGTGGGAGCCGAGACCCTTGCACGAATTTTGTGCATCGAGCCTCAGGTTATTAAATAATAACCCTGACACCAGACCACATTACCAAGGGAACGAGCAAATTAACATGTGCACACAGAGAATCACAACATAATATTCAGATGATAAAATCAGGCTAAGAGAAATAACTGGCCTTGGTTCCTCTTTATACTTTTTAGATAAAGAAAATACACTTGTGAGAAATAACAGGACAAAGGAAGCGCTGGGCCCCGGCAGCCCTTCTGGGTCAACGGCCCATTCTTAAGCATATCGTTGTTAAAGGGAAAGTAGTTATTGTGTTTGCCCGAGAAGATTCATAATCTAACACCTGCAACTTGTGTCATTGGATGGGGGGAGGAGGGGTGGCGGTGGAATGGAATGTGAGGGTGGCATTCCACAGGGTCATGTGAGAATGTCTGAGTACAACTAGATTTCTTTTGCTAAGGGATAGGTGGGAAATGGATGCAAAAAAACAACAACAAAAAACACACAAAAGCGTTGAGTACACCTAAGAATTAATTATGCACTGAGACTAAGCCAGCCAAGAGTACAGGTCTCTAATGGGGTCCACCTTTCTCTTTGTCTATCTGGTGGAATGTATATTGTTAGCAGTATATAGGAGGAGTCATATAAAGATGATATTAAATTCGTTCCCTCTTCATATTTTTCTCTAAATTCAATCCTATAGCCTGGCCAGCATGGCTTAGCAGTTGAGCATCGACCCATAAACCAGGAGGTCAAGGTTTGATTCCTGGTCAGGGCGCATACCAGGATTTCAGGCTCGACCCCCAGTGGGGGTTGATGGGGGAGGGGTGCAGGAGGCAGCCCATCAATGATTCTCTATCATCATTGATGTTTCTATCTATCTTTCCCTCTCCCTTCATCTCTGAAATCAATAAAAACATTAAAAATAATAATAAATGAAATCCTATATTTCCCTCCATTATTTTCCCATTATGCAATACTACATTTTAAGAATTGATCTTCCTTTCAAGTTACAGAGTCATTTGATTTTGAAATCTACCTGGTATGCCAAAAAAAAAAAAATTAAATAACATGCTCTGGGCTTCCAATGACTTGGTAATAATTTATTTCATGATTCACTCTTCCTAGTCCCTGAGCTCTGCTCTTTCTCAGCATGGGTTGTGCACGTGTCTTTGCAAGTTCAACAACCATTTAGACTTGCCCCACATTAGTGTGTATATGGATGGCGTTTAGAAAACAAAAGCTTCAGAAAGCTGTGAATTTGTTTACGAAGACATCTGAGATGATTGTGTTTGTGCTGGTTTTTATGTTTGCCCATGGGATAGAGTTTTACTTTCCCTGAGAATTTGTGTACACAGCAATGAAACAATGTGGTTATGATTGAAAACAGGCCGATATCTTAGTTAATTTTTTCACAAGACACTAACATTAGCATCTAAACTATGCAGCTCTATGGATAGAGTATCCATTTCATTTCCATATTATTTTAGTCTAGGAAGTACAGTTATCTTCTCTGTTGCCAAAATAGTGGAAAATCCCATTACAAGTGAAATTATGTTTATTACTGCAAAGTACTTGATGGCCAGAGCTGCTATTTTAAAATTATTTAAAGATTAATTATAACATTATTTTAGTGGATAATGTAGATTATTCTGCTTTCCTGGGAAATTTTATATTTAACCATATTTCTGTATAGTGCACACTCAGCATTATATCATATGCCTTATAAAGTAAATGAAACCAAAATTGCTACATTTTGCAGAATCAGTACTTAGAGAATGATATCCAGGGAATTGCATTTCTACACTCCAAGCAGAATCTAACGTTAGCAATACTGTAACTTACAAACAGTTGATTTTGTGGGGTGGGAGATGAGCGAGTGCTCATAAAATTGTTAAGCTACTTAGAACAAAAAGAAGAGGAGACGTGGAAATGTTCAGTGTCTTGAAGATTCAGGGTGAGAGACTCGGGACAGTGGTCTTCATGCAATTCCTCTCTCTGACCTCTTAATAGAGCAGAAAAGCATGATGGGAATCAGTGGTCTAAACTTCACAAGAGCGTGACCTTCATTGAAGCTGTTCCACCACTGGGGTTGATTGACAGGTACCAAACATCCCTTCTCTAGCACTGAGTCTATGCCAATTGCTTTCTTTGACATTCATAGTCTCAGTCAAAATTAGAAGTTGAGATCTTGGAGTCATTACATTTATTTTAAAATATGACAAAAAAAGCCCTTTTTTCAATTCACGAATTATCACTAGAGGATCCATCTTTATGAAACGTTGACATAAGTATAGGTTTAACTTCAATGTAACTAGACAGTAATTATCCTGCGAAATCTTCTCTCTCTACAATAAGCATACATTCTCCGGTTTTACCTTGATTCCAATCTGTGCTGAATAAAACACATTATGACTTACCACTGGGAGGGGGGCGGGGAATGAGACTCTTTAAACCTAGTTGAATGAATTGCATCAGCCTATTCTTGTTTATATAGAAACTCTGTTTTATTGGTTTATCACACACACACACACACACACACACACACACACACACACACGCAAATAGATTCCAATCGCCTTTAATATTTGTGGTCTTCAAATAAGTACCCTTTCTAGTAGTGGCACAGCTTTTATAAAGCCATTGTCAATCATTGAGAAAAATGGCCTTTCATGTACATATATTTTATACCTTACACCCCACTAGCCTCCCGTTAGCTACAATGAATTACGTGTGGCCCCACCCACATAGTTCAGTGGTTGACCTATGAACCAGGAGGTCATAGTTTGATTCCAAGTCAGGACACATGCCTGGTTGTGGGCTCGATCCCCAATGTGGGAAACACAGGAGGCAGCCGATCCATGATTCTCTCATCATTTTGATGTTTCCCTCTCTCTCCCCCTTTCCCTTCCTCTCTGAAATTAATAAAAATATATTTAAAAAATAAAACGAGTTACTCGTGTAATTCTCTGACCTTGAACTTCTTACAGGTTGACAACTTCGAGGAAGACGTATGCTCTACAGTATGTTTATCATTCTCACCATTCTTATTATTCAAACATGGTATGTGTGACTGACGGAGAGATTTCCCAAGCTATTATTTTTTTTTCCAAACACAAGTTCTCATTCTTGACCCAGAGGCAAAAATGTTATGCAGAGTGAGGCAGCTGAAAGAGAAGAGCATATCTTTCTGAATATAAAAACCTCTCCCACCGAAACGTCTCAGAAAGCGACTCGCTTCTTTGTTACTGGAGGTGCCGCTGGGGGGATTAGCAGTTACCGCGTTTACCTAAGGAAGGCTTTTCTGAATCTGTGATGAGACTCTTTGGACAGCTATGACTTGAGTATATTGTTTATCTTCAGGGGAGTGATGTCTCACTACAGCAAAATAATTGCTTAAAAAATAAACTTTCAGACAATATTGTTGAAGTCAGTAATTGTGAATTTCACTTAGTAACCAAATCCTCACATAATAGAGCCTCAGTGTAGAGGGCTATTTCCCACCGTCTTCTGACTTTCTCACCATTTATGTCCATTTGCTTTCACATTTCCAATGAGAGTGAGCTCATGGCAACCTAATGAAAAGCACTCTTTTTAGGATATGTGTAGACAGGGACTTTCCTATGTAAGAGAAAGAAAAAGACTTAGAAACCGCTCATCTGAATGTGACAAAATCTCATCAATTCAGACCAACTAGAGGAATCAGCTTAATAACCTGGAATGTAGAGTTTTCTCTCTCTCTCTTTTTTTTAAAGACCTTTAGTCCTTCCCAGGATATCCAGCAACCAAAGCTAATGTGCCAATACTGCGAGAAGCCTGCCAGTGCTACTCAGTGAGCGAATCAGGGCCATTTTTAATTATAATCGGTATGCAAATGCTGCTTCTAATTTAATTGAAAGGGGATGGCTTCCTTACATAGAACATTTTCTCCCTCACATCTTGTTTACATTATTAATGCACTTGCCAAATCTCTTTTTTCAAACAAACGATGCCAAGAGAAGCTCTAGCCGGGTGCTTGTTTGAATCAGCATCAAGCCAACTTAAATTTATCCATAATAACTTAGAACACTGTTAACTCTCAAGTGTGGAATATGCGTCCGTTTTTAGATGCTATTCTTGATTAAATTGGTCTGTGTGCTTGGCTTAGTCATAATTCGTATACGTTTGAAATGTTTATTATATGAACTAAGGAACACAACAGAACAAAAACTTCATAAAAATTCTGTTGTGTCAACCATGAGATGAAGGGTTGAGATATTTGTTTGAATGAGCCTTTGCTTTTAATGCAAATGTATGCCCTCACGAGATCAGAAACTTCACTATTTCAAAAAGTTCCTCGGAAATGTAATGCTATTATCATTTGCTTTTAAAAATTATATATAACATTCATTTATTCATGTGCATTATGTTAGCTGCTATAACTGTATTTCCCATTAGAAAATACAACACGATTTATCAATAAGTTCTTTATTAAAGCTTAATTTTTCATGCTGTGTTTTGTATTAGTTTGGTTTGGTTTAATTTTCTTGTTTTAAGACAATGTGCTAGTATGTTGCTTGAGGATCCAAAGAAGAAATATTCTCTGTCCCTTTGGTTTCAGAATTCCTTTCTTTTCTTCTTCTAAAAACTCACTTGATTACAAGAAAATTAGCCAGAAAATTGCACGGTTCCAAACAAGTTCTTTATATGAACACAAGGGCTCATTTACCATAGTCTTTTTATAGTTATCTTTCAAAGAATGTTCCATCCACTCAACCCTAGCCTTTCCTGCCAAAACTGAGAACACAAGGGTGGTTTGACTATTTCACATTTCACAAACAGAATCGGTTTTTATTCCTGAAGGTTACCCTTTTGCTTCACAGAAACTTCAAACTCAGTCCTTTGGGAGCTGTTTCCCTTATCTATGCCCAAAATCCAATGCAAACAACAACAAAAATAAAAGCAACACTGCTGTTTTCCAAAATAATCCTGTTTCTATTTCCTTTTATTGTTGTTATCTTATTACATTTATCTGTCAGCTCTTCTAGTTTCAGAATTTTTTTTCCTAAACATTTGCATGAAGTCTTATTATATCTGTTATTATGTAACCATTTTTTTGTACTTCAGATAATATGAATCTAGAATAATAAAAGCATAATATGCTAATTTTATGGTCGACCTTCCAGACGACCTTCCGGACAAAGCTGGGTCTGCGAGGGTCAAGCCCCTTGCACGAATTTCGTGCATCGGGCCTCTAGTAGCTTTACAACATTAAATTAAGGGACAGATCTTAATGAATTATATGTATTTAAATTATGTCACCTCCTCACATTTTTGAGAATGTGATTACTGCTACAAGAGGTACTATAAAAATCTTCCATGATCACATCCTTTTATGTTCAAAATTCTTCTCTTTGACAATTTTAGAAACAAAATTGTTGTGTTATAGTGGGATTTACTTTTATATTATATTTTCTCTAGAAACGGCTTTATTTATAATGACTCCCAACTGGAAATAATCCAAATATCCATCAACACTTGGGGATGTTAACAGGCTTTGGTATATCTGTACAAAGGAATATTTCTCAGCAACGAAAAGGGACACACCATTCACACGTGCAGCTGGAGGAATTATCTCAAAGTATGGATGCTGAAGGAAAGAGATCAGGAGAAACAGAGCGCGTACAGAATCCTTTCATTGACATGGGATTCTAGAAAATGCCAACTGGTTCATCAAGGACAGAAGGAAGAGCAATAGTTTCCTGGAGACAAGATAGGGAGGAACGCGTAACGGAGGAGCATAAGGAAATGTAAGGTTGATGGAGTCCTTCATTAGATTATGGTGATTACCCATAAGCCAAAACTCACCAAGTACACACATTAAATATTTGGACATTATTTGTCAAACATACCTAATCAAGCTGTATAAAAAAAGTGCAACGGAAATAATAAGTAGCCTAGATAAGACTATACTTTTCATTAAATTGTTATTTAGATGCCATGAAATTCACTCAACTTAAGTAAATTTGCTGAACTTGGATGACTGCTTACAATTGTATAACAACGATAAGAGCCGCTTCCTCACCATAAAGTTTTCTGCTTCCCTGTCGCACCCACCCTGGGCCCTGGAATTCTTAGCCACCGTAATTCCGTATTTTCAGAGCTGTTGATACTTGGAATCTTTTGTGTTTGGCTCCCTTGGCATACTGCTATAGAATTCATCCACGTCGTTACACGCATTGGTATTCCATTTATTTTCATCTCTGCGTATTGTTTCATAGTCTGGCTAGACTAGGATTTGTTTATGCATTTACCACGTATGGGCCTATATGCTTGCTTCCAAATTCTGGCTATCAGGTGTCCAAGTCTTTGTGCGAGCATATGATTTCCTTTCTCCAGGGTAAACATCTACAAGCGGAACTGCTGGCTCATATGGCCAGCATATGTTCACCTTTACAGGATGTTGCCAATGCTCCTCTCCAAAGTGGATATAGCCCTTTGCATTCACATCCGTAAGCTACACATGTACACTGGGTTGAAATATAGGAGAGGAGAATTGGAGTGACCGAGATAAAGGAGGGCAGCGGGGGTGGGGGGCGGGAGGGAAGAGAGAGACTGTCAGGTGGACAAAGTGAAAATGCAACAACGTCAATATGAAACTGAGATCATCCCTGTTGACCAATGAAAGTGAAATTTCCACGGTGTAGTGGTTGTTGAATCTAGATTATTATGTATTGTGGCATGTCCTGAAAGAAGTTAAAACTATGATGTACACAATGAATAACAGGATTGTACCCAGGTTTCTTCTACAGTAAAAATCTAAATAATTACTAGCTTTCTATTTCAGAAAATTTGACAGTTTCCAAATATTACCAAGTAGCACACTGTAACAAACAATAGGAACATACATGTTTGTGTGACTGTCTTTGTTGTTACCAAGGAAGGCTGTTTGCAAAAACGCTCCCCCGTTTTGCCCTGCACATAAGCCAGCTCCTGACCTCTCCGAGGCCTTCTCCTCGTCTTGCTTCTGGCTGGCTTTGCTAGTTTCAAATCCTTTCCCCAAATAAGTTTTCAGCTCTGCTCACTCCGCTGACATTTGCTTACACTGCCAACCTATAGCAGATGGCTGAGGATTCTAATCAAGGGATTTCGTGCAAATCAACAAAAATCTCTGGCCAGAATCTGTAGTTATTGTGGAGAGGGAAAAAAAAAAAAAAGAAAAAAAGAAAGAAAAGTAAAAGAAAAAACATCCAGAACCATATGTTTGGTATCCTGCCTGCTTTCCAATCGGAAATTTGCACATCATTTAATCGCCCTGCAGTCCGTCCCTGTGTCAGCAGCTCTTGGCTTTTATGAAGCCACAGTCCATCTCTTTTGCATTAAGGAGCCGCCTAGGTTTTTAAATACAATATCCTATCTCCTCCTTCCCACCGGGGCTCTATGTGCCCTTAATGAAGGGACATGTGTATATGGGTTTCAAGTTTAACTCTTCCATCGATTTAAGATCAACAAACCTCCACATCCATTATTGCCAAAGCATCAACTACAACATGACGTGTGTGATAAGAAAAATGCACGGTCCAAGTCAAGTTCTAAGGGGAGTGGAGCCGCAGATAATTGGTTTTCCTCATGGTCAAGGTTGGAACTTGAGCATGTCCATTGGAAGAGTCCGCCGGCAGCTTTAAATGAATTTGGCTCTCTCAGCAATACATTCAAATGCAGCTAAAATATATATCTATGATGATGGCTTCATTTGCATGTAAAGTAATGTAATTGCTGGATGGCAATAAGACAGGGTGATTACACAGCAAATTGTATGTGATCGTTTATGTCTGCTGAAATAGCTCCAACACCTTTTTTTTTTAATGACCTTAAATAGAGGTCAATTTCAAAGCATGTATACATTAAGACTTGCATCTAAAAATGTTTTTCTCGCCCTGCTGGTGTGGCTCAGAGGTTGAGCGTCCACCTGTGAACGAGGAGGTCACAGTTCGACTCCCGTCAGGGCACATGCCCAGGTTGCGGGCTCGGTCCCCAGTGGAGAGGGGCATGAGATTCTATCTCATCATTGATGTTTGTATCTCTCTCTCCCTTTCCCTTCTTCTCCAAAATCAATTTTAAAATGTTTTAAATGTTTTTCTCCTATATACCTTAACAGCAAAATACTAATTCAGTGCATAGAATCGAAGGTGCACATAAAATTCCATCCATGCACAGCCTGCATTGATAACTCGAATGTATTCCTAGCAACTGCATCATGACTCGGTGCTTAAAAGGTGGGTGATGCTTTCCCATAAAGGCAATTACAAAATTGCAGGAGTTTGCATTCCTCACAAATTTCTCTTTATGAAATCACAGGCCGGATCAATAACATGCTCCTAAGGTAACGATACAGCAACCCAAGCTTTGCAGCTATCCGGAAGAGCGAGATTAGGTATCACTTCCGTGAAGCGGACAAGCATACATCATCAACTTACACAGGGTTTCCAATAGACTTTATAATGGTCATAAAGGAAAAAGAATACCTTTCTATCATACAGTTGATCTACCAGGGTACACATGCTATAATAAATGTTGAAGTTCAATTAATGATGCTTGTGTCCCACGAAAGTGCTTCATAAGATGATGCGTTTGCCAATGTGAAAATAAGTGTTGCTCTGGAAAGTTTAAGCAGATTCCTGTTTTCCTCTAAGTAAATGTTCTACTTGGAAGAAGCCTTATGGAATCTTTCATTTGATCTTAAGCTGGCTTCAAGGCCCTCTAAAACTATTCAACAAATATTTTATGATCGGCTATAATCACTTCACTCCCCCCCTCCCCCGTCCCCCCCCCCCCCCAATATCTACAAGTAAACAAAAATCCAGAAGCCCTGGCCAGTGGCTCAGCTGGTTGGAGCATTGTCCTGTGCACCTAACGGTTATGGGTTCAGTCAGGGTGGGTAGGAGAAGGGGAGGCAACTGATCGATGTTCTCTCTCACATCAATGTTTCTCTCTCTCTCTCTCTCTTCCTCCCCCTATAAAAATCAATGAAAACGTATCTTCAGGTGAGGATTAGAAATAAAAAATCCATCAGGTAAGAAGGATCTCTCTCCTCTTGGCCGTGTGAGGACACAGCAAGACGACAGCCTCCAGACTGAGAGAGAGAAGTTTTTGTTGTTGAAGCCGCTGAGTCTACAGCGTTTTGCTCTAACAGCCCGAGCTAAGGCATCAAGTAATAATGAAAACATCAGCACCCTAAACAGGCCTGAAGTATGAGCCACGTCACCTGCGAATGACCTTCCTTACCAAGCTCATCCCGGGCCCACTTCATCACAGGGCTTTCAAAGAGACTGTTCAGAATCGCCTTCTCAATTGGATTTCAAAGACCGTATTGTTACATTTAATATTTTGTTAAAATGTGATCAATCGGTATGGTTCTTCTCTTTCCATGAATCTTGAAAGAGGTTTATGAAGAGCTTTTTTATGACTAACTCTTGAGTTCATGTACAGCATATTTTACTCTTTGAAAGAGCTGTTACTTGATTCACTTTTAGAGCCCATATTTCAGATAAATGTTCTTTCCTATTTGGTGCAACCATTTTCCCCCAAGTAACACTCTGCAGAGCTTCCCAACTTTCTGTTAGACAAATCCGAAAAGAATAAAAAGGCTCCTCATGAAAGAACGCAGAATAAACATTAGTCTATTAGGAGACGACGCAATGGAGGGCATAATCGGCAGCACACTGCTCATTGTTTTAGCATTCTTGGCTGTCTCCGTGCTTACAGAAGCTAAATTATTAAATTATTTTGTCCTCAGAAAGTAACCTTGGTCTCATGTTGAAGAGGATGTGTCCTTCACTAAGAACAGGATCCGGCTCTTCAGCTCTGGATGCAAAGTGAGAGCTCACAAAACTGGCCTTCTTGTTCTATTAGGGTTTCACCACTGGGCAGACTTTCGGCAAAGGCGTGGAACCCTATTCGGGGAGTGGTGATGGTGTTTAGGCAGCAGAAGATCATCTATCTTTCCAGTGAATGTTTTCTAAAAGCTATCCTATTTGTAGAAGTTCTGTCTTGTGCTAGTTGAGCACAAGGTTTAGTTAGAAACCCTTCCCATGGTCGGTGTTTACAAATTAAGTAAACACAGATGAAGCGACATATACAGGTACAAAAACTGAGAGAAGTCTGTGTGCTCAATATCCACAAACAACATTATCATTAGTGATTAGTCATATTCTGTGCAACTGGGTCATCACAGAAATGGGTGTTTTTCAAGGTGAGCTCATGATTTCATCAATAATAATTCCTTCAATGATTTTCTTGGAAAAATATAGCCATTACAGCATTAATAGGTCTACTGTTAAGTTGTGTCATTCCTAATGAATGCACTGAAGAACGCTTTCCAGGAAAACCACATTTCCTGAAGTTGAGGAGAAACAAGCACTTTTGAGCCCATCAGGAAGTTTGAATAAAACTCTGAATAGAATTAAAATCTGAAATTGAAACTTGGTGAGCTGGTTAAAAGAACCTGCCTCCTCCTTAGCAAGAGTACATATGAAAGGGGCCGAGTCACGCAATCATGCCCTGGGACTCTTCCCTGTAAGTAGCCTAACATATAATAAAGCACTATGTGTTTAACTGCCAGAATTTTTCAGAAATGTCTATTTACACACATGCACCTACATACATACCAGTATGTACACACATGCATATCTAAAATATGGAATTTTAATGAATAAACTATTAAGGAGGGCCTATGACTATTAACTTCCACTTCTTCAAAGCCCGTCACCATCCCCCTTGCTTCTGCCCTCCTGTTACTGTACTTCAACAGTTCATTAGTGTCTTCTTGGAATAAGAAGTACACATCCATTTCAATTTGCATGCACAGAGTGTAATGAATGATTAAATGGAAAAAATGAACTATTCTTTCAGTTTTTGTTCCTACATATGTTGGTACATCGGTGCTTATTTAATTTGTAAATACCCACCTTGCATCAAAATGAGTGATTCAAACAATTGAAAAACAGCTCCTTCGATAGGGTATGGATAAGTCATAGATAAAATCTATTAACTAAAGGTCAGTATTTAATAAAGGTGAGGGGGTTGTGGATGAGCACCTTTGAAAGTTAGCCAGCTTTCACATCAACCCCACAGTGATATCTGTTGTCTCCCGGACACAAAGGGCCAATTTAATGGCTCTAAGCACATCAGGGCGCTCCCAGGATCTGAGCTCTAACATTCAGCGTCAATGGCTGGGATACCCACAAATACAGTGTTGTGACTCAGTACTGTAGAAGTACCCTTCCTCAAAGCCCTTTAAATAACTGCACAGTTAAAGAATCTGTTTCCGTGGTAAAGTGCACCTTGGGTGCTCATTGAATATTGATTATTTATGGCCAATAGACCAGTGGTCGGCAAACTCATGAGTCCACAGAGCCAAGTATCAACAGTACAGCGATTGAAATTTCTTTTGAGAGCCACATTTTTTAAACTTAAACTATATAGGTAGGAACATTGTTATTAACTTAATGAGGGCACTCCTAAGCTGGCCTTTGCTAAACACTCAAGGGGCCAAAGAGCCGCATATGGCTTGCGAGCCGCAGTTTGCCGACCACTGCAATAGACCACTCCCTAAATGCTGGCATTCTTTGTCCTAAAACTAAAGATGTGGTCATTTAGGTTGGATCCCAAGTTTATTAATGTTTCTTGTATTTTTCTGTTGTGACATAATTGACATGTTTTTTTAAACATATTACATATGAGCCTGAAAAGAACGAAATGCGTTTTAAGGATACTTACTTGATAGTTGTAGAAATATAAACAAATGAGTTCCTAAAAGTACCCTTTTTCTTACTGCACCCATAAGGGCTACTACATAGTAGTGATGGGGATGATACATTTCTAAACCATTATCCCTTCAGAATACTTCATAAGAATTTTGAAGTTCTCACCTGGATTTTAAGAAAAGCCAAACTGGAATTTATGGGAGAAAGAACCCACTATCCTTGGGAAGATCCAGACTCAAAAGGCTTTACTGAGCTCTATGCCAAATCTCTGGCAGAGGAAATGCTGCTTGTTTGTTTGAAAATCAAATCAAATATTTAACTTTCAAAGATGTATTGCTTAACCACCTTTCAATTAGAATGAGAGGGATTTTGCTCTATTTTGTAATTGCTTTAAGAAGCCTTTGTAAGAGCTGTTACAGTATAAATAGAAATACCACTGGATTAGGAGTGAAGAGAAATCTGTTCTTTGACTTACTTTATATTAAGCATATTTCCTTTCAGAAACTCACACTCCTTCTCTTTAATAAAACGGTCAGACTGGATTAAAGGATCCCCCAGGAATATTTTTATATACAGGCATCATGGTAATTGGTAGTTCATTTGCACCTGAACAAAGGATGCTTTGGAGGTTGATGAAGTTTTGGGGGACTGGCAGAGTATGTGTTGAGAATCTCTGGAATGTACCTGAGGCTCTGGAAACAGTAGGAGGCTCTGAACAGTAAAAGGGCTGTTGTTACGTGGGGGCCCAGGAGATTGGATGGGTTGATTCTTGTTTAATTTTTCTTCTGGCAAACGCCACAGTAGCACATAGCTGTTGTCATTCCCCGATGAACGATTAAAGGAACTCAACTTTCCAGCAAACAACATTTAGATGACACAGTTCATTTAAAACTAGAAATTGCATCACTCCTGACAGCTAGTCTGCGTTACCATTTCCTGAAGGGATTCCATTGAGTTTTCGCTGTCCCTTTTAGTGTGTAATGAGCAGTAATTCCAATCACTTAGAACCAGGATGATCTGGGGCAATTTGGGAAATTATATAGGATTATCAATGAGCCTAGGCCTTATTAAGTACTTTTTCTAGTGTACTTACCTTGTTAAAATGTGTTTTCTACTGAGCATTCCCATCATAACTTCATCATAACTACTGTAATTTCATTGGCACTTTAAGGAACCACGTACTACTTAAAGTATTCACTCACTCATTCATCCATTCAATGAAATCATATATCTGGCACTATTATAGCCATGTGGGCACAGCTGTGAACAAACAGACAAAAGCCCTTACCCCATGTGGTGTTTAGCGAGAGAGGAAGAGAGAGAGAGAGAGAGAGAGAGAGATAGAGAGAGAGAGAGAGAGAGAGAGGATGTGAAATAGGAACTGACTTTAAGCAAGACAAAAAGAAAGTGCTGACATTTATGAGAGCATTCCAAAGTTTAAAGCAAGGGAAAAGACTATAATTTCAAACAAGTGGAAAGTCACCCTGAATTGTTTGTGGACCTAACCCTGGACCACAGTCATAAATGCTGCGCTGTGCACTTTCCCGTTTGATTTGTAGAGTCGTTCTTCCTCGGCCAGCATTGTTTACTGTTTTCCAATTTCTTTCTTTTTTTTTTTTTTTTGTATGAGAGATGGGTACTCAGAAAACTAAGCATTTTGTTCAAGAGAACATATAAAATCAATAGCAGGGAAAGCAAAACATAACTGTAACTAGACTATATTAAGTTCTTATTAAATAATCATGAAAGGCTACCATTGTTATTTCATTTCCTAGGATAAACATTAGGATATATACATATATTTTTAAAAATATATTTTATTGATTTCAGAGAGGAAGAGAGAGAAACATCAATGATGAGAGAGAATCTTTGATTAGGTGCCTCCAACATGTCCCCTACTGGGGATCCAGGTCCAACCCCCTGACCATGAATCGAACCAGGAACCTCCTGGTTCATAGGCTGATGCTCAACCACTGAGCCACCCAAGCCAGGCCAGGCAGAACCAATAGATGACATATCTTGCTGGAGCCCTCACGTTTGGTAAGCACTGGAGACACAATTTTGACACCCGAATAGGCCCCAGAGGCCACGACTGTAAACAACTAGAGTCAACGGCTTCCCCTAGGTCAGCAAGGGTTCAGGGAGGCATTGCCCCTTCCGGAGCTCAGCTGGGTCCTACCAGCCTGGCTCTTTCTTTTAAACTTATTTCTCAGAACCTGAACTGGAATCAAACACCTGGAGAAGTTATTGCACACCGAGTTCTAGCCCCAGGAATTCCGATGTGGTTTGTCTGGGGTGTGACCCACGCATTTATCTTTCTAACAAAGCTCTCCCTGAAGATGCTGATGGCTGGAGAAACCCATTTTGCGAGCCTTGCTCTACGGTGTGGAGTATTTACATGCAATAGTGTGAAGTCCCACACAGGACCGATGTATATCGTCTTCTTTTGAAAATATAGTTTTCGTATTGATTTCAGAGAGGAAGGGAGAGGGAGAGAGCGATAGAAACCTTAAGGATGAGAGAGAATCAGTGAAAGAAACTGTGGTTGAATGCCATCAAGCCAGGCCCCACCTGCACACCTTTGAAGGTGCCATCAGAATGATTTGCTCGCTTGGCCCCCTTTGATGAGGGCACCTTTCCTGAGGGAGACAGGCGACAGCACGATGACAACGTGATGAGGAGTGAAATCCTGCTGACAGCGGGCGGGTCGATCGAGCAGAAGAGGGGCCTCAGGCTCAGTTAGCTCCGCACTACGGTCACGGGAGCCAGGGGCACAGCTTAGCACCAACTCGCTTTCCCCCTCGTAGTTCAAGATACATGGCGGGGAGACTGTACTCGGGATGCCGATGGGGAAGGAGAAGGCCCAGAAGGGGGAGGGACTGTCACAGGAATGAAAAAGGAAGGGGAGTGAGGTCCCCCAGACAAGTATTCCTCAATGCACGTGCCCTTCTGTGTCATCTGGTGAGCTGGAATACTAACTTCACAGGTATCTTTTCTCTGTGAATTGTACTTATTACCCACCTTTTATCATTGCTTTGTTTTCAATTTTACTGCTAAAATTATAGTCAGGGTTATAATTCACTTCACTATAGCTGTTTATATATATATATGTATATATATATAAACACACATACACACACACACACACACACACACACTAGAGGGCCGGTGCACAAATTCGTACATGATGGGGGGTGGGGGCCAGCTGGCCCGCCCCAATGGGGGGTCAATCGGGGGAGGGGCCAGCTGGGGAGAGGGGCTGTGGGTAGTTGGCAGGCCGGCCCCGCCCCCTGGTCCTGGTCGAACACCCAGTCGAGGGACAATTTGCATATTAGCCTTTTATTATATAGGATATATATATATATAATTGATTTCAGAGAGGAAGGGAGAGGGAGAGAGGAGGAGAAACATCGATGATGAGAATTATGGATCGGCTGCCTCCTGCACGCCCCCCCCCCCCCCACTGGGGATGGAACCACAACCTGGGCCTGTGCCCTGACCGGGAATCCAACCCTGGCCTCCTGGTTTATGGGTGGACGCTCAACCACTGAGCCACACCAGCCTGGCACTGCATCTGTATTTAGCATCTGTATGGAAAGCTCTTCACACCCCTTCAGGGTTCCATCGTTTGGCATTCCGCTAACTTCCCCACATTAATTATCCCAGTGGAATATTTAATAGTGTCGCAAACAAAACCATTCCTGAAAATGGCCTTTTTTCACGAGTATTTCTAAATGTCTTTTAATAATCTCTACCATCTTGCACTCTTCCTTTTTTTTTCCCCTTGGCTTCTAGGAAACAAATGTAGAAATAATTTTCCAAATACCTAGTTTACTATCCGGCTCTAAGATAACGGCTAGGCTGTATCAGGGACGTGTCTGAAATGAGCGGCACTGGGGTGAGCTTTGGAAACGCTCCGTTAAAAGGCCAGCTTAATGCGCACGTGCCTCAGCAGCTCTGCAGACCAGCATGCACCGCGGTGGCATCCGATGGCCTGGGCTGCGGGCCACACTGACCACTAGCTTCTCCTCCCCACCTCTCGGGTCTCTCATTCAATTTCACTTTCACACGTTTCCTTGCTGAATTATTAGGCGGTAATAACACATCACTTCTCAAAGGTTAATTAGAAGCGAAGACTTTTTTTACTAATAAATGATCGAAACAGTCATTAGTCTTTTTCCTTAAGAAAAGAGAAATCACACTAATTTCAACAACTGAATTTTTCATGTGAATAACTGCTCGTTATGGGCTGCGTCCTTGGTCTCCCTTGCACTGAAGGGAGGTTGTCAAGACGTATTTTTTTGTAAAAATGGTAAGAGGGGTTGTTTTTAAAAAGGAACTCCTTGGTTATGTAGCAGGTAAGCATCATACACATGTAGTACATTGTATTCAACCCTACGAATTCTATATTTCAGTTTTAAATGTTAATGCAATTTTAATAGATGATGGTCATGTTACAAAATTCACAGGTACTAAAATATTCACTGAGTGGCCAGATTATGATGATCTCTGAACGCATAATAATCTGGCCACTCAGTGTGTGTGTGTGTGTGTGTGTGTGTGTGTGTGTGTGTGTGTATTAGAGGCCCGGTGCATGAATTTGTGCATGGGTGGGGTCCGGCCAGCCTGGCCAGGGGGAGGGGACATGGACGGTTGGCCGGCCTGCCTGCTGGTCAAACTCCTGGTCGAGGGGACAATTTGCATATTAGCCTTTTATTATATAGGATACACACTGAGTGGCCAGATTATGATGCGTTCAGAGGTCATCATCATCTGGCCGCTCCGTGTATTTCTCTGGAATTTCCTTCCAGCTTCTGACATCTCTCTTCTTCTATCCCTTGAGCTCCATTCCATGCATTGCACAATACGATTATACACACTTCTGCTTCTGTTATTGTTTGCTTCCTTTTGGATAAATCACATCAAGCTGTTCTTATTGTTATGTGTTGGCGGCTAATACTTAAAACGCTCTCTTGCAGATATTTCTACTCTAGGACATAAGAATCTTCCTCATTCTTCTTAGCAAGGACGGAGCTATTTCACGGGTGTGGTGAGTTTCATGGAGCTCTCGTCATTATACTGCTTCCAATAATTTTCAGAAGAAAAAAATTCCCTGTAATTAATATTATAAATACATTATTTTTTTCAAATTTTAATTATGTATATCTGTTGGAAGTTAACCAATTACGGAATTTCTACATTAAAGGTTATACTTTAGTTTCTAGAGGAATTCTTAATGACTGCCCAATGAATTTTCAATTTCATCACCACCAACATGTGAAAATCACTCAGCAAAAGAATGTTATAAAACAGTAAGTTACATATACACATTTTATACAGATTTACATGCATATTTTTAATAGTGTAATAAGGGTATGCTTAAAAGGAGTTTTCTTTTTAAAATGAAGATGCCTAGATTTTTGTCCAAATTATTTTATTATTTATATTATACTATTCTTTTATTTTAGTCCTATAATTTCTTTATAAAGCTCAACACCACTAGCATAACAGAACTGTCAGTTTCTGACCGTCTCTTTTGGTTGTGTTTCTCTTAAATCGAATATCATCTCTTCACATAGTAAAGTGCTTTTGACAGAAAAGGGAATACAAATTCAGTTTAAAAGATGAAGCATACAAATTTCGTAACCAAAGGGACCCGCTAATGGACATGTGAAGATTATCGCTGTAACACGGAGTTTGGGGATTTTTCAAAACAAAGTTACGAAGAGGAAGCTGCTGTCAATTACTTTAAGAGCAGGAGAAAGTACTAAGAGGCATCCTAGCAACTTTCAAAAAAATTTCATTAAAGTACAGACAGCATATGTGAAAAATAAGAAGTCATAATAAAGCAAAGTAGAACAGATGAAGGAATAATAGGATTATTTCTTATCATTTGCATCTCATTAAGATTATGAGTTCTTTTGAGAGCCATATTCTATAATTATTCTTATTGACATTATTGCAGAGAAAATAAATTAACATTTCACTGGCATATCAACACTAATTATATTGCAATAAAAAGAGAAAACATTTTCTCTTGTTCATAGTGAACTGAGTGTTAATCTCAGTTCGCATGCGAAAGAAAAGTGTTATTCTACATTTTATATCACAGCTGATTCCAGTTTTAAAAAATTGTTTTTATCAGAGTGGCTGAAAATAGATGTTCTATTTGTAATTCTCTATTTCCTCGGGTTTTCCCGCAGTTATAGGCAGCTTAGAAACCATACATTTTCTTGTTAGTCTTGGGACAGATAAAATATATTGTAAGTAATGGCATTAGTCTAGAAAAAAATGTCAGCACTATCCAAAACAATATACAATTAAAATTGATTTCACCTGTTTACACTGTGTGTGGGGGCGTGTGGGTGTGTACACACGTGTCTATGCCCCTAGGTTTTTTTTAAAAATATATTTTATTGATTTTTTACAGAGAGAAAGGGAGAGGGATAGAGAGTTAGAAACATCGATGAGGGAGAAACATCGATCAGCTGCCTCCTGCACACTCCCTACTGGGGATCTGCCCGCAACCAAGGTACATGCCCTTGACCAGAATCGAACCTGGGACCCTTGAGTCTGCAGGCCGACGCTCTATCCACTGAGCAACACTGGTTAGGACATACGCCCTAGTTTTTAAAAATATATACATAATCCATCCACACAGACAATGGGGTGGTGAAGGCCTGGGGCAGGGGATGGGGGCGTGCTAGAAGGGGTCAGTGGGGGAGGGGGGGAAAGGGGACATATGTAATACTTTCAATAATAAATAGTTAAAATAAAAATTAAAAGTAAAGTATGGTTTTATTATATCACTATTGGATAACGCCTGGCTAGATTTAACCATGGGGAATCTGACCATGAGCACGAACAAGACACCAAAAAGGAACGGAGCAAAAAGGTTATTCAAACGGGAGCTCAAGAAACGCTGGGAAGATTACTGTGTGGGAAATGAGTTTGGGCAATAAAATCACAATATCCGTGGTGGACAAAAAGATAGGAAATCAGATACTCGAGTGATGACAGTGGTCACCAGGCAACAGCAGAAGGTGAGGCGAGCGCAGTGGGAGAAGCGAGAGAATGTTCCGGAGAGGATCTGAGGTCCTGGGAGAAGGGGGTCAGAGGGTGCCAAGTGGAGCCGGGAGGGCAGCTTACTGCGCGCATGTCACCCACGTGCTGGCACTGCTGTGTCCTACACCGAGAAGGGTGGTTTTCTAAGCAACAGCTCTCAGCAGAAGGTTAGAGTGAGAGGCAGTTTCCAATAAGTAGGTGTGTATTTTAGGGGATAAGAGAATGAAACAATGACAAATGCCCTGCCTCGCTAACACCTTCGATTAAATCTGACTGCCACCAGTATGGAGACCATCTTTTATTTTTTTTAATATATTTTTTATTGATTTCAGAGAGGGAGGGAGAGGCAGAGAGAGAGAGAGAAACATCAATGATGAGAGAGAGTCACTGACCAGCTGTCTCCTGCAAGCCCCCTACTAGGGATTGAGCTTGTAACCCGGGCCTGTGCCCTGACTGGGAATTGAACTGTGACCTCCTGGTTCATAGGTCAGTGCTCAACCACTGAGCCACACCAGCCGGGCAAGACCATCTTTTAAATTCCACCTCATGTGTAAGTGCCCATCGTTATCAAAATGAAAAGTTGTAGGCATTGTAATGAAAAATGAGGCTGTGGAATGTGGCTACACAAGTTCAAGTCTATTTGAATGGCACCTCCTGGGTTTGAACAGTGTATAAAACTAGTGTGTGTCAACTTGCAAAACTGAGAGGGAATAGTGGTACATGGGTTGTGAGTATTACATAGTTTACTTACGTAGTATTATCATATGAACGCAAAAGTGCTTGTTCATTATTTTTCACTGGCTTTCCTTTTGAGAGGATTTTAAACACGTCTCTCTCTCTCTCTCTCTGTGTGTGTGTGTGTGTGTGTGTGTGTGTAGTGACAGAGAATCAGTTAGAATCAGCCAAATACAGAATTAAAGGCAAGGTTATTGGTCTTGGATCCATCACTTAAAACTACTCACATGATGAGTTTATGGAAAAAGAAAACTTAATATTTTTATAATAAGTATGCACAAGAATCACAGGCATTCCCTCACAACAGAACGCATATGAGTGTTAGGGTGATGGGCGGTGTTTTTAGGCAGCCTCGTAAAAGGAATCTGGTGCTCTTGTTACACAGGGATGTTTCCATTCTTGACGTTTCACTGATATCCCACTGTAGTCGCCTCCACATATTATAACATCGCGCTGGTTAGATGGGGGTCACCACACTTTTCTATCTTTCTTGGGTTATGAAGCTCAAGTTCTGAATGAACAGGGTCCGAGTTCTAATGGAATTCTCCCCTGGGGCACGTCAAGTCATTTTACACAATGACACACTAAGAAAGGCAATTTATGGTGTGTGACTGGCTCTAATGCGACTTTTTCATCATTTCATTTGTTTTCCATTAGTCAGAAAGAAAGACATATGAACTACACAGAAACCTTTTTATTGTACTCCATGGGGGTTTTCTAGTCTGTTGGAATGCTGGGGAAACAACATTTTCTAAAGCTTAGGGAAAAAATGGATGTGTAAAGACATCTCTTATCTTCAAATCTCTATCAAGAATTTATAAATCATTCTAAAAGGGCATTTAAATGTTTTTAAAAATTGCAAGTGGCTTACAAAATGGGTCTTTTAAAGAGAAATGTTTGCTTAAAACTTTCGTCAGTACTTTTAAACCATTTTCAATGGTGATCATTCAGGTTTCTGAAGACTTTGTGATTCAAATATAAATCAAATTAATTCCAAGCTGATGGCTTAGACTGTGTAATTTAAATCAATAAAGCCCTATTTCTAGTTATTTTGTCTGTCCTCAATCACAGTGTTTGGTTCCCCTATCTGGGTTTCTAATAAACTATCAGCGATACCATATAAACATAGCTGCAGGGAAAATATTATTTATCATCATATATGGCATATTTATACTATTCACACAACCTCTTCAGGTCAGCTAGGTTTTCTGCTTTTTCCTTCCCACTCTCTGGTTGCACACAATCCCCTTGGTGTTAATTTCACTACATCTTTACTGTTAGTTTCACGCATGCTCCCTTCTTTCCTTGCCCTCCCTCTATTCTCTGCACATGCGTACGTTCCTGGCACCATCTGAGATAAGCATGCACGTCTCAGCTCATCCCTTCAAGGTACCGGCTCATTCAGAGGCTCAGAATCCAGCCAGGTGGCGCAGGAGGAATGAGTAACCCTACATGAGGTGCAATATGGGGGGACGACAATATAAAATAGTGATCTATTCAAAGTAACAATGTCCTCTGGCGTTTATACTGTCTCCGGCATTCAAGGTCAGATGACAGCAGCAAGACAACATGAGAGAAGGTGGAAATGGTTTTAGGACGTTGCCAGTTCCCTCTACCTTCTGAAGTGGTGAGCACCTTCCTATGGCATATCTTAGAAGTCAGTCACTCATGGTGTCATGGGCCGCGCCAGCACAGCCAAGGGTTCGGCGAGCCTGAGGGAGGTGGTGAAGGATGAAGAATAAAGACAAAGAGAATAAGCTGGGTCTAGGTGGATCTTCTGTGCCTGGCTGAGGCCACAGAACAGATCCAGACTGCAAAGCTGATGCTTTATTTATAGTCAGGGGCAAACAAGGTAAATTACAATGTTCTTGTAAGTTTCACTTGTTTTGGCAGTACTTGCTGCCCCTCCCACAGCCCACTAGCTACCCAGGAAAGATCTAGGGGAGCAGTCACAAGATCAAGCTTAATTATGCTTAGAGGACTGTGTCCTCCAAGCTGGGACTTGTTGGGGACTTTGCCAGCAGGTCAGTCCGAGGCTTAACCCTATAACCGCTCCCTCATCACCAGTATAACTGATGAAAGATGATTTAAAAAACATAAAGCAGAGCGGGAGAAACGATCTTAAAATTTTCTTAATTTATCCTAAAGAAAGGGAGGTGCAGGGAAAGGAACAAGAAACAATGCAGTAAGGAAAAGAAGACTGAGTGGATTAAACACTGTTACGGTCACTTTAAATGTATCTAAAGACTGTAAATGGGACCAAATATTTCAGGTATAAGTAAGAGCGATTAAAGTGGCTATTAAAAAGAAGTAAGCCAGGGAAGCAGAGAAGACCAGGTGAGAAGAGTGTGGCATGACCTGAATAAGTGAACGGCGGTGCCAGCCAGAGCCCCGTGCTACTCCGCGGAGGTCTGAGAATCCCGACCCGGCATGCTTTTAGCTCTACCGGAAGGAAGGTCTTTCTCTAATAGCTATTCCCAGGCTGCGTGTTGCTAATAATATCATGTAATTATTTTACCTGAAAAGGTTTATATCTTACCGTATTTTTTCCCCTAAGTTAGAGATTCAGTTTGTGTCCCTAATCATTTTGAAGGAACGTGTACCTTTGAGGTTGTTGTAAATTCAAGTACAGGTGTAAGAAACAACAGAGAGATCTATGCATCCTCTGCTGGTTTTTACAAGGGAAACATCTTGCAAAACCGCGGTACGGGACCACCACCTGGCAGGGACCACCAGGTTCCCACCCCACCTTTGCCCTTACCTCCCCCCACTGTCCTCATCCACAGGTGTACGCTTTTTGTCCAGTCTCTTCCCGCACCCCCCACACCCCTTTCCCCCTGAGAATTGTCAGTCCACTCCCTTTCTATGCCCCTGATTCTCTTATATTCACCAGTTAATACTGCTCACCAGACTTTTTATTCCCTTGGTTTTTAGGCTCACTTGTTGATAGATATGTATTTGTTATTCATAATTTTTATCTTTATCTTTTTCTTCTTCTTCCTCTTCTTAAAGAATACCTTTCAGCATTTCATATAATTCTGGTTCGGTGGTGACGCTATAGGACAGCATGTGCACGTGTGTGTATAGCTAGTCTGGTAAGTGTGGTGATAACCCCCTTTTTGAATGCTTTGTTTTATTGTCATGTGGTTGTAATGGACATTTTCCAAATGGCTATCTTTTTTTTTTTTCATGTTTTCTCTTTGTATGCCCCATACATCAAAACAACATATAGGGTATGCTGGTATCTGCACCTGTCAAACACTTTTTAAAAAAAGTAACATTCTTCGCAGTGCAATCCCTCATTTTTGTTAAAAAATGTTCCAATATTTCATTTTCTTACAATTGCCCAGACCAAAGTCTACATTTTTTATGCAAAGCAGAAGATGACTTATGCGGGAGTTTTCCCACCGACAATGAAAACCCTCATCGGTGAGATTCCTTCGGGCAACAGCTCACAAATAAGTATTCAGAGGCGCTCCAGCCAGCATGAGCTGCCGGCCTGGCTGCTGAGCGCCTGGCGGGGCGCACACACATCCCGTCTCCCTGGCTCTCCCCGGGG
This sequence comes from Cnephaeus nilssonii, assembly GCF_951640355.1. Classification (NCBI taxonomy): domain Eukaryota; kingdom Metazoa; phylum Chordata; class Mammalia; order Chiroptera; family Vespertilionidae; genus Cnephaeus; species Cnephaeus nilssonii. The sequence continues at coordinate 17,663,172 of NC_137094.1, read as the reverse complement.
TTGGTGTGACCTCCGCTTCCCTCTGTAAGTGCTCTGTGCAAAGGTACTTATTATGCCTGCGCCGTGCCCTCCTGTTTTATGGGAAGCGAGGCAGGAAGAAAGAGAATGTCTCCCTCGCATGTTTACAGAGTCATGGCCACGGATTTCTCAACAGAAGCACACATCTTGCATTCATTTTACTTTGTACCCTGCTCTCAGCTCCTTCACTGCTTCCCTCCCAGTGCTCCCTTCTTCTTAAGTGATCGGAAAGAAAATGAGGGACGCTGGCAACAGGGACCTCTGGAGGGCTATGTGACAGGGTGACACGCGGGACAGTGAGCGGACCCTCACATCAAATGCCTCGGCAGCTGATGGATGTCTCAGGGGGGTCTCTACGTTTTTTGAAAACAGTTTCAAGCCAGAGTATGACACACACTATCTTAGTCGCCTATCATATACCTCACAGTGGTTGTGTGTGTGTGTGTGTGTGTGTGTGTGTGTGTGTGCGCGCGCGCGCGCGCTCTCAAAATCTGGCCCACTCAACACTGGCATCAGAATTCCTAACAGCGATGGATATAAATGCAAATTTGTAGTCCAATCTCTTAACACTTAGATGACCACCTCTGGGTGTGAGCTCTAGAATGTATCTTTTTAGCAAGATCCTTGATGACTATTTTAGGTACTTTGAGAACCACTGGCTTCCTCGCATGTTGGTAATAAATACCCCTTTCTTTGCCTGATATATTTGCTCATGACCAATTTATTATAACTCATTTTCTTCTAACATGTTGAACATGTGATACAATTTATAAACCTTTTTCAAGTAAAAACAAGAAAAAGTAGAGTAAGGAAAAGAAGACGGAAGAAAGTTAAATTCTGACACCCTCATGTTAAATGTTAAATAAGTGTGAAGTATCTGTCAACAAAGATGCCCTCAGTGTGCCTGGTATTGGAGCCCCCAAGCCCAGCAAACAATAGGAGGGACTGCAGCCTACAGACACCAAGCTCTCCTGATGGGCTGAGAAGAAATATTTCTGCTGAGACGGACTCCCCATGGCCAGCGGAGGGCCCAGATTCTGTAAACAACGAGGGTCTAGCAGTCATCTACACACAGGGATGTCTTGCCTACGCTGTCCACCAAGAAGAGCCTCTGAACTCTTGGGTTCCAGGCTATGACCTGCTCATTTAGGCCTCTGAGTCAACTATTAGAAGGAAGTTAGTGGTTTGATCTTTCAACCAATGGACTGAAACCTGTCCTGTCTAATCAAAACTGCTCAATGCCAACCAATCAGAAAGCATAATACCAACCAGTCAGAAAGCATAATACCAACCAATCAGAAAGCATAATACCAACCAATCAGAAAGCATAATACCAACCAATCAGAAAGCATAATACCAACCAATCAGAACTGTGTGATTCAGACCTGTCAGAACCACAGGAACTAGGAGACTTCGTTTACATAACACACACCTCATTAGGAACCTGGGCAGGAACTTTTGGTAATAAAAAGAAAATGCACTCACCTTTGTCTCCATGGAGTACACTTCTGGCTTCTGCTGGAGGCTGCGTCTCCTGCACACTGCTGCCCTGAATAAAGCCCCTCCTTCTTCTTTTCAGTACCGTTTAGATTTGTTTGCAACACTCTGGCCCATGTACCCATCAACTCCCCGCTCCCGGCCACAAAAACAAACCTCCTTAGAACCCGGTCCCCAAAATGCATCATTTAGAGCTGATATCATTTAGAGCTGATTTTCCATCCGGACTAAGCTCTTCAGAGTGTTCAGTCCCTCTATGCAACCCCCTAACCCCATAGTACATGGTCAAGTCATCACCCACCTTCCCCCCCCCGCACCCCCACCCGGACCTGTGAAAATTCAGCCATGGCCCCTCGGAAATGGAAAGTTTGTCAAAAGCAAAATGCTCTGGCAGCCCCCATCACTTTACAAAACCATCCCTTCGAATGTTTTACCCTCTTTGAAATCAAGCGGTCTCCACTGCTCCCACCCCCTTTGGCAAGAATCCCTGTGGTGCCCTCAGTAAATGAACTGTGTGATCGTCGACGCAGTACTCACGTTTGATGTCTTGGGTGACGGTGGCTGTCGCTTCCAGACACTTCCCATGATGCATCCCCTTGGGAAAAAAACAAAAGGTTTTAGAAGAATATTCCATACAAGTCCACCTTGATGCAATTACGTGCCTTCACACTCGGGCAGTGCCATTTGTGACAACATGAATGGACCTTGAGAATATCATGCTAAGCAAAAGAAGTCAGACAGAAAAAGTGAAGAACCATGATTTCATTCATATGTGAAATCATATAAAACAGAAAGCAACAGATGAACAAACAAGAGAAACAAACAAACAAGAAATCATAGACTCAGCCAACATTATGGTGGTTACCAGAGGGAAGGTGGGGGAGGGGTAGGTAGTAAAGGGTAAAGAGGATCAAATATATGGTCACGGAAGATTTGGCTTTGGGTGGTAGGCACACAATGCAATGTACAGATGATGCATCCTAGAATTATATGCCTGAAACGTATGTGCTCTTATTAACCACCGGCACCCTGATATATTTAATTAAAATAAAAATAAAAAAAATAAAGACTGGGAGCTGAGACAAACAGGTCAAGTAGGTCCAACATAAAAGACTGCATAAAATTGGTAGACAGCTTCTTTAAATCAAGAGAGAATCAGAAAACATGACACAGATTTGCCTTTCCCTTTAGCTCCTCATGCACGTTGCTCATTATTAGTATAAATACCAACCGGAAACCAGTTTGCTTCCTGGTCTAAAAACCCATTTAGCTTCTCTGATGTGCAATCTGGCCTCTTGCCATCCTCATACTAATGGTGTCACCAGTGTGCCCGCGCTGTGTACAACGTCTGTCCCATTTACGTCAAGATGAGCTTTAAGAAGAGAGAGGGAAAGGGGAGAGAGAGAGAGAGAGAGGGAGAGAGAATAAAAAGCTCTCTGCAATCATCTGGATCAGTAAAAGGAAAAATCTAGTGAATATTACTGTTTTGCAAATAATTATGTCCCTTCCTACTTACTGCTCTATGCTGGGCAGGGCGTTTCTATAGAATAAAACATGTTCTTCCCCCCCACACACCCCCCAACCCCCCGATGCTGTCCTCACCTTCCGGGGAGAGTGACCGCTGCACTCAGAGATAAGCATATTCATCCTGTGACCCTCCGCTGGCATCTGTCCCCTGCGGTAAGCACATTAGAAAACTGCTTCTCTATTGACATTTGTTCTCAGGGAAAGTTTCTGTTTTCCTTTCCGGTGAATCATGCCCTCCAAATGTCCATTGGATATTAAAGCGATGTCTTTTGAAGTTTGTCAAAAGGGGTTGTTTAGAAAGCGAGTCTCTCTCTTTGGAGGGCTTTTTGAACAACACCCCCTTGGTGTTCTCAAGTGGGCACAGGTTCCGGCTCGGTTGGGTGTTCGCTAGTTGATGATGAGGATAGCGTTATGTGAATTAAAGGAGTAATTTATGGAAATAGCTCACAGGCCTCCTGGAAGCGTTAATTAATTTCCCTCCATTGTGATCTCTTCTTTCCGCAGGTCATGCTCTAGAAACTGTTTTTCAAAAACAAAATATGTAAGAAGTGCTTACTACATAAGAATGTTGCATTATTTTTAACCAAATGACATCTCTTTTTAAAAAATATATGTTTTGATTGATTTCAGAGAGGAAGGGAGAGGGAGAGAGAGAGAGAAACATGAATGAGGAGAGAGAATCACTGATTAGCTGCCTCCTGCATGCCCCACACTGGGGATGGAGAAAGTATTAGGACTCGGTTGGGTGTTCAGTAGAAAGTATTAGGATTTTTATAAATCTCTCTTAAAATCTACACTGAAGTGAGAACTACAAGGATGTTCAAGTTTCTAAGCCTTTCAATGAATTCAGCAGTAGAGTTGAAAAAACAAGGTCTTCCCAGGATCAGAAGGTGTGAACACCAGAAGGTGTGAATGCCAAGAAGGTCTGAATGCCAGAAGGTGTGAAATGGCAGAAGGTCTTCCCAGGATCAGATGGTGTGAATGCCTGAATCTTGGGTTGCACTGAGCCTTCCCGATGTCACCAATTGTGGGGAGCCATCACAGAGGAGCCCAGGTAAACCATGTGGCTGGTCCCTCCCTAGAACACACTGTAGGCAGGAAAAACCAGGGGCTTGGGGAAGGAAGGCAGGAGAGTTATAACGGCCCATGGCTAATGACCTCCCAGCAATAGAGATTTTAGAGAGCAGACATCAAACACGGAATGATAAGAAAACCTCCAGTGACTGGGCTGTGGCCAGGGGAGAGAGACTTGCAGGGGGTTCCAGCTGAAATACTGTGGTCCCAACACCACAACCCAACTTCTTGCAGTTAGCCTGCAACCATTTCCAATATTTTGGACATGGTTATGGATGTAGCAGCAAGCGGTGTTAAACGGTAGATAGAATTCAGGCATTTTAATATTGGAAACATTTCCAAATTACCACCATGATATGCTATTGGGTGTTATACGTCGAAAATAAAATTTCATTTAAACTAACATAATCATTAATATTTATTAAATAACAGTGATGTTTACATTATTATATTAACCATAGAATCACTTAATGTTTACTGTTTATTTTAATTTTACTCAGCTTGCTGGGGGCGCTAAATAGAGACACATTAAACTGTAATCCCCAAACCTTAATCTAGATTTTTTTTAAAACTGGAAGTTGGCATCCAAATGTTTTGCTAGATGGTGAGTCTCTGCTTAATAAAGTTTGAAGTCCTGCTGAAATCCTTTCATCGCAGGGAGTTGAATGAGCACCTCGTTCATTAACGAGGCAATTAGTTCTGCCCGGATTTGCTGGACTGGTGTGAATCTGACAAACAGCCATGAGAGAAACCACTGCCTATTTCCCTGACTTATCTTCATGTCCATTCTCAACAGGAGGCATTCGAAGCACTCTAATGGTGCAACAGGAGGTAAGGTTGCCCTAGCAGGAAAGTAGGTCCTTGTACATTTGCTCTGGTGGCACAAAACTACATTCAAATGTGTATAAATATACTTAAAAATATGTTAGTATTTAAGGCGCCTCGCTATGGGCTCATTGCTGATGAAGGGTATTTATCCATGGTTCAAGGCGCCAGGTTGAGATGCTGGCCATGTACGTTGATATTTGTCTATGTCCGGGGCAGTACTTTGCAGCCTAGGACTGAATGGTATTCAGAAGGTTAGCTGCTGGACAATCTTATTTCACACGTCAAGACTTGGGTCTGAGAGCTGCATGGGAAGCCCGAGTCTTGTGGGCCATTTTCAGTGACTGTTTTACTGGCCGTGCTTGATGACCAAGCAGGTAATTATTCTTTTCTGGGTCTTGCCCTCAGGCCCTGGTCCCCAAACATTCCGCCTGTCTGTACCCACTCGCTTTACCAGTACTGAGCTCCCGTGAATACACGTGTCAAAATAGGAGTCCTTTCCCAGTGGTCGCCAGGTACCACATAGAACACCTGGTTACATTCCACCCTCAGGTTGCTAAGGTGTACCCTTTCACCTAGACCCGTGGTCGGCAAACTGCGGCTCACAAGCCACATGCGGCTCTTTGGCCCCTTGAGTGTGGCTCTTCCACAAAATACCACGGCTTGGGCGAGTCTATTTTGAAGAAGTGGTGTTAGAAGAAGTTTAAGTTTAAAAAATTGGGCTCTCAAAAGAAATTTCAATCGTTGTACTGTTGATGTTTGGCTCTGTTGACTAGTGAGTTGGCCTAGACGATTGTAGTGCATCTGTATTTTCTGTTACTTCTGGAATACTCTTATCCTAAATATTCCAGTTCATGTTTTTGCCCTGTGATCAACAGTCACTTATGAAAAACCCGGGCTCACCAACTGATGTAAATAGTAATTTCCTTCTTTGGCAATCACTACCCCTTACCGTTTCATTTTATTTCATCTCACTTGTAACCTGACATGTATACTGTATGCTCATTTGGATGTGTTACATTAAATTGTAGACCCCGGCGTCCCAAAGATTAAGGTCTGTCCCTACCCTCTGTCTGTATTATTGCTTGCCCTGCAGTCGTAGTAGTAGGTATTCAGCAAATACGTGTCAGGTAAAGCAATAGTGGTTATTCAACAAATATCTGTCAGATAATAGAAGGAAAGAATAAATTCTTGGAGGCCATAGGAAAATGTCCCTCTTGAGTTTCTATGAGAGACTGCTTTTTGTTAGCTACTTGGGGTTGAGAACTGCATATATTCAAACTTAACTAGAAATATTCTATCCATTGACCTAATTAATTCTACTTCTACCTTGCTGGTTGCAGAAAAAAAAAAAAAAAAAAACCTAAAACCTTGCCTTGATATATTTCACCCATTTTCTGAATAATGTAACTTATCATTTTTATATGAATTCATACTTCTAATAACGAATTGCTCACCCAACTGGAAACATTCATTTTCACCATATGACTTGACAATACAGTTAAGGAAAATATTGCTTATGGTTTGAAGAAAATAGTCCTGTTAAGTTCTGCTTTAACCTATTAAAAGAGTCAACATTAACACTGTTTTTTAAATCTCTATAAAACTGCATGAAATTATAATTGTCAAGTAAATACAATTGCTTTCAATTGTAGCTGACATCCAATATTATATTAGTTTCAGGTGTACAATGCAGTGATTAGACATTTTTACACCTTATGAAGCTATCACCCCAGTAGGTCTAGTACCCACCTGGCCCCATCCATAGTTATTACAATATTACTGACTATATTCCCTATGCTGTACTATACTTTAGAGTAAATACAGTTTCAACAATTAAAAAGCAATCGCTTCCTATGAAAGCTCAGGGAATTCTCAAGTCCTGTATCCCTTTTGTATTTAATTTTAACATCACAGTTGGTCTTCCCGGGTGACCTATGATATCTCCTTATTTTAAGGTCAGAAAACTAGCAACCTTAATTCTATCCGCACTCTTAATTCCCCTTTTCCATGTAACATAGCATATTATTAATTTCTATAGATATGGACCTGGCCATCTTTTGGAGGCCAGTAGTCTGCCTATCACCACTACAAATTCAATAAGTTCATCCTACTCCAAGCAGATGAATCCTGAAGAAAGCCGCATGCACAGATCATCCATTCTAAGCGTGTGTGCTGATCTAATTCAGTGGTCGGCAAACTCATTAGTCCACAGAGCCAAATATCAACAGTACAACGATTGAAATTTCTTTTGAGAGCCAAATTTTTTAAACTTCAACTTCTTCTAACGCCACTTCTTCAAAATAGACTTGCCCAGGCTGTGGTATTTTGTGGAAGAGCCACACTCAAGGGGCCAAAGAGCTGCATGTGGCTCGTGAGCCGCAGTTTGCCGACCACAGATCTAATTGGACCGATAAGGGGTAAACAGCTCCACTTAGGCCCTGAGGACAGTCTCTGAAGATACAGTTGAATTATTTCCTTATTTCCAACTAAAACTATGTCCATAAGGTCAGTTTCACAGGCATATAGAGATAAGTGCACAGAACCAGTTATATTTACATTTTGTGAAAAGTGAAAGCAGGAAAGGGACATATTAGCTCATTGCTTGTAAACTGTCCTCAGAGGTTACATAATCACAAACATTTCAATTGAAAATAAATAATCCATCACAATTAGGAAGGCTGGTTTGTTCTTAAGGCAACAGCAACTTCCAATGGGTACAAATTCAATGAAAGTTTAGAAACTTCTTTAAGTTTGTATATGAATAAAAAAATTAAAAATTTATTTTTTGCTTTCAGTTTATTTCTTGATCTTAGTTTCTGTTTCATTCAACTGGATTAAAACACATTTACATAAGAAAGATATTGTGTTTGTGAGCTGGGTCCTGTGAAACATTATTTGCAAATGTTAAGAAGTAATGCTTGTCTGACTTACATACTTTGTTAGAAATTTCACTAGGATTTTTTTTTTAAATAGGTTTATCTATCATTATTGGGGAGACCTTAGGGCAGGGGTCCTCAAACTTTTTAAACAGGGGGCAGTTCACTGTCCCTCAGACCGTTGGAGGGCCGGACTATAGTTTTAAAAAAACTATGAACAAATCCCTATGCACACTGAACATATCTTATTTTGAAGTAAAAAAAAAACGAAACGGCAAAAACACCCGTATGTGGCCCGCGGGCCGTAGTTTGAGGATGCCTGCCTTAGGGGATGGAGGCAGGGTGCAGGGCATCAATGGGGAAAAGGAGGGATATCTGTAATACTTTCTTTTTTAAAAATCTTGTTATTGATTTTAGATAGAGGAAGGGAGAGGGAGAGAGAGATAGAAACTTGAATGGTGAGAGAGAATCACTGATTGGCTGCCTCCTGCACGCCCCCTACTGGGAGTCAAGCCTGCAACCTGGGCATGTGCCCTGACCGGGAATTGAACTGTGACCTCCTGATTCATAGGTTGACGCTCAACCACTGAGCCACATCAGCCAGGCTGTAATACGTTCACTAATAAAGATATTTTTTTCAAGCCTCTGAGTTGTGAAAAGACTTACTTGAACTCTCCAAAATAATTTCATCTGGGAACCAGAAGAACGTTTAAAAGAGGCACTACCAATTTTCTGGGTGAGCAAAAGAGTGAATCTATAGTCTATTCGTTCCAAGGGCTGCTCATTAACTGCTCTTCCCTATCCAGTTTGAAGTTGAGCTACCTAAATCAAACGCTGGGAAGCATTTGAGGTTGTTATGAAATTTCACATTGTGCTGTATTTAGTATCTTTTAAATATAACTACTACTGGCAGTTCCTTTTGAACTATTCATAGAGCAATGCATTCATTATCATCTTGAAGCTAGAGTAAGAATCTGAGACTAGAAATCTTTTTTTTTTTTTTTTAGAGGGGCAAAAAGAGAAAAGTAGTAGAGTTGTGTAGTGTGGTAGAGACAGGAAATAAGGACTATTTATGCTTTAAGTATTCATGTATCCCCTCGAAAGTAGAGACATCACTTAATAGAAAGACTATAGCTTAGTTATATTTTTCTATACTGATTTTGGAACTCATCCTATAAAATTAATAGCCAAGATACCCATACATTTTATTAAACGAGAAAACTCTAAATGCACACACAAATCCTCTTAAACTCAATACTATTATTCCACTGGGGGTGGCATTATTTTAGCGACAGTCAGTGTTTAGGGTGGTTCGGCACAACACAATGAAAACACGAGTTTTACACAACTGTCAATAATAGCCCTAGAGTTCCTGTCACTCCGCATTTGTACACCCCAGTAAAGGCTCTGAGCAAATGTCAGCTCAGTTTATAAATATGGACCACTGTCAACTTGTTTACGCAGCTGGCATCTGCTGGTATTTTGAGAAGTGTTTCCTCAGAACAGGTCTGAATCAGGAGACAAGAAAGGCATGCCGCTCACTATTCAGTTGGAAATTGCAGAAAACATCTTCTAAAAAAGAAATTCCCTCCTGTCCAGAGACCACTCTTCGGTAGCTGGTTATGGCAGTGATGCAAGGATGTCAAAGAACCTAGAGTTTTCTAACTTTCTTCTCCATCAATATTGAGCCTCCTGGTTCATAGGTCGATGATGTATTTTTTATTGATTTCAGAAGGCAAGAGAGAGGGAGATAGAAATATCAATGATGAGAGAGGATCATAGATCAGCTTCCATGATTGAGCCGAACCCCTGAGCATATGCCCTGACCGGAAGTCGAACCATGACTTCCTGGTTCATAGGTTGATGCTCAACTGCTGAGCCACACCAGTGAGGCCATCTTTTTGACTTTAGAAGACGACCTGAAGTCAAGTTCAGTTATTACATGTGGAGACGAGTAGAGAGGTCCCTGTTTGTCTGAGTTTCTATTATCCAGTTGACATGTATGTGTCCTTTGGTGTCATCCTAATCGCAAGTAGACCTTCTGCAGTCTTTAGACTGCTGTGTTTAACAAACTCTGATACACACAACACAGAGGGGTTACAGCATAACCATAACAGACGTTTCCACTTCAGAGAAGGGCGAGCTTTTCACGAGGATGCTGCCCATCTGTGCTGGTAAGCAGACAGGGCACCCCCTTTTCGGTGTGGGGCCCGTGGCTTCCCACTGGTCCAGGAGTTCACTGAGGTCTGCAGGAGCTCCTGCCCCACCCCCTCACGGTGGGCTTCCGGAAGGTTCCTTCTCTGGCTTGTTCTGCACTTCCCTCTCCTCTGGCCTCTTCTTCAGCTCGCTGCTCCAGTTCCGACAGCCCCTCAAGACCTGCCCTTGGGAGCTTCTCAATGTCATCGCTCTATGAGGTTGCAATGGCTACAGAGTCACTAGATCATAGCTTTCCAGCTCCATCGCAATCTCATGGGACATCATAAATCCCGTCTGTTCTTGACCAAAGTCTCGTGGCTGTGTATGACTCACCTAAGCACTTTATTTTGTTTATTTATTTAAACCATGAATTGCTGCTGAACTTACTGGTATTTTTTAGTATCTGTTGAGGTGATCATATTGCCTCTAATATCTTTCTTTTGAAAATTATTAATTTTTTTTTACAATATACAAAATAAATCAGTCTCTATGCGATCTCCACTTTCAGTCCTCCAGAATCAGGCTTCTCTCTTGCCAGTTTTCCGTTGATTCTTCAGGAAGTTGTTCTGTGTTTTAGTTGTAATTCCATTTTGTGCCTGGGAGCATGTCCACGCAGCATCCACTTACCTCTGCCTCTACTAATCCTGAGCACTTTAGAAAGCCTAGGACTTGAACTCCTGGCCCTTGCAGGAGCTCAATGTCAATAATGACCCCCCACCATTGTAACCAGCAAAAGGACACCTAAGTTTCCCAACACTACCGCAGAACTTGGTGCTACCAGGCCCATGGCAAACCACGTTACCCAATAAAATCCAGGTGATTCGGGATTTTTAATGAACAGTATATGGCAACTAGTGATTCCAGATAAAGTGAAATATCTAGAGACAAGAAACGACCTGTAGGCATGCTAAACATTAGACATCTTTCCTCGGGCAATTTTTATTTTAGGGTTGCCATGGGAATAAGGTTGGAGAAGCTATTTTAAGGTTTACAAAAAATATGTATAGGCTTGTCTCTCTGAGACTAATTTGCACCGAGCACGGCTTGATATCCATGGTTTGGTAGCTGGGATGCAGGCAATGGTGTGCCCTGAGATGCTTGAGTCAGATCCTGTCTGTCTCCTGGGTATCTTCCTGAGACGGTGGGTTGCCAGGATTATTGAAGTGTGCCCGCTCCTTCTGGCCAAGCTTGGGTTTTCTGTTCTCTGGGACCCAGTAACCCTGGTTTCTAGGAAATTGTATTGATTCCGAATAGCAATGTTAAAAACTAAAAGAAAATGTTAGGATTTTACCTTTCTTCTTTGTCAATAAAAATTATTTAAAGGAAATATAAGGATAAAAATGTTACAAATGAAGACTGAAACTTGAAAATAATTGACTTTCACACCCTAGATATGGCAGAATACTGGCATGGAAATCATAAAAATAAGGCTGAATATGAAAAAGTAATGCCTGTTACAACAGCCAGCTGGCAAGAACCTAAGAGTCTGGTGATGATGGTGTATCAGGCCTGGGCAACTGGCCACTGAGTGTTTAATTGAGAGACTTAAACCTTATCAGTTTAAGCTTTTATTTGACCTTTTCTTTATGTTTTCACTCCTGGACAAATCTAATCCCAATTAACATAGAATTTCATACTTGGACATAGGTTGTTATAAATTACTGTGATCTACATAAAGCTACTGCATTTAAATAAAAATCAGTGGCATTAACTTATATTGTAAGCTGACAAATGATCATCTTTAGTGCATTAGGGACAAATACCTGATCAAAACTTTCGTCAGCAGTACCAGGTGCTGTTGTCTGAAGGGAGCTTCCACTCTACCTCGGCAAAATCCTAGAACTAGTGAGTTTATACACAGAGATGAAGGGAATGTGGGGGCTCCGGGTGATGTTTTAAGGATCTGAAGTCTGCTGTTTTAGAACCACTGATATCCCAGATAAAAACACTGATAATCAGTAGCCGTGTCATTAATATAATGGAGTCCTGGAATTTTTTTAAGCACCTTCCTAAGAATGCTCTAGCTAGACATCAGGGCCAGCCTAGATCATGCTAAGAGATCATGCTTTTTGTTTCTAATGGCCTCAGAGCCACCAGCTGGGTGTTGTGGTGGGGGCGGGGCGGGGCTGGCATAATACTGAGCCCAGCCTGAGCCCAGCAGGGTCTCCAGCCCAGCTGGAGTGACTCAGTGGTTGAGCGTCGACCTATGAACCAGGAGGTCAAGGTTCCAACCCCGGTCAGAGCACATGCCTGGGGTTAGGATCAATCATGGCAGCCGATCAATGATTCTCTCTCATTATTGATGTTTCTGTTTCTCTCTCCCTCCCCCTTCCTCTCTGAAATCAATTATATATATATATATATATATATATATATATATATATATATATATATATATTTTTTTAAATGACCACACGTTCACTTTAACATGCCATTATTATTTCCACAAAATAACACATTGTATTTTAAATAAGGCTTGTTTGAGATACAAAGGCAAGATCTGTGGCTACAGCTATAATTTGTAAAGAATCTCCTTAATAGAAACTGGTTAAGCGAAGATATACATTTGGTTGTAAGTGAAAGAATCCAATTAGGGGTGACTTAAAAGATATCAGTATTTATTCGACTCCTGAAATTACAAGACTCAGAGAGGGGGAACCCACAGATCAGGGCTGACACTGCCCATAACTTTCGTCATTAACGATCGAGGCATCCACCCTAACGTTAGATCACAGACTCCTCCTCTTGGAAGTATCAAGGCCTCCAGCTTCTTTAGGTTTGGCATCTACATTTCAGGAAAACATAAATGAGATTGTTCCAAACCTATAGAGTCTGGACCCAATATATCCTCTTTAGGATGTTTTCTTCAAAGCTCCGCTCAGGGACTTGCACTAACAGAGTTTGGCCAGAATTATGTCCCACCATCACCTCCAGTTGCAAGTAGGATCTGGGAAGATAACTGGCTCAAAAACGAGTAACTTTTAAAATACTGGTGAACAACTTTTTAAACATAAAAACATCCTGTGATCCAGGATGCAAACTGTGACTCAACACATGAACACCTGACTGCTCTCTTTCTTTCTGCTTGCAATGAAATTGCCTCTCCAAGAGCGTGTGGCTGAATGTCTCCATCAACAGTCAACAGTGTGACTGGGCATTTCCCCGCCCCTTCTTTGTTCTCTTCCTGATCTTCAATCTTTCCACTCATCTTTCAGAAGACACCCTTTGATTGCAATTAAGAGGTATTAGCTACTCTTAAGATGTAACACAGAGCGGACTCTTCCTTCTTGCTTCACAGAAAGGAAAGAGTAAAAACCCAAGCCGTTACCATGGAGACGGTCTCACCCCACGGTGCACAACTGCATAGATCCCTTGTGGTAACCGTACTACAGGGATGCAGAAGTCTCCAGAAGTTGCCACTGATTGTCCGTGCAGAACGACTTGGCCAAACACAGTTGTCTTTTTCAATTGCTTTTCCCTGGTCTCACCGCAGTGTACTAGAAGCTTCGGAAGAGGCCAACGGTTTGCATTTCATGCCCAACAACCTTCCGAATGCCAATGTCATTGTATCAGAATCGGAAATGAGAGTTAACCTTGTTCCGTATCACATTTTATGGGGAAATAAAGCAGGAATTCATACTGGACAACCTGCTATGATTCTGTGTCTCACAGATTTTTGAATATTTATATACTTGTGCATCACTATGTTATCCATAAGTGAATATGGGAGATAACACCGATACCTTAACACTGGTCTTTAATAATGTAAACAAAATTACTCCTTAGGGTCATAGTTAAGGGAGTAGAATCAAATACCAGTTAAGTTCATGTTGATAACATCTGTGACAGATAGAAAATGTATGTCTTTAATTTCTGGCCTTTGTTATTTCATTGAGGTCTTCTAGTGTATCTCTGCAAAGTACAGGTATAATAACACTACCCAGAAAATAAAATAAAATAAACCATAACTCACCACAGCGACATTCTAGGAATTCATTTATATTAGGACAAGTATCATCATGAGGTTTTCTTTCGTACTTCATGAGGATTAGAACTGAGCTGTGCAGTTTACATATTTAATTTCATTTTTCTATTACTGTTATACATCGGAACTTGCCTAGGAAGACACATGTGCTTGGCATGGACTAGAATTATATCCAGAATCTCATCCAGTTTCTAATTGGATGAGAGGAACTGCAGCCTTCTTGCTTCTTAATTCTATCCGGAGAGGTCATAAATAATGGGGTGTCTTAAATAACAGGATTTCACTTTCCTGGGGGCTGAAGCTAGTGCAATCAGCAAGATAGAATTAGAATTTTTTTTTCTTTTTTTGGCAGCTACTCAACTCTGTTGTTTTATTTTTTTTAAATCTTTGTTGTTGAAAGTATTACATAAGTCCCCCTTTTTCCCCCCATTGACCCCTCAAGCCCGCCCCTGCCCCCCGGCCTTCACCACCCTGTTGTCTGTGTCCATGGGTTACGCATATCTGCCTACAAGGAACGTCTTTGGTTGATTATCTCCCTGCCTTCTGATAGCATCGGAATTCAAGAGAAGACTGGCTAGGAGAATTGATGGAAAGATAGAAAAACAGAAAAAGAAAAGAAGCTAAGAGGACTAGTCCCTCTCCAATAAAAAAATTCTTAAAGACAACATCTGACTTGTCAATGAAGTCCACATGGATGATAGTCTTTGTAAAGCCTGGTGGTGGCCATGGAACGACTTGGAGCGCCATCTAGTTTTCCAGCGGAAGGATGAGAGACAATGCCCAGGGCAGACGGCCTCTGAGAAGTTTCACTGCCTCAGTCGGGTCCTTTATCAGGATGCACTGCACTTCCGGCTCTAGACAGAGCGTTTTAAAGTTCACGCTGGCATTTTAGATACGGCTCTTGGCAGTAGAGAAGATAAAGTGTAACTGAAGCCAAATAATACATTTGCTTAATGTTCAGTAGATACAGGGAGATACAGGTTCCCTGCAGAGAACCTGGTTACTTACTTGTGATGCAGCCTTTTCCAACCTTTTCCATCTCCTGGCACAGGTCAACGCATTACTGACATTCCGCAGCACACCGCAGAAGATCTATTTTTGCCAATCTCGCAAAATAATAGGTGTAATTTTGACTCATCTGCACCAGATGACTGGTGTTGTGCTGGCCGTTGTCATATTTTATTTGTCAATCTAAGGGAAAAGAGGTCAGCGCCCCTGACTAAAGAGTCGGGTATCGCGTGCTTTAAAAATTCTTGCGACACACTGGTTGAAAATCACTGTTGTGATGGAATAGGAGGGAATATTAATCAATTTGCAAAAGAGTGCTCTTTTTATTTGAATGCAAAGGTACTCATCCATAAAACAATTTGGGGTAAAATATGTAAAGTTAATTTTAATGAGCATAATACTGATCTACCTCATTGCTATCATTAAATCACCGATTATGCATATTGCCTAAATTGAACAAGCATTTACCAGGCACCCAGTGCAGACAAAAAAACTGCCTCAGGATCAAAGGAATGTAAAACATAAATAATACAAAAATATTTTGTTGTGATAGATGAAAAATAAGTAGCTAATAATAATAAAGGACAAAATATAATCAAATGTACCAGGTAGCTCAAGTGTGTTCCATGGTGTATCCTTAAGAGTTCAATACAGGGAGACAAATACATAAAAACAGGCTTTAGTTATTTCTGGCTGAAAGGGATTTAGTGCAGAGAGGATTCAGGCTTACAGAATTGTTGGGAAAAATGAAGAACAAAGAGAGGAAGCCAAAAGTAGACTTCTGCTTATCTTTACACATTTATTTTTTTCCTCACCTTTGCCTCCACTGAAAAGATTAATTCTTGCACTAATATCTTTAAGCTGCTTAGCTTCCTTTACTTTGATTAATGTTAAAAAGCAGTTCATGCAGTAATCTTGCATTTAGGATTGTATAGATAACTCCCCTATCTTTAATAAATAACATATTTTCAAAAGCATGCAGTACAATGACTGACATTTAATATTTGCCAAACTATTAATTACATTTTTCAATCATGATATTCCAACTTTTTTTTTTAGCTCTGTTTCTCAAAATCACACAGAATGTGCTTAATCTCTTCCAAATATGAAACATTCCCCACTACTCATTCATTCCATCGCTCCTCATATGCCAGAGGTCAGCAGTAGATTGCAACATACAATTTATTCACCGATGAAAAACCAATGAAGAGCAATCCAAAAGGGGGAGTGAATTTACATTTTGATTAGAGGTTGGCTAAGATTGTAGATAAGAAGGCCAGATATGCCCATCACTGATGAATTTGCAAAGAATTTGGGAAGTTTGGACTACAAAGGAGAACGGATGGCAATTTAAAGAAAAAATATACTGAATATATTGATATCTATGCTGTAGGTAAGGGCTCTACATCTAAGAGGTCTTAATCTGCATTTAATGATTAGCCATCTCTTACATTTGGTATCTCCTCTAATTCAGTGAAGCATAGAGAACATGTTAGGATGACTGACGTGGGAACTCATCGCTAAACCACAATCCCTAGCATATCCCTTCCCATAATTTGGAATTCCCTTGGGACCTTCTCTGTCCCAACCTCTGGGGAAGGACCATTTGGGGCAGAGGACTGTGAGTTCGCTACCTGACACCCCTAACCTCGCATAATGGCTCCCACAGAAATGCTGAATCAGTTAACGAATAAGCAAAATATAGTTAAAAAATACAGAGGACATCTCTAACCTAGATGCCTTATTATTATTAAAGGTATTTTTCCTCCCGGTGGGATTCCCTTTACATTTTCAATAAAAAGGATTCACACATTCCAATTTACTGCTTAATTAACTCATCCACAGGTATTTTAATTGTTTTATTTGATGTCCACATAAAAAGGCGAGTCAGCCCATGCCTCCTCTGAATTAAAAACCAAATCTTTCAGCTTTTAAAAAATTGGTCTAACAATCTCAAGCAGTTTTATTATTTTTCTGCTTATTCTCTTTGGGAAAAAAAATGTAGTATACTTATACTATTCTTTTTATGGATAATTTCCAGTTGAAGGTCAAATTTATTATTCTTTTTATGACCTATTAAAAATATTTTCCAACACAAAGCTCATTATATTTTCTAGGGTCTTCATCCAGAAACTTCAGTTGTTCGTGGGAAGGAAAAAGAAGGTATTAGATTTTACTTTAATTTGTAAGATATCTATTTACCCAGCACCTTTATTATAACCACCACTACTCCTCACTGGATTTCAATACCTCTTAGTCATAAACCTTGAGATTGTATCTATATTGATCGGTTTCTTGATTCTCTTTTCCACAGTCTATTTCTCTACACTTGAGCCAATACTACTCTTTAATTATTATCTATATATATAAAAGCCTAAGCGGCCACTCAACGGGTAGCTATGATGCACACTGACCAACAGGGGGCAGACACTCAACACACAGGCATGGAAACATGGAACAGACTGGTGAATCTCAGAGGGAAGGGGGAGGGCAGGAAGAGATTAACCAAAGATCTTGTATGTATACTAGAGGCTCAGTGCATAGATTCATGCACCGGTGGGGTCCCTTGTCCTGGCCTGCAGGGATCGGGCTGAAACTGGCAGTCCAACATCCCCTGAGGGGTCCCAAATTGCAAGAGGGCACAGGCCAAGCCGAGGGACCCCACTGGTGTACGATTCCATGCACCAGGCCTCTAGTAGCTTTAAAATAATGCATATGGAATTTATTTGTGTGATCTTAAAATATGTATACAACCAAACACTTCATCCAATTTTTTTTTTCCCTGAGGCCATTCCTCATCCTAATTCTTGTGCTAGTCAGGGACCTGCCAGGGAGTAGATGATAGAGTCAAATGGGGGAATGTATGGAATATTGAACTGGGTAGACATTGTTGGCTGAGCACCATGAAACCACAAAAATGAATGCAGTATTCTGGGCCTACTGAAGTAGGACATTTTCAGCATCTTTAGACCTGATGGCTGGAACATGGAAAGAAAATTCTATAAAGAAGGCTGGTGGAGACATGGTGTGGCGGAGCTAGGGCAGGGAGACGCTGCGGATAAGAAGGAGAATAAGTAACTCAAGGTCACTCTCCTTTCTCACCTCCTTCCATAGAAAAAAAGACAGAAGGAGCCGTGGCCAGGTGGCTTGGTTACACTTACTTTAAGCTGCTGTGGGAGCCAGGACAGGCTTGGAGGAGGGGAGAGAGGAAATGTGACCGGGGAAAATGGGAGCCATCCAGCACATTGACAGATCTGCTCTATTTGTACATTATAGATAAAATGCTTAGTAATAACTGAAAAAGCACAGTATCCTTTGTATGATGACAGGTGGTACCTAGACTTATTGTGGGGACCACGTAATAACAATATACCGTATTTTCCGCCATATAAGATGACTGGGCTTATAAGATCTTCCTGGGTTAAAAAGTCGTCTTATACGCCGGAAAATACTGTACCTTATAATTCTTTTGATGTATGTATTGAGACCATATTGTTAGCAACATGTACAGTATTTTCCAGCGTATAAGACGACTTTTTAACTCAGGAAAATCTTATACGCCCAGTCGTCTTATACGCCAGAAAATACGGTATAAATTCAATATGTGAGGGGTCTGTGATACTTTCTCCTGAACCCCAAAACAGGAAATGGAGTGACCCCTAGCAATGTCGACAATAACTGGACAGGTGCACGTGGCAGGTTCTTCTCAGACACCCATAGCAGAACCGTGTTTTAATTTGTAATTCTTCAAGTTCAGCTGCATGAGTGCAACTCCAAAGTGTATTATAAAATCTGGGATTCATTTCTTCTGTGGAAAGCGACTTCAGATTTAATTATCACTGCATACGAAACGTTACTGAAACTGAATGGAGGATTAAAGATGAGCTTTGGAACTACACAGCACCACTTGCTTCCTTTGGCGTGGAAGTTAAAAATGATTTTCTTCAGCTCGCTGGGTCTGCTTTAAAATGTCTTTTGTTGCCCATCAATAAGTTTTTGTGAGACTGATCGTTTTAATGTAAGTCCCTAAAACAAAACAGAGCTACAGTACAGACAAACCTTTTCCAGGAGTGACGTTATCTCCAATGTAACAGATTGGTTAAGCAAAATTTTTACACTTTTGAGTTATAGTTGTTGAGTTATAGTAACTATAGGCCCACATTGGACAATTCTGAGCACATCAATTTTTTTAAATTGATTTCAGAGAGGAAGGGAGATGGAGAGAGAGGGACAGAAACATCAATGATGAGAGAGAACCATTGATCGGCTGCCTCCTGCACACCACAAACCAGGCATGTGCCCTGACTGGGAATCAAACTGTGACCTTCTGGTTCAGAGTCTGACACTCAACCACTGAGCTATGATGGTCGGTCAATGTTGTAAGTTTTAATGTGATACATGGGCTTGTTCAATGTGCATGTAGGTGTTTGACATGGGAAATCACAGTTTTCTTTATTACTGCAGGAAATAAGATGTATTAATTGTAAAAGCAATTATCTATCTTAATAACCTGTTTTCATAGTTTCCATTAAAAGGTATAAAATGTTTACACTTCTTTCTTGTCATAGTATATCTGTCCTGAACATGTTTATGGCAATGTGATTTTTTTCCTCTTGCATCTAATAAAAATAGAATTTGCATTTCATATGTCTTTGATGTCTGTATTTTATTTTCTTAGAATATATATATATATATATATATATATATATATTGCATTTTACATATTTATTTTTTCACATTGACTTGGAGAGGAATCTGATCCCCCACCACAGATAGCATGGGGAGTATTGAGGTTGGTGAAAATTTCAAATGTGATATAGAATATTAAATATCTAGTAAGGTAGTGGAAGAATGTAAGGAGGTAGAATCTTAATCAGTGACTTAACATTCGACTAACAAAAGGAAGGAAAAGTAAAATACAAAGTCCAAGTTTTGAGTTGTAATTGAGTTAAGAGTGGGGCAACTCCATTTGTTAGAAAATTCTGCAGGAGATACGAGTTTGAAAAAGAGACAAGATGCTGGCATGATGGTTTATAGGCAATTTAAATTAAAATCATGACAGATCTGCTCTATTTTTACATTATAGATAAAATTCACAGTAATAACTGAAAAACCACAGTATCCTTTGTATGGTGCCAGGTGGTACCGAGACTTATTGTGAGGATCACGTAATAACAATATATAAACTCAATAGGTAAAGGAAGGTGAAGAGATTAGCCAGAGCACGTAAAAGCATAGCCCATGCACACAGACAACAGTGTGGCAAAGACAAAACTTAAATTGCTAATCTGTTATCCTATATAATAAAAGGCTAATATGCAAATTGTCCCTCAGGAGTTCGACCGACTGGGAGTTTGACCGCTTGCTATGATTTGTGCTGACCACCAGGGGGTGGCACAGAACAAAGGAAGGCCCCGATCGGCCCTGATCACCGGCCAGGCCTAGGGACTCTACCTATGCATGAATTTCGTGCACCGGGTCTCTAGTAATTAAAGAATATCTTACACTTGAGATCTGACATTTTCGTGGTGTAAACTGTCTTCCTCTTTCTTTTTTTCTTTCATCACACAGAACCCAGGACTTTCAATAAATCTTACCCAGACTTACAATGAAACAGAAGTATCCAGAGCATCTTGGTTTGCAATGAACACGAGAGGACAGAACTAAATTACGACCCTTTGATTCATCTTCCTTCTCTATTAGTAGGTACCTGTTGGTTGTTAGGGTTAGGGTAGTACTAGTTATCTGGTTAATATTATCTTTTTATGTAAAGAAACAGAGGCAAAAAAAAAACACACACACACAAAAAAACTCGATACCATTACTTCAGCTATAGACATTAGATTTTAGAAGAACTACACCTAAGTTATTAAACCATTGATTGCAATCATTTTCTTAAAACTCTCTGCAGTGAAAGTCTGAATAGAAAATGATGTACTGGTAGTAATAACAGTGTGCTGAACAATAGAGAATAGATTTGTGCTTTTTAATACGTTGAATATGCTTTTAGCCTTCAGCCTGGAGTCAAATCAATTTGAATGTTGGAATTGGTGGAGTACACTTACCAACACTTTCCTCTTTGCCCCTGCTCTTTAGTAGGACTGCATATAATGGTTTAAAATCATATTCGCTCAATCTATATGCGTGTGACCTCTAGAATTCTATTGGATGCAGGGCAACAATAAAACAACAGTCTTGAATAACCAACAGGCATCCATAAGAGGAAAATTGATCTGAAGAAGTCCTGGAGAAATGCTATTGAGTAAGTGTTCTATCTAATGCATGTTACCTAATTACACTAGTACCCGAATCTGTTTTTAGCTAGTTATCTCCAAAATGTTAAAAATCTATAATAAGAACATTTCTTTTAAAATATATTTTATTGATTTTTTACAGAGAGGAAGAGAGAGGGATAGAGAGTTAGAAACATCGATGATAGAGAAACATCGATTAGCTGCCTCTTGCACAACCCCTACTGGGGATGTGCCTGCAACCAAGGTACATGCCCTTGACCGGAATTGAACCTGGGACCTTTCAGTCCGCAGGCCGACGCTCTATCCACTGAGCCAAACCGGTTTTGGCAATAATAAGAACATTTCTTAAAATGGCACTAACATATCTTATTAAAGCAGTAATTGAACAAGTGTTGTTCTTGCTTTGGTAGTTACATTTTATATCAACAGATATGATAATTTATTCCTTGTTAAAGGGTTAAGTATAAATGTTAATAAGAAGTGATTATGAGTGGTTAGCAATGTATTCTTCTACAGAAACTTACTTAGGGCTATTTTGTTCAACAAGATGTAGAGATGAATCTGATTTCTCATAATATACTCAATGAGAGTACCAAATCTCTCTTAGGAAAATATACAAATATGATTACAATACCAGGGAGAGGGTCAGAAATGACCTCAAGAAAGTATGCATTCAACCTACACAGAATCAAGGATGGGAATCATAGCTTACTGGGATCCTGGGAAGGGGTCATGAAGAAGCCAGCATTCAGCTCAGAACTTGAAAGGTAAATGCAGAATGGGCTTACAACGGAAGAAAAGACTTTCCGTATGGTCAAAGCAGCTAATCGAAGGTCAATAAAAGGGCTAACGTTAACGTCATGAGTCCTCATATTTATTTTCCTCTTCTTGCCCATAGAAAAACAAACAACCGAAACACTGCAAAGAAATGTAGAGATAACCTAATCTCACCACATTTATATAGATGAATGAGTTTAATTTCAAAATGTTCACATGACTTTCCCATGCTCATGTAACTCATTAATGTCAGAGCCAGAGTTATAAGGTAAGGTAGAATGAGCATCCTGTGTACCCGTATGTAAGATTTGTAGAAGTTAGACATGTACTTCAGTTCTTTGTATATTCTCTGCCGGAGAATGGAAAAATACTGTAAAATCAGAGTGATCCAAGACACTTTCTTAGATGCAATGGAAGGTCCAAAAACAAACAAACAAACAAACAAAAAACTCCAGCTACAATGAACTTAATTGTGTGATCATGTACTTGCAAAACATGTAGTGGAATTTCCTAAGTATGGTTTGGGTCTGACATGCTTGCTTATTAATTAGGGTCACCATACAATTTACCAGCAGAACTGGGAAACTTTTGGAATGAAACATGATGCTATTTATCTATTAGTAAGCATGCCTGGGCCACAGTTATAACCCTATAAATGGTATTTACATCTAAATTATATTAACTGATCATTTTGATGAAATATGTTACATGGATTAGAAATGAGAAAGTAGAGACTTAGAGGTCACAATGAAATCATCAGCCATTGAACACGATGCGTTATTGAATCAAGAGTTCCTCAAAGAGAAATGGGGAGAAAAAGACAGATGAAAAAGCAAATACCTAATGGAGTTGCTCAATTGCTTGGTGGAAGGTATCAAGAAGAAAGTAATCAGAAAGGACAAGAATATTAATTTACACCATAAGCACCTCCTCTATTTAGTTACCTGTATTTCAGAAAGTTTGCACAGTGTGTCTGTATTAGTCTTACAAACTGAGGATGGAATACTTTTGCTTTGTGATTTCATTCAAAGAGAAGCTTACAGCCATATTTCCTCAAAGCAGACAGACACTGCCTTCTTTGATATCTCAAATTTTCTGCGCGGAAGAAAATCACTGCCTAGGACTTTGAGTTGAAAAGTCCGCAACTTTGCTATTGTCAAGGTATTTATTGATGAATTGGGCGTGTTAAATTGTAAAACCATCCAATTTTCTTGTTCCTGTGGTTGTTTTGCTCCAGAGCCGGTGTGAGAAAATTGGCACCGTAGGCAGCAATTTTTCTTCCTATTGTAATTCTACCAGGCAAGGAATATTCCCTTCTATTCTTCAAAGGTATACTCTCTCTTCAACCACTCCCAGGAGGTCTTAAATCATGAGAAGCTCCTCAACCGACTTGCCACTCTTTGGGGGAAATGACGTTCACCTGAAGGATAATTCTAATTCATTCTTAGTGATACTAATGCGCCAGTGAACTTCTGTTCTTCGGCGAGCCATCCTTTATGAAGTCGTTCTTCGGTTGTATAAAATGTAGGTCAAAGTAAAGCTTTCAATTGCAGCCTCCTCACAGAGAAAAGTAAGATGAAGACATTACCTGTGAGATATGCACAAGGAGGACTTGCAATCATTAAGAAAATGCCACAGCTAGGGAAAATAATGCATATTTGTTCATCACCTTGAGATGGACACAGTATTTACAAAAAAGACAGGAAGAATCTCATACACGTGAAGAAATCAGATTTTACCGGTGAGAAAAGACAATGGCAAAACAACGGGCTTAATCATGAGTACAGATAGTATATTATCATCTTTAAAGTGACAGACATTGCCATATATAAGTTCCACCTTTAAAACTCCAATTAAGGACAATTATAGCTATGTGCATGTATGCTGATTTATAGTAGTTTAATTAATAGATGTTGTATTATTAAACTACTATAAATACACATACACACATATTAAATCTTATTTAATTACGGACGATTTATAGCCATTCTGTAATCCATTGCTATTGGGCAAGCATATGAAATAAAATTATGTATCAAAACGGGCACACTGGTCAATATTTAAGATTTATTTTCCCCGACAATTGTTGTTTATTGAGCACACTGCTTTTTACTTCGCCAATAGAATTTTTGTATGTTTCCTGGTTGACTTCTATGATACATTGCGATGCTTTTCACAATTGGCAAGGGTTCCATGAGGTCCAATTGCGTGATTTAGGTTCCATCTGTATGCGGTTTCCATGTACGTGAGACAATCTGATACAGACAGATTTACTTGTTTATGCTTCTCCACCACGTGTGTCCTTTGGGGAAAATGCACCTACCAAGCCCTTCAGGCACGCGCGGTGTGGTTTCACTCAGCTGCGTTTGCTAATAGGAGAAACAAGTCATCTTCTCCTTCCAGAAGCTGCGCTCTCCCTCCTGCTGGGCCTGCCTTCCCGCCGTGCAGATCCGTGAAGAGGATGCTGACAGCTGTCCCCAGGCACACACGCCCTTGAAGAGAAGGAGTGTGCCTCTCGGTGAAACTCAGTCTGAAGAGGATGTCATCCTTGCGAACCACTTTTCATAGCAAAATAGCAGCGAGCCCTCCTTACAGAAAGCGGCCCATCCTCCTGGCTAGCAGTGGAGACGGCAGCCCACAGGGAGGCCTGGTGCACTGAAACCTGGGGTCTCATTGCATGGGCCTACGTTCCCGCCTCCCACCCTCAATTAAGGCAGATTCCATCAGAGAGCAGGTGATTTCCAATGGGGGGAGGGTGGGAACCCACAGCAGCTACAGTATTTTATTTATGTGTAAAATAGTGGAGTTATGAAGGAGATTATCTGACATCTAAAAAGGAGAGAAAGAACCCCGCTGGTGTGGCTCAGTGGTTGAGTGTTGGCCTATGAACCAGAAGGTTTGATTCCCGGTCAGGGCACATGCCTTGGTTGCGGGCTCAATCCCCAGTCGGGGGTGTACAGGAGGCAGCCGGCCCATGATTCTCTCTCATCATTGATGTTTCTATCTCTCTCTCCCTCTCCCTTCCTCTCTGAAATCAATACAAATATTTTAAAAATAAATGGGAGAGAAAGAGCATACAGGCAAAAACAAACAAACAATAGAAACTGACAAAATTAATTCGTTGCTGAGAGTAGGGAAATATGGATTGATATGATTTTAAAAATTCAAACTCTGTTAGAAATTATATTTTCAGGTAAGGTTTATCCCACAGTATTGTTGTTGTTACGAGTAAATATTACCTCTCTTCATAGGATTTCACCAGGGTCTCTCAGTAATTCATTAGAATCTGAGCATATAAGAAGATAATGGTTTGCCCAGCCGGCCTGCGTGCCTCAGTGACTGAGTGCTGACCTATGAACCAGGAGGTCGCAGTTCGACTCCCTGTCAGGCTATATGCCCAGGGTTGTGGCTGGATCCCCAGTGTAGGGTGTGCAGGAGGCAGCCAATGGATGATTCTCTCTCATCATTGATGTTTCTCTCTCTCTCTTCCCCTCTCCCTTCCTCTATGAAATCAAGAAAAATATAATTTAAAAAAAAAGAAGTTGATGGTTCTTCAATTATGTCTATATAGTGTTTTATGAAAAGCCTGAATTCTTAATCCAAGATCTCGTTGATTAAGAGATGCGGGCTGAAAGAGATGTCTCTTACACAATCATGCAGGTTATCAGTGGGAAAAATCCCAGTTTATTATTGTGACAGCCCATCCATGCCTTTTACTATAACTTTCCAACGATCAGTTCCTTGGGGGAGAATTCCGGCTTAACCAGAAAAATTAGCTCTGCACGTTCACGAAACGATGATGCCTTAGAATTTGTTTTTCCTTGTTTTGTTTTTGTAAGTGTTCTGTGTGAGGGAACAGCTCCCTAATCCAATGCTCTGGTGGCACACGGAGTGGTTCCATGTACAGCCAGGGCAGAGGCCGGGGTGGGAGGGACCAGGCTGTGGTACCTGAGGTCTGGCTGTCAGTGCTCGGTGCTATGGCTACCTCTCCTTCCCCTCACACCTCCTGGAATAAGTAAAGGCATCATGCCACCATCGCTATTTAATTCAGTTTTGTTACTTTAGAACCGCTATGAGGAATTTTGTAAAATGCCCCCACTTCAAACCCCTTATTTTAAATGACACTGCCAATCACTGCTGTGATAACAGTTCTGGTCTAAGGAAACCATTAGCACCAGAATAACTTCATAAAGTGGCTCTGTAATCACCAAGCACATCTGCATGTTACTGAGCTTCCCCGTCCTGTCCTCTCTGTCAATCACACCACCTCCTGGCGCCATTGTCCATGGAGTCTTGTGCTCCATTTTCATACTCACTGGGAAAGTCCAACCGGCCCTGACTATCTCAGTCAGCTTTTCTATTGATGGATCAATCTGTTTATAGCTGCAACATCATCAATTTTCAAAGGAAGGCGTGGTTCCAAAATGTCAAGGTTGGGCATGTCAGTAATTACTCCAGTCCTTTCTGTTCACCTCTGCCCTTCACGTTGCTCACCTGTGGCCGGAGCAGCTCCCGCCACTGAGCTCCGACTCCATGCAGCGCCTCCTTTGAGGTGAGTCTATCTTCTGATAGTTGGATTCATCCAACCTGCACTTACTCTCATTTTATTCCTTGTACCTCAGTGGCAACCCAAATTGTTTCGTGTGTGTGTGTGTGTCGGGGGGGAGGGGAGGGGGCTGTGTGTGTGTGTGTGGGCCTGTATGTGTGAAGCATTGTTTTCCCTCTGAACATATGTAGGAACTTAAAGAAATCACATTTTAGACACTTTCCTTTCCCTGGTCATTGAGTTGACTTGCCATAGTCATTTATGTTTCACATTTTCCCAATCAACACTATTCAGGAACCAACCTTTCCAACTTAAAAAACTATTCCGGCTATTTATTCATTGGCAAAGTGAAAACTAAAAGTATAAACAATCCCGTGACTCAATGAATGGACAATACTCTATGCCAGTGGTCGCCAACCTTTCGGACCTCACAGACCACCAGTTGGCCACTGCTGCTCTAAGCTATTTACAAATGATTATATTAAGCGAGGGTGGCTCTCACTTGACATACAATTTTTTTAGAAGTAATTTTTAGAAAAATATTTTTTTATTGATTTCAGAGAGGAAGGAAGAGGGAGAGAGAAAGATAGAAACATCCACGATGAGAGAGAATCATGGATCGGCTGCCTCCTGCACGCCCTACACTGGGAATGGAGCCCAAAATCTGGGCATGTGCCCTGGACCGGGAATCTAACCGTGACCTCTTGGTTCATAGGTCGATGCTCAACCACTGAGCCACGCCAGCTGGACTTACTGGAAGTAATTTAAAATGTAAACCTCTATTGGACAAAATGCCCTTCTAAAAAACGTGGATAGCATTGCCACTCTGCTTGAACTTTTATCACAAATATCCCTCTATTTTTAAATAAATAAAACAAGGATGGCATGAAATTAGTTTCCACAGTATGACATGATTCACAGCAGCGGTAGACCAAATTCTCAGATGCAGGCGTCGGAACGCGTGTGTCTGAAAGGCTGGCAATTTATGCAGCTCGACTCCCTTGCATCTGGAGGTCGACAGCTGGTTATTATGTTCACCTAATTTACCGGAGCGGTAAATACTGCAAGTGAAGAGATCGGTGCACGGAAGGTCTACGGTTCAATAGGTTTAGTACCTCATGCTGAAAGTAAAATGTGGGATAAATTAGAAAAAACCTTCCCCACACTGCCTCGATAATAAAAACTAAGACCCCACAGTGGAAAGAGGCACTAAATAAAGTGTCTTTGATATAATTATATGGATGATGATAAACCTCATTCTGATCTGCTCTGTGAAGCTCCTGTAATAATATTAATGATGTTTAACCATGTAACAATCCCTGGGCAAATGGCAAATATATTCTCAATATCAAACTACTCATCTGGAAAAGAAAATAAATTAATAGCATGTCCTACTTATGGGACATTATAGGAAAATGAAATTAATAAATTTTCAGAGCATGTAGAAAGAAAAAACCCCCCACACACAATAGATTATAAAGAAAACACAGAATTTCATATTAAGCTTTAGGTCAGGCATTTGTGTTAACCCAGGAAATGCAGCTAATACTTCAGAATGTAGGTCCAATAATTGAAGGATTAGTTCATTTTACTGTATTAGGCACTAAGAAAAATTAGGTGAGAATGCACTCTAGTCTCCATCTCTTGGATAATGTTTACTGTGATCTGTAGGGAGTTGCTGAGGGAAAGGTTGATATTTCCATGGCTGACAGATTGATCCCTGCTCCAGTGTGTTAAAGAGCAATGCACGTTTTAGTGAAAGGTTATTAATATCCAGGTGTAAGGACAATACTGGCCCTAAGAAATGTAGGACATTGGCCATGGGTACGGTGACTATAGCAACAGAATGTAAATCAAAATGCTTAAATTCTAATGTTAATGCTGCCATAAACTATGATAATTCAGTTATTTCTTGGCCACAAAACTCCTAGCCAAAAACTCTAAGATTATTTACTGTTTTAAGATTGTATCACTCTGTCCTTATATGATCCTATAGCTCAGCTCTTAAATATTCTGTTTTAAAAAATTACCTACTTAATTTGTGAAATGCCCTGACTTTCTCATCATTTTATCACATGAACTTATTTTTTTAATTTATATTTAAATGAAGAATTATTCCTAATCATATATATGATGATCTCTGAACGCATAATAATCTGGCCACTCAGTGTGTGTGTGTGTGTGTGTGTGTGTGTGTGTGTGTGTGTATTAGAGGCCCGGTGCATGAATTCGTGCGTGGGTGGGACCAGGGGGAGGGGACATGGGCAGTTGGCCGGTCTGCCTGCTGGTCAAACTCCTGGTCAAGGGGACAATTTGCATATTAGCCTTTTATTATATAGGATATACACTGAGTGGCCAGATTATTATGCATTCAGAGGTCATAATAATCTGGCCACTCAGTGTATATACATACATACATACATATATTTGTTTACATGTGTGCTATGTACATTTTTTCTCATAATTGCTTAACATATCAATACTTACTATGTTGATATTATTACTCCTATTGTTATCCCAATAACCATAGAAGATTACGCTGTTTGTTTAGATTTTTATTCATGCTTTTGACTGAGATAACTATAGAGGGCAAATCAAGAAGTACAATATGAGTTTCCCTAGTAATTCCTAAATCAGCTTTCATAGTGAAGTTCGGGCAAACATACATGTTATTGCTTAATACAAATCGAGTTAATTTCAAAAGCTGTGGGCTGCAGATCCCGTCTTAACGATCTCATGCATTGTCCCAAGTGAAAAGAGAGAATTATGCTTAGAAATAAATTACACCTTCAGTGCAACCTACAGAAAACAAGCCCTCAGCACAGTGAGGAATAGGTGTAATTTACTCCACAGGGTCGTACGCGGGTAAGGTGTTTGTAGTGGCGACCAAGGGTCCCCATTTTCCACAGCTCCGAGTGAAGTAACCGTGGCCTGTTCTTCACTTTGCGGGGTTCTCATCAGGATCTATACAAGCACTCACTGGTCTGATAAGGCCAAAGACAGGGAAAAGCAAAACCAGACACTCTCTCCACTGAGAAATCACATTTCCTGAAGCTTCTCATTCTTGAAGCTGCTTTTTCCTTCTCACATTTCTATATCATGATAACACTTTTGTGTTCCTGTTCTTTTTTCAGCCAACAACTACTCGCAATTTAGTGTTAGCCATGAATTTAAAGAGTGTGTAATTTTAGCTTTCCATAATATTAATTTGGATGCTAAATAAGGATAAAGCTATGGCAAAATCACTATTTTTTTAATCCTCACCCAAGGCCAGGTTTTGATTGGTCTTAGAGAGAGAGGAAGGGGGAGAGAGAGAAACATCACGTATGAGCTTCAACCTGGGGTAGCACCAGGAACTTTCAGGTAGACGGGATGACACTCCACCCGAGTCACCTGGCCAGGGCAAGAAGACGGTTTTAAAAAGTGCTTGGACATCATCCTACTCATTCAGAACTTCAAAAAGTGACTGCAGAGAGCTGAAATATGAACATTTATAGAAAATCAGTTTCTATATGTGGTCTGAATGCATATAAAGTATAAATCTGGCTCCAATTGAGCAGTAAGTCAAGAAAATGAAAACAGTTCTCTTAAAATTGTATGTTGAACTTTCAAAGGATTACTTTTCTTAAGAAAAAAAAAATATCTGACCTGAATTCAGATTCCAAAAAACAACAACAAAAATTGATTATAGGGTTAGAAAATTTTATTAAAAATCAAACATGGATGGGTGCTGACTCATAACTGGTCCCATTCTAGAAAGAATCCTTGACATTTGGGAAGGGGGAGGTTATCTATCCTGAACTTCTTAAAATTAGGAATCTGAGTCAGGCAGGTGTTCATAATTTCAGTCAAACTTGACTTTTCCTAATGAAAGAGAATTAATCAAATATGATGAGAGGTTTTCCCGGAAAACCTGTGAAATTACAACACTTGAAAACTGGGTATTTATTTTATAAATTGCAGCTTCTTTTCATGATTACTATTAGAGGCCTCCTCCTCCCACCCACAACCCAGTATCTTTCCTCTTCAGTATAAAAGCAATCCATAAAAGAAAAAAGAATAAAACAAATACACACAAAAAGAGGGTAGGAAAAGGCCCAATGTTGCGACCAAGACTCATTTCCCAAGTGTGAACTGAGCAGTAGGGAGAACGGGGGCATCGCGGACAATTGGGAACGCAGAGATGGCAGCTCTCACGGATGGCTTCAGCCAGGATGCTGCATGCAGCCAGCTCAGTAGCAGAACCAAACTCCTCCGTTAACTGGCCAAGCCCCTCAGTAGGGGACACCATCCATGAGAGCCTCCCATCTGCCCCAGGTCCCTGTGTTTGCTATTTCGTAGATGGGTGCACGCCATCCAGCTGTGACAGGAACTCACACGTCGGCTGTCAGGTGGGTGTGCAGACACAGAGCGAGGAGAGGAATCGCCACTTGGAAAACTCTGGCTTCTAAAACGATCAGACTCAAAGCGCTGACTACTAAAGGCTCTTGCGTTTTATCTTACGTGAACACCTTTAAACAGAAGGTTGCATATTATGATTGTTGTCTACTGTTTAGGGCAGTGGTCGGCAAACTGCGGCTCGCGAGCCACATGTGGCTCTTTGGCCCCTTGAGTGTGGCTCTTCCACAAAATACCACGTGCGGGCGCGCACGGACAGTGCGATTGAAACTTCGTGGCCCATGCGCAGAAGTCGGTTTTCGGCTCTCAAAAGGAATTTCAGTCGTTGTACTGTTGATATTTGGCTCTGTGGACTAATGAGTTTGCCGACCACTGGTTTAGGGAAGCTTTTTGGTTATTTTGGCTCAAATACTAACTCCAACCTGGAAAATATTATGCTAAGTGGAACAAGCCAATCTGAGAAAGACAAATATCACATGATCTCACTTACTGTGGTATCGAATGAGCGAATGAATTGACCAACAAAATAAGACCCAAGGCAGCGGGAGGCATGGAACAGACTGACATACCTCCATGTGGGGTTGGGGGGACAAGAAGAGATAAACCAAAGAACTTATATGCTTACTAGAGGCCCAGCGCATGATTAAATCGTGTGCATGTAGGGTCCCCTAGGCCTAGCCTGCCATCAGGGCCATGGCCGCTGCCCCTCGATGCCTCACATGCTCCACGGACGCTGCCGGCGCCCCAAAACGCTCTGCCGATGCTGCCGGCGCCCCAGGGGGAGGGTGGGGAGCTGGGGGGAGGTCCCGAGAGGTGCTCCATGCACCTCCTAGTGACTGGTCATTACAGTGTTACAGCGTTACGACCATGGGCCTTTTATAATATAGATAGGCACAGCTCATGGACACGGGCAATACGGTAGTGAAGACCTGGGGGGCTGGGAGGAGGGGAGTAAAGGGGGATATCTGTAATACTATCAATAATTAAAAATATATAGTTAAAAAAGCAAAACAAATAACTCCGAATAGTAACCCCTTTTAATTTACTAAATGTCACTGACCTCTACAAAATAAAGCACAGCTATAAATGGACAGAATAGATTCTTTATATTTAATTAGAAAACATCTCAACTTTGCAAGATTATTAATGCTTTGTTATTTATCAAGAACAAATAATTTTAGTCCAAAAAATAAGGATAAAAGCATGACAATAAAATATGTAATCACAGAGGTAAAATCGTGCTCAGCAGTGTGTCCGAGACAACTGATCGATGATGCGGTCTATTCTGTTTTGGAAGATTCTTACCCAATCTACCCACTAAAGGTTCAGATAAATGTATCTCTGCTCTTTAACACTCCATCGACTATTCCTAGCAGTTAATTATTATCAATTATCACTTCTAATTATTATCAACGTTACTCCCATAATCATTTGATTACTGTGCAAAACTTTTTTTTTTTACTTAATTACATACTGCTTTGCATAACTCTTTTCTAAGTGGGATATTTATCTTTATAATTACATTGCCTAATCTGGTCATATAAGCATAGTGGTGTGTGATTAGACCTATATATTTTTAATCAGACAATTGTGGGTTTCAACCCTGCCTCAGACACTTACTTTGTGTATGACCTTCGATTATTTATCCTCTCTAAATTGTAATCTCTCACGTGAAATTACTATAGTTGGTGTGACACCTCTAAGTCTGATGAAGATGGAATGGAGAGTAAAGAACCCATCACAGTGTTGTGCTACTCAGTTAAAAACAGAGATGAAGGAGTGGTTGGTATTAAGGAAAACTCAGTCTCAGACCCCATCCAACAATTGTTCCAGTAGCTTCATCCACCATGTCCCGAACCTTTCTCCCGGATA
This sequence comes from Cnephaeus nilssonii, assembly GCF_951640355.1. Lineage (NCBI taxonomy): Eukaryota > Metazoa > Chordata > Mammalia > Chiroptera > Vespertilionidae > Cnephaeus > Cnephaeus nilssonii. The sequence goes on along the minus strand of NC_137094.1, from coordinate 17,630,316 downwards.
TTTGAGAAATCTGTCCCAGTCACAGCAGTTTCCATCCGCTGCCTCACTTTAGGATTTTATGATGATTCCATTCACAATCTAACTAGACTTCTCCTGGCTAGAATCTCTGCTCATAGTCACTCCGACACGTCATCCCATCGGCAGGCTCCCAGGAGTCACTTTCTTAAAATTAAAACTCATATGCGTCTACTCACAGCAGATATTGTCCAAAGATACTTTATGATCTGGATCTAATCACATTTATGCCTCAACCGATTATTACACTTTTGATGAAAAATGACAGAAAGGCATAAACGGTTCCTTGACGTAATGATGATATTGGCATGTGACAGCAGCAATAGCAGCCGGCATTTATATAGTTGCTGACTCTGTGCAAAGTGCTGTTCTAAGCGTTTTTAAGGATTAATGTACTTAGACCTCAAAATAACTCTGGAAGTACACATTACTTTTACTATTAATAGCAGTGGTGATGGTATTTGAAGTTCAGAGAGAAAATAATGGTAAGGAATAGCATTTGTCTGGGTAAATGGCCCTTAGTCTAGAAGACACTGTGTGTTTACAGGTTGCACAAGTTCCCCTTGTCTTAAGTGCCCTCAGAAACACATATAAGTTGAGCCCTGGCCAGCATGGCTGTTGGCTGAGGGATGTAGCATGCACTGAAAGGTTGCCGGTTTGATTCCCGGTCAGGGTGCATATGGGAGGCAAGCAATTGATGTTTCTCTCTCACATCGATGTTTCTTCCTCTCTCTCTAAAATTCAATGAGACGTTTTTTTTAGGAAGCACATCTACATCAACACCTGATTGCCTGATGGTTGCCATGAGGATTCCAGGAGGCACTGACGAGAAACACAGCCTGTGTCGTGAAGTGTCAGAGATCACCGGCTTTGTGTTTCTGTGATTAAGAACCCCTGTGAGAGGTTTTTAGGCATTCTCACTACTTGCTGACCTGGGGTGAGAAAGTGCAAGTCTTTTTAAAAATATATACTAGTGTTTTCTTACTGATCTCAGAGAGGAAGGGAGAGGGAGAGAGATAGAAACATCGATGATGAGAGAGAATCATGGATCGGCTGCCTCCTGCACACCCCACACTGGGAATCCAGCCCACAACCATGGCATGTGCCCTGACCGGGAATAGAACCGTGACCTCCTGGTTCCTAGGTCAATGCTCAACCACTGAGCCATGCCAGCCTGGCTAAAGTGCAAGTCTTAATCCAGTGACATGATGGTCTATCACAGGCACAGCTTGTCCTGGAGACAGTCACACCTACGTGCCTCCCTGACATGAGCAGTTGTCCAAATGGGTCCCAGCAGAGTCTAAGGCAAAGACTGCGGGCAAGCCTGTTGTAGGTCAGCTCCATAACAAATGTCCACCTGGGTCTGACATTTGAAAGTGGGAGAGATAGGCAATTATATTACATGCCTGCACCCACACATCTGCAGCCCTGCCTACTGTGCTGTCCTCATCACACACACAGGCTTTCTCAAGCTCTTAGGGACTTACCCAGCGAACACAGAGCATGCTGCTGTGCCTTGAAATTTCCTCCCCTCCACTTGCAGTCCCGCCTCCTCTTGTCTGAGGGAAGATCTAATTATCTTAAGAACACGGGACGCCCATACTTCCTCAGACAACTCCTCCTCTGTCCTCCCATGGAACGTCTGTTTAATTAATCACATCCTTTAACACAAGGGGCTGCAATTATTGCTTCAAGTGTCTCTTTCAACACCTAGAGTAGGACCTCTTCAAGGAGAGTCATTTTCTAGTTGATTTTAGTGCCCTTGGTGCTTAGGGAAGCTCCTGGAATATTGTACCTTTTCACTAAACATTAGGCTCTCTCTCTCTCTCTCTCTCTCTCTCTATATATATATATATATATTTTATTGATTTTTTACAGAGAGGAAGGGAGAGGGATAGAGAGCTAGAAACATCGATGAGAGAGAAACATCGATCAACTGCCTCCTGCACACCCCCTACTGGGGATGTGCCCGCAACCAAGGTACATGCCCCTGACCGGGATCGAACCTGGGACCCTTCAGTCCGCAGGCCGACGCTCTATCCACTGAGCCAAACCGGTTTTGGCTAGGCTCTCTTTTTGAGCATAACAGAAAACCTGCTAGGAATTCAGCTACCATGAATGAGCCCAAACAGGGTTCCTGCTGAGATGCACTGCCCCACGGCCCGTCCACCCTAACTTCTGTTCTAATAATGACGGTTGTAAGCGCACTTGACAAGGAAAGAAATTCAGGGCGCTGTGTCCGTGTCCTGGTTCCTAGTAAGGGGTTCAGGTCCACTTATTTGCCACCAGGTTGCAGCGTCAGAGCAGGATGCTGCTCCTGAATACGACCGGACACCCCGATCACCGGTGGTGGCTGGGCACCCAGCGGGCTGCGTGCTCAGGGCCTCTGCGCATCTCATCTCTCACTCTGTGTGGGTTCAATTCCATCTTGTTTGCAACTGGAGGTTATTTCAAAGTTTTTGGTGGGAAAAAAAAGATAAGTCACTACGGGAAAAACTTAGTTTGCTAAACTATGTCTATGTTTCCCTTCCTCTCTCTCCCCTTGCACCCCTCCATCCACACACTCTAAAATCCTTCACCCAAAAGTGAAAGACTCCTCTGATTTTCTGAGAATGAGAAGACACCCTGGTGTGTGTGTGTGTGTGTGTGTGTGTGTGTGTGTGTGTGTGTGTGTGTGTATGGAGAATTTAGAATGATAGGAGAATTTCTCTAACTACTTGGTAGGGCATTAAGGTTTCTGCAGAATATCTTCTCCTTTTCAAAGGACCATCCAAACCTCCTGGCATGGTTCTGTGCCAGAAATTCAGAATCCTCTTATAGTTTCTACATACAGCGAATTTTTATACAGGTGGAGATTCCCAGCCACCACGTAAGTGTCCTTAGTAGTAATTTGGCATGTTTGAAATTAAATTTACTTTCATAAATTAGATTATAAAGTGCAACATAGGTCACATGCTATTAATATTTGGTTTAACCTACAGATTAAGATGTTTAGAGAGCAAGTGTAATTTCTGAAGAGGGCTGACTCATTCCAGAAATGCAACTCATTACTAATGGAAATGAAATGTCATGATTTCATTCAAGATGAAGTTTGGGGAAAAAATATTTTTTTTTTGCACAACTGAAAGCTAAAATTGATTTCACGTGCCCTGTTTCCCTTTTGTGATTCTACTGGGAAAGGAATGTAATACATTGTTTCACAGCCATATACCCACAAAATTACTTTCATGCAAGAGAGCCAAGTTATCATCTAAATAAATGAGATAATTCTCCTACTGTTGTACTCTGCTGGTGAATTATTTCGCCTATTCTTAGAGCGGTTCCGTAAGCTTATCAGCACTGAACAGAGATGGGGACCCAAATCTGATTTATGCTCAGGATAATAGTTCTTTAATAAAACATGTTGCATCCCAACAATTACCTAATTACTTTAAATAATGAAGATAGCAACGTGGATTTTTGTTTAATATGTTTAATTCAAGGTGTCAGAGTGAAATCAGTCAAGTTCAATTAAACACAATACTGTGCCTTAATAAGTTCTGGGTTCCAATTTTCTTCCTTGATTTGTGTGCTCAACATCTAGTGGAAATAATAAAACAAAAGGCTAAAACTATCCCTGTAACTGAAGGTTTTTTCAGTAAAAAAATATTAAAAATCAAGTGGACACAAGTAAAAATCCAATAATTCCAAACATGTAAAAACTTTTGAACGTGCTGTCTGTTTCTAAACATAATGTGTTGTCCTTAAAAAAAAAAAAAAGAATTACTGATGTGACAATACATATATTTTGAGTTGCAAATGAAATATGTGTTCCTCTTCTAATTTCTGCTTCCCCTGGAGAGGACAAATTCTCGTACAACTCAGTGGCAAACGTGCAAGAAAGTGTCTATCCCAGTTCCCCTGGTTAGAGCCAGCTAGTTAACTCCACGTGCCTCAGTTCTATCAAGGGTGGGGGTTTTATCAACGGATGTCTGAAACACAGATATCCGGCATCGCTCTAACAGCCTTCTTGCATTTCCCCGCCGGGGCCACATTTTAGACAGCAAAATCACCAACAAAAGGCACCAAAAATCCCCCAAAAAAGTGGCAGTAAATAGATTTATTTCTTTTTAAACATATTTTTATTGATTTCAGAGAGGAAGGGAAAGGGAAAGAGAGAAACATTGATGATGAGAGAGAATCATGGATCAGCTGCCTCCTGCACGCCCCACACTGGGGTTCGGGCCGCAACCTGGGCATGTGCCCTTGACCGGGAACCGAACCCTGACCTCCTGGTTCATAGGTCGACGCTCAACCACTGAGACACACCAGCTGAGCTAAATAGACTTTAGAAAGAAACTTGTCTTCAATATAGGAATTGAAACACGAAGCACAACATCATCTTGTTCATCCGCAGCTACGAATGTGCGTGTCGGGAGACTCAAGTTTTTGCCCCTCTGTGCCCCTCCATGACTAATAGAACGTTCCCTCCCATCCCTTGTGACCTTGGTGCCACTGATTTCACCTTCCAGGGGTTAAAGTCCTCAACTCTTGCTCTTCATAATTTAAAAAAACCCACACACTACATTGTATTCAGTGGAATACACTTACATTCAACAGGAGTGTTGTGTTACCCAAATCTTAGAAATAATTCTCCCAAAGTTTTCGGTAGTTTATTTTGATAGATGCTCTGGGGCTGCGAGTGACCTGTTGACCAAAGACTATGCTTTTAAGGATATTTTTGTCTTACAGATTCTGAATTCTTTGAGTGGCTTATAGCAGTAAGCTCTCCCTTCATTTCTTCCGGGAATATACTCACTTTAACTACTAAATGGGTTGATCGATAATCATTGCCCTAAGACAGGAGGACTTGACAATTTATTTAACAATATGCTGAGTTCTCAGCCCTCACTGTAACAGAACAAATCATAACCCATAGCGAAACCTACTCCTAGGAGTGAAGGCCTGAGGGCTATTTCCGCTGCAAAATCTAATCATCAGTCAATCATGGTCATTCTGCTGGCTGAGCAAAGAGGAGGAAGTGAAAAAGAATGTACAAGCCCTCACCCTGGCTGGTTTGGCTCAGTGGATAGAGAGTCGGCCTGCGGACCAAAGGGTCCTGGGTTCGAATCCGGTCCAGGGCATGTACTTGGTTGCAGGCTCCTCCCTGGCCTGGGCCCTGGTTGGGGCTCCTGCAGGAGGCAACCAATCAATATGTTTCTCTTAGATCGATGTTTCTCTCCGTTTTTCCCTCTCTCTTCCACTCTCCCTAAAAATCAATGGAAAAACATCCTTGGATGAGGAGCAAGACAAAAAAAAAAAAGACTGTACAAGCTCTCTACCATTTCCTCTATACCTATTTTAAAACATGTCTATAAGTAAATTTTTTGTAAATCAAGATTAAATTGGGTAAGTGAGAGTTCTATATAATTTGTAAATTTTCAGAAACATAATTATATATTTAATTATATGATGTATACGCAACATTACAAATAACCTCTTAGATCTACCTCTGAGGTATGTATTTTCATGTTTAAAAAGAGCTAATTATTCAAGAGAAATGATAACAAAAGTTAATTTCATGACTGGAGAAACTATCCTAGATGTATTATTTCCTCTAATTTTGCAAGAAACAAGCCGGGTGATTTCTCATTCCCGTTAGGCAGTGAAGATCTCATTAGGAGACCACCTACAGATGGTATGATTGAAATTTTGAATCTGTGCATAATCACCTCATTATTTTGATCTTTTGATGCAAATCTCTAGACAATCGTGGACATTACACTAGGAAAAAGCTTAGGAAGTCAAATTTTAGCCCTAAATTACTCACATATCTGTCCTACATAAATCTGAAATATCTCTAGTTTGCCTACCTAGTAACAAGTACTAAAAAATTGCACTCTAAACTGACTGACAAATTATTTTGTTTTATTCAGCCTATGAAGTTAGACTTTAGGGAATATCATGGCTGGAAAATTATGGTCTTAAATGTTATCTTTTCCATTGATTTCAAGTCTCAACACTTTGCAGTCCACATTACCCTATGTCATTTTGTCAATGTATAATGAGTTTGCAAATTAGTGTTTCCTTTCTCCTGTACCCTCTGGGATGAGAATATTATTCAACATAGGAACTTAGCTTGATATCAAATGCCATTTTAAGTGGTATTTTTAAAATGCGGTTTTCCAATGAGTTAAGTACTAGTATGTGAAAATAGAGTTATTCTTGTATATTTTCCTTGGTCCTGTGACGCTGGCACATTTTCTTACTAGTTATAGTAATTTTGTTGTGGACAGTTTCAGACTTTCTACTTATAGTTATCCTTGCCAATCTCTATGGTTTGTGGTTTATCTTATTACACATCAGTGGCTATGATACCTGGTACAATGTTGAAAAGAGGTGGCGAGATCAGACATTCTGATCTTAGGCAGAAATAGCCAATATTTCATCATTACCTATGACCCTATTTATACCTTTTAAAAAAACATATTCATTGAACTGAGAACGGGCTTTTCTGTTTCAATATTTCTAACCTACATATTGTTGGCATGAATATGTATTGAAGTTTGTCAATACTTTTCCTGCATCTATTGGGATGAACAATTAGATATATCTCCTCCATTATTCTATTAATGTGGTAACTTACATTGATTTTTTTTTTTTTTTTTTAGATGCTAAACCAAGGTTGCTACATTACCATAAAATGACGGAATTGTCAAAAACAACTCCCATACATCACAGATCACCTCCGACACCAAACTTCAGGGAGTATACAAAGGGCTCAAACAGCAGCTCCAAGTTCTCTTGGGAGAGGCCCAAACTCATCAGAAGCAGGTCCTAAGCGTTCCTTCCTCCCACACCCGGATGATAAAAACAGGGCACTGAACCACGTGTCCATTAAATTACAGGTAGATAAAGGTGTGTTTTAGTATTTTCACTCCAGCTGCTGCTAAACTTTCATTCTCTAGCTGGCCACGGTCCACAACTCCTTAAATTCTGGGTTTGTTTATACAATAAGAGAGGCAGATAGACAAGTCCTTTGTTGCCAAAATGCAATTATTTAAAAGAACTCTCCAGTATCTTTCAATTGGTAAACGCTATCAGCTTATTTTTAAGGCGGTCTGGTCTAACTCAGTAATTGCCAGTGCAGTCCCCAAGTAGGAGGAAGTCAAACAGCTTGGCTGTTAGCTTTCCTTTCTGGCTCACCCTCTGATCGTGACCACTCTCTCCTTGCCAAATAGAGTGTCATGTATCTTTTCATCATTCATCTTAAAAATAAAGACTCGGAAAATATTTCCTGCAAGGTTTTATATAAACAAACCTGTGAATACTCTACTGGACTATAGGACGTGAATCACCTAATGGAAACTGGGAATTATTTTTGATAAATTATTTTAGTCATGGCTCTATCCCTTCACAGGTCTTCTCATATTTATTATCTATTTGATTATTCCCTTTTTCTGGCATCAAGAAGTATTTGGACATGCAGTCCAAAAATAAATATGTCTTAAAATGTTTGTCGGTAGTTTTCTTCTAAAAATTTAGAGTTTGTCTCTATTACATTGAGATACCCTGTATTTAAGATCTTCCAGGCTGATGAAAAATTATAGGCTTTTGTGAACTAAAAATTAGGTGTCAAGTGGAAGCTGAATGTGCTATGGTCAATGTTAAGGTACTGAGGCTTGGAAAAGATGTTTACTTCTTAAGTTGTAAATACTTAATAAGCAGTGTGACCGGGTGTGTCTGATTCTAATGCATGCGCTTGGTGTAGCAAGTACCCCGATTCACTGTGAATTTTTAAAAAATATATTTTTATTGATTTCAGAGAGGAAAGGAGAGGGAGAGAGAGAGAAACATCAATGATGAGAGAGAATCATGGATCAGCTGCCTCCCACTGGGGCTCGAGCCTGCAACCTGGGCATGTGCCCTGACCAGGAATCGAACTCTGACCTCCTGGTTCATAGGTCGAGGCTCAACCACTGAGCCACGCTGCCGGGGATCCCTGTGAATTTTTAGTAAAACTAATATAATATTGTCTCTGCTTCAATCCATTAAAGAAATGTAATTCCTTATTTCTGACCCCTTCCATTCACAATTCTTAATCACGACACACAAACAGCAACGTGTTTCATTAGGTACCACAGACCGGAATCACACTTGTCGGAAGTTCTAGGAATTCTCAAAAAAAAAAAAAAAACCACACAAAAAAAAAAACTTTACCAAAACAACGTTTAAACCAGGGCTGCTGTCTGGGATTTGTTTAGTGCTCCTGGGGATATTTTTATGTATTCAAAGCTGGCTGCACATTTGTTTGGGGAGTTTGAAATGAAGCAGATTTTCATTTATTTTCTCTCAACCCATGTTTTCACTTCTGCTTGCAAACACCCATCAGGTTGGTGCTTTGGCTGGGATTGAGCAAACACAGGTGCTACCGCGATCGGCTTCCTCATGTTTCCGTCTACCTGCTTTGCTCTGGAAAGCCATTCCGTTCCCGTAAAAGACACATTTTCCCAATTCATCACACCTTGGAGGGGCTGCCAGGCGCAGTGTGCGGCCGGCGTCTGAGCCGCTGCCCGGTCCCCATATGGATTCTGCAGGCAGGTGTTTCATTTGCAGTTTGCCAAAAACAAACTGCTTTTCAGGTGCAGAGAGAATATCATCTTTGTGCCAAAAAAAAAAAAAAAAAAAGAGTGATAATGACTCCTAGCAGAGTCTCCCTCCGTAGGAGCGCGATGCGGAGTGGCTGAACAAAGGACTGGATGGAACACACGAGGTCTGACAGCCCGGGGTAAGCCCGGCTCCATGTCCCTTGCTCAGTCCGGGCTGGGTGGCAATGGGACGCCAGCTCAGAGCCACAGCTGGGGGTTCATGCCGTGAAAGTACCTTCCATGTAAAACGGTGCTTGGCCACCTCCTTGTGAGCTCAGCGCTGTTCCACCTGCTCACAAAGGCAATGCGGTGGCTCCGGTTCACGCAGCTTTCCCAAAGTCAGAGTTAATGAATCTGTGCGGGGATGCATAGCCATGTCCGTGTGCTAGCCGGGCCTCCTTCCCGGGGCTGGGATTCGGCTTTGGGTTCTATTCTCTCGTCTTATTCTTGGAAGCTGCATGCCCAGGAATTGGAATACTTCCTGGCAATTCCTAGCAGTGAATAGGATTGTACCGTTCTATGGAGAGACTGTCAGAAAAAAAAGAAAAGAAAAAGTCCAGGAGTCATTCTACTTTTCCTGGATTTTGGATTGTAGCCTGCAGCACTGTTGAGTACTGTGTCTTTGTTCCTTTTATCTTTCCTTCCCTGTGATCAAGAGCCTCTGGCCAGGCTTCATTCACAGATTAGTCTAGCCCAGTGGTCGGCAAACTCATTAGTCCACAGAGCCAAATGTCAACAGTACAACGACTGAAATTTCTTTTAAGAGCCCAATTTTTTTAACTTAAACTTCTTCTAACGCCACTTCTTCAACATAGACTCGCCCAGGCCGTGGTGTTTTGTGGAAGAGCCACACTCAAGGGGCCAAAGAGCCGCATGTGGCTCGGAGCCGCAGTTTGCCGACCACTGGCCTAGAGCTAAGGCAACTTGCATTTCTTTTCTCTCTAAAGGTATACATATTTCTGTTAACATTCATTACATCTTATCTGCATACCATCTCCAATACAAGCTGTACCTTCTCTTTCAAAGGGCAAGTAGCCCCATGCTGGTCCACAGGTGGAGCCCTTTTGCCCGAGATGCTGGTTAGAGGGATTTAATGTCTAACCCCACCCCACCGCTGACCAACTGGGACCATGACCAAAGTAATTAACATTTTACTTTCATTCTTTATTTATTAAAGATGAATTTCTGCCTCATTGGGTCCTGTTGAACATGAATGAGATAATATATCTAAATAATTCATGAGAATGTACCTTACTGTCTAGCGCATAATGATGCTAATAAATGCTTGTCGTTTTTATTGGAATTAGAATGTACACGTCCAGCTTTTACTGCCTTCTTGAGCACTATTAGAGTAAACCTTTATCCGTGGAAAACGGATAAAACCTGAACATTAAAACCTTCGTAACTCACGCTGTGTGCTGCTTAACCAACCTGCTTGTACTGGTTAGCGTGGGTACCAGTTTCTCCAACCTGGTCTAGGCCAGTGGTTGGCAAACTCATCAGTCAACAGAGCCAAATATCAACAGTACAACGATTGAAATTTCTTTTGAGAGCCACATTTTTTAAACTTAAACTTCTTCTAACGCCACTTCTTCAAAATAGACTCGCCCAGGCCGTGGTATTTTGTGGAAGAGCCACGCTCAAGTGGCCAAAGAGCCACAGGTGGCCCGCGAGCCGCAGTTTGCCGACCACGGGTCTAGGCTCTTCCCCTCACACCCAAAGGAGCCCCGCTTGGTAGAAGTGGATGTGTCAAGGGTGGAGAGTCTGGTATACACGCTACCCTACATTCCCTCTCATGGATTCTGTCTTCTTCCAAGGTTTCCTGCTTTCCTAGCTTATGCTGGCCGTTGATCAATGCCCTGTGGGTTAGAGAAATGCAAGTCCGGGCCCTCTCATGGGGTAACATGCATACATTCTTCACGGATCCCACAAGGAACTTCCTGGGCCTGGGCAACCCGCCTCCTGCTGGCCTTCTAAACATGCTTCCTCTCGCCCTGCTGAGGCCACTGAAAGCCTCCTCCTGCAGGAACCCCACCGTCCGGAGGACTCTCTTGGGGGGCTGCAAAGGTGGCTGACCCCGTTGCATCCTCTGATGCTGCCTGTCCCATGGGAAAGACAGAAATACCAACCGCTCTTATTGAAGCATGCATCTTATATAAAAACTGCTGTTTGAAATTTTAACCCTGCTAATTGCCCTCTGTAAATTCTTGCTTGCTAAGACTACTCCCACTTCAGAGAGGCCATTAAACCTTCCCCAGACAAGGTTATCAGTGCTGGCGCCAGGCTAGGCCTCTGGTTGAGGTCTCAAGGCCCAGCACATAGGGGCTCTTTAAGAACTTGCAAAAGGGGCCGGAAACACCCCATATTTGGGAGACAAAGAAGGTAAAATCATATAAATAAGGAGAATTCCTACATGTTGGGGCCCAGAATTTGAGAGACATTTTCCTCTGGGCCCGCGTGTAATAAATGTAACTCCATCTAAGTATTGCTTGGTTCTTCTCCGGTTTTCTGTAACATTATCACTGCTGCTTTCCTCGTCGACAGTCTCACTCCCGTGTTTTTATTCCTCTCCACGGGTGGGGACGGCGGGAAACAGAAATTCTCTTTCTAAGCCATGTCTCACAGAGCAACACATAAAACCCTGGTCTGTCCATCGTCCAGACCCCCTAGACACGTGCTGGGGGTTTTCCTGGAGCCGCCATAATGTGGCTTCAGTAAAGAAAGATGGACCCCAATCTAATGAATAAGGAGAGGCCATGCCCCGCTCCCACTTTCTGACCCACAGTTTCCGCCATCTCCCCCCTCTATTCTTCTAATATTCCACTTATATGTAGCTCTGGGGATGGGCCTATCTTAACGTGCTTTTCCTTCAAAAGCAGACCCTGAGGCAAGGACTGAGGTGCAGCTAAGTTGCAGGGAACCCCAAGCACACAAATGAGGGGAGAGAACCAGGAAAGGGGGTGTCACTGAGGGGTTTACCATGTGGACAACTGGGCTCAATCCCAACGGAGACGGAGGGAATGGAACTGCTATTGAAGATGCCAATGCTAGTCCTCTATTGGTTGAGTTTAAACCCCTCGGGATGGTACCTCCTCAACAGTTCAGGTTTGTGCTGCTCCCAGGCCCCCAAGAAAAGGCACTCACCATGAAGAAGAGAGGAAAGGGGGTTCGAGGTGAGACTCTGTGAGCATGCTCTGTTGTAACCTGTCTACCACAGCAGATGCTGGGCTCCAGGGAGCAGAGAAGATTCGGGTGAATTATCAGTCATGTCTGCTATGAGCCTCGGGAGTAATTCTATAAACTCTGGGCTACCTATTTAGAAGCACTAAAATGAGTGTGGCCAGTAGTCGCTCTCACTTTCATTAGAATGTACCATTCTCGAAGCCTCGTTGCTTTAGGGCTTATTTACCAATTTGGAAGCAAAAGGGATTCCACTCCACATTCTATGACTTAGCTTGACATGATTATGTATTGCCCGCCAAAAGGGATTTCACTGAAAAGCAGGTAATAGCTGTCAGCTAGAAAACACTTGAACAGTGCAAGAGCGGTGACAATAGGAGTTTACAATTTCTGAGTAGAGTATGGATTTTTTTATTTTAGGTTTAGGTTGGAAGAGAGATGAAAATGATAAAAGCAAATTCCTCTAATATGTATTGAATATATCATACTTCAAGATAAAACACTGCACTGCTTTAACATTATCCCCCTCAATTTTCAGAGAAGTAAAAGGTACCTATTGGGAGGAAAACCCAATTTAAAAACCCCAAATTTGAAATGCAGTTCTATTTGGGAATCCAACGACATAAAATGTATATGACGGGTGAAGAACAGTTAACTGCAAGATAAAGTGAATGAACAACAGCTATTTTTCTGCCACATGCAAGAGACACAGTGATTTATTTCTATTCCATCTTTCATCTGAGTCCATATTATTGACCTCTTAAAAATAATGTACTGGTAATTAGAAATTGAATTTCTAAGGAGATAATATCTCAGAAGGAAACTGATTTTTTTTCTCTCAAAGATCCTCTTTTTGTTTCTCTACCTGCATAAAATGTTCCCCTTATCAGGTGGTTACTAGACTTAGTGTGGTGATCCTATTGTAAGCCATTTAAAGTTCAAGTCACTACATTGTGCACCTGAAACTAATATTACATAGTATTGTATATCAACCATATTAAGTTCACTGACTTCAAAAATGGCTGAAAATTAGCAATCTGTATGTGGAAGTCTAATACAGGATCCTTTCCTCGATCAAACTCTAGCCAGGCTCCGCGCCCTGTTCTTGGGCACGTCTTTAAGAGCCTCATTTTAGCAAGAATTCTGCAAAGTTTAGGCCAGGGGCCGGCAAACTCATTAGACCACGGAGCCAATTATCAACAGTACAGCGATTGACATTTCTTTGGAGAGACACATTTTTTAAACTGAAACTTCTTCTAACGCCACTTCTTCAACATCGACTCACCCAGGCCGTGGTATTTTGTGGAAGAGCCACCCTCAAGGGGCCAAAGAGCCGCAGTTTGCTGACCACGGGTTTAGGCAGAAAGCCTACCCTCAGTATCCGGTCCCCACCCCCTTATTCCACGCCCTGCCCTCCATTACAGGAGCCTAAATACCAGAGGTGCATCCCACCAGGGAGGGGCTGCTCTGTCTGTGGAGGCGCTGCTCTCTGTCCCCCTGGCTCACCAGTAAGCTCTCCCCGTAAACTCTGTGCTGGCTTGCCTGTGAATTCTTTCCTGCGAGAAGCCAAGACCCGATGGTGGGTCATGGGGCCTTCCCTCCCAGAACCCCAGAACGCCCGCATCAACTGTGGGCCAGATGACCCCAGGCCTAATGTAATGCCAGGCTTATCTACTCGGAACTGGCCCTGAGCCTGGCAGTGGCCTGGCTTCCTCATGGACTCAGCACCTGCAGGAGAGGCGGGGCCTCGGAGGGAGGGGCAGGGGTTAGTTCTGTGCCATTTATCAGCAGATATTTTCATGTCTGATTCTAATTTTAAAAATGTTTGTGCCCAGTTGTGCCTGCAGGTATTTATGAATCGCGTGTACTGCTTAAATAACATTGTGATTGTTCAAAAAAATAAAATAAAATTAGTATTTTACCCCTGTTTTCTGGTCATAATAAAAGGGTTGGGTGTGTTTCAAAAGAGTTAAAACGTTACTGAGATCGTTTTAATGCTTCTCATTTTATGGAGTTCTCATTTTATGGTGTTTAATATACACTTAGGCCATATGTCTCTTCTGATTTGAAAGTCAGATGGAATGAGCCGAATTTAAAAAGGGTCTGGCATTTAGATAGTTGTCTGCATTTAAACTAATGTGTTACTCACACTTCCCTGAATCACAGCTAAAGAGATGTGCCTGGAAGAGCCCATGTTGAGTTTGGAGAGTGGACACGTTACTACTGATTCTAGAATCCCACCTGAGTATACTGGTGAGAAGCCTTTGTTGATAGGCAGATGCAAATGACAGAAATAGTTCACACTTTCATGGCAAAGAGGAATAGACGGATAGAAGAGAATTAAGGGCTCGGAGCCAAATCCAAAAATACTTGGGAAAGAATCTGTCTTACAAATGTGTTACATTTGCAAAGCACGATGACTTAAGTGTTATAACCACCTTTCAATCAAGTAGGTTCTCAGGTTCAAACGCTGGTCTCAGGGGTGGCTCCGCTAACGCATCAGTGGCACCAAAGTAAATGTCCCTATTATAGAAAATCATCGTTTATTTTCCATCCAATGCTCACTGCTCTTAATGCAGTTGTTTTCTTGTCCTCACACAGTAAAGGCCCAGTAACGAAGTCATTCTATCTTATGGAATTTTTAGTTCTATTTTACTGGAAGGACTTCGACACTATGTAATCCTTCATCCTAACACGAACAGAAATCCTGGCTTTAGATCTTTGGTTCTCATCGCGTTGTGTTCCCCATTTCTGCCACTAGGGCACAAAGCAGAAGGAATCCTGGGTAGGGATTTTCTAGCTTAAGTTCAAGGATTGAATTTCCGCCAAGATATTGGTGGCTTCTTTCACATTAAATTACAAATAAGAATGGTGAGTACAAATAATTGAGAGTAGAAATGGTATATTACCATGATATTAAATTATACTACGTAAGGAATTTAAATATCATCAACATACTGTTTTTTTTTATCATAATGGAAATATTTATAACTTGCGAAAAACCAGTAGCTATCAGGGCTAAAAAAAAATGCTGTCCTTTTCAAAAGCCCATGATAGGAGGAAACGCAGCTCAAAAATTTCCCCTAAATCCTTTAGTTTTTCTCAACAGATTAGAAATACTCATGATTTTATTAAGATGTTGCTCTTAGTAACGGTGCATGGAATATATATTATTATATACCATTAAATTAGGCATTAAAATTTGTTGGGGTTCTGCTATTGTTGTTGTTACAAAGGAACTATACTTGCCTATGTCTTTTGTTTAAATTATTGGCATCTATTTCTGATTCTAACATGTTTTCGTGCTAGTTTTCTTATCACTCATTAAAAGGTTGAATTTGGGATGTATTAGCTCTATTATGTAAATAAAGACTATTTTCCCAGAGGAATACTTTCATATATACTTATTTAACTTATTTATATATTTCTGGGGTTTTAAAACTTATTTATTTAAAAACCAATTAGTTTTAAAACATAAGAATACATTTTGACTCAGGTATGTGGAGATCATCAAGCATTATGCCCAAATGTTCTCTTTAAAATCTGAATGTAGGCTGCCTTTCCAAATACTTCATAAATTCCTCTTAATGGTACATTCCTAAAAACGGTCTTTAAAAGTATTGTGCTGTTTCAACAGTTTATTTTTTCACACATTTACTTCTTTAGGCCTAACCGCCTCCTTATAACTTACCGAAGACTAACCTGGGATATCTCCCCTCTAACTTCAATAGCACTACATAGTACTTAAAACTTATTAACATATACGTGCCATCTGTTCCCAATTTAAATATCGCACATTGAGGTTTCTAAATGTGTACATCTTAACATATTCTTCTTTGTATATTTTTTCCTAGAATTCTCCTCATGTTCTTACAGTTGCCTCAGCACAATACTGTAAATTTATCTTTCGGATCTGAATATAAGACAAGTGAACGTAGAGGTGCAGTAAAAAGAGTGGCGATGGGGTTGAGCCAAATTTAAAGTTGGATCTTAGGTGACTGGATATATTCAAATTCTAATAACCCAGTTCTTATGAACATTAATGACATGGACACATACAAAAATATCATATCCTATAGTTTAAAACTATATAGTGATAAAATATAGAAATCCCCACATATCAATGTTCATTTAACGGGTCTTACTATGGATTGTAGGCATACTTTTACTGACTATATGGGCAAATGACCATGAGAAAAACCAAATATATGTATATATGTATAACTATTCACGGACATTTTTTCATCAAAGTGTGTTTGAGATTTTGCTTTGCTTGATTTATTTTAATATATAGATAAATCTGTAAATAATAAAAGATTCACATAAGAACTGTGAAATAAAACCAGAAGAACAGCCGTAAAACTCCATGATATCCAGAAAACAAATTCCCAGCACCTATAGTTGACTTACAAAAAGCCTCAGAAAGTTCATAGAAGACAAAATTGACTTGGTGATCCATGTTAAGCCTATCCCTAAATACTACACAAAACAAAAGCGTAAATATTGTATCAATGTATTCAAACAGGATATTTTATATGTGTGTGTGTGTGTGTGTGTGTGTGTGTGTGTGTGTGTGTGTAATCAGCTGTTAAAGCATGTATACATATTTTTAATACACTATATGTTTGGGTCAGTTAAAAATTCTAATGATAAATAAATATGATATAAAACCTTAAACCATTTTTTGAAAGTGTTTAAGGTCTTCAAACCGAAGGACTCTATGTAAGGTATGGTTATTTTTCTTGACAACTGAAATATTAAAGCTCTAGCTATGCCTTGCCAACTGACACATCCAGAGTACAGTGAACTTTGCTTACACGCTGACTTTTCTCCTGACAAGGAATTTACCTTCTATATGAAAGCAGCTTAATAATTCTCCATCCTTGTAGAGTTCAATATCAAGGAAGAGGAGTTCCAGAAATAACGGACTGGTTTTGCCTTTGCCTTTTGCCTAATGGGCTCCTCTGAATGCCCACTTTCAAGGTGATCAATTACAAGGAATATGCAAATACTGAAAAGAGCCCAGTTATAGGCTTTGGTACAAACACAAGCAGAGGAAATTTAGGTAACAGGGGAGGAAACACGCAGAAAAAAACCAACTTAGCTTTGAACAAAGGAACGTCAAATGGCATAACTAAACAAATTCCAGCGAGTCGGAACAGGAGAGTGTGCCAACGGATACAAACGCAATTGTCCAGGTACCGATCTCACATTCGCAATTTATACAGCATGCAGTGGGTTTAATATCAGATGCCTGGCTTTTCTCTGCCCCACATACCAGTATGAAGTATCACTGTATACCTGGTATACAAAGTCCAAGGTAGAAATAACCTGAATATCTGACTAGACCATATACAATTATTGTGTCATCTTCTCAGATTACAAATTCTCTCTCTCTTTTTCTTTTACTCCTGTAAATGATTCTTTTAGGCAAAGAGAGGGGGAATTTTTTTCTCAAACTCAGAATACATACATAAAATAATTGCATCTATAGCTAAAACACTAACCTCAGGAAAATCAATGTCTTCCCCATCACTATCTCCTGCTACTGTCTCCCTGGACATGCATGTTAGGTAATTTGATATGCAGGTCTCCTTGCAGATCAAACCCCCAGCACTCAGCCACAGGGCGCTCTCTGTTCTTTCCCTCCGACTCCTGTTACTTCCACAGATGGATCCCTCCTGAGCCTCTACTTCCGTTCCGGGCTCAGACTCCCTCAGTACCTTCGGCCCACCTTGGAAAAGGTCTGAGGGATCTTATGGAGAGTTTGTGTTAGGGCCACACGAAGCGTATTTGCAGTCATCAACATGTATTAAGATCCTTGACCCAATGATCAGAAATGTCCAGATCTCTAGCGACAAAATGGATAAAGTAATACAACGTTTACTGCTCACTTACACATCCTAACGGGCCTGAAAAGCAAACCCATTTCTCGGTTTTACAGGGAAAGAGCTGCCCCCCAACGTTGAAGGGAATGAAGAAGACTCCTGGGGAAAGGGGCTAACAGCGCCTGGCATTGCTGAGGTTGCCACCCAGCTGTATTCTGATTGCTCCTGACGGACTGGCTTGGTTTCCCTGGGCCTGGAATATTCCTCAGAGCAAGTCCTCAGCCGGATGTGCCATTCTGACTGTCTCTCAGCTGCAGAATGATCTTTACTTTTGCAAGGAAGTTCCATGAAAAGCACCTGATGGCTTTCACTTCCTATATGTTGCTCTTTCATAAATCGTAGGATTTAAATATTTTATTCTTCAAAGAAACGGGGTGAAGTATTTTCATAAACACTCTATTGTTAGGGTGAGCTCTATACTCACATTCTCATGTGCCCACTGAAATTCACATGCCGGTATGCTTATGTCCCGTTCTTACTCCAGCCCTCAGACAGGAGCCAGGGTTCTTTAGGTAATAATAGTGAAACACTGGCCTCCGTTACAATAAAGTGGAAACTGCAAAACTCCGTGCCCTCTCTCTGAAGGAAAAGTTAAGAAGCTTCGAGAATAAATCTGAGTGGCAGGATTAAAAGGACGTCGTTTTGTTAAAAACGCTACGCCGGTGTTTAATCTAGGATGAAGGTGGCTCTGGTTCCCTCTTTTAAATATAATGTTTCCAATTATCAGTAATTGAAACTAATTTTGGTACACAGCTCTGCTTAAGCAAGACGAATGCCGCATGAAAAATGGCATGACCTTTTCATGATCGCTTTGTCAGGACATCGCTCTAGAGATATTTATTCATTCTCGAAGCTTCCCGTGTCTTCCAGTAGCTCGGTAAGGTATAGCTTGTTCGTGGTGTGACTCCAAACTCGTTCACTCGGGAGGAGGGTTTCTAACTGAACACAGACAGCAAAGATTGCAGTGGGAGTTAAATAACAAAACCGGTTTTTTATTGGAGACAAACCATGCACATTTGAGAAGAATGTTTGAAAGAGGCGAAGAACTGTGTTTCTGTGTCCTGATACTTTGGGATTTTGTCTGGTCTCACACTATCTGTGTTTCAGAGCTCATTCTATATGAAATGTCCCCCGTGGAATGTCCACATGTAGTGAGGGTTGGATCATTTCTCACGGCATGAATGGGAAAGTGTGTTTGAAATTGTTGTTGGGGGTGAGGGGGGATTGAATGAAAAAGAAAAATAGAGAGAACTCATGGACATGGACAAGAGCGGGGTGATTGAGTCGGGGGCAGCTGGGAGGGGGTGGAGCTGGAAGAGGGCATAGAGGTGCTAAATGGTGGTAGAAAAAATAAAATATTTTTTAAAGAAGGAATTCATCATGCATTTCTAAGAATGACTGCTAAACTTGCTGCTTTCTTGACTAAAATCAGCTTATGGAATAATGAGCGTCTACTTCAGCATTGTTAGGTCTTTCTACCTACTTCTATGTCATTGTAACCTTATGTGTGATGATAACTTAAGAAAAGAAAAACTATGTGGAAAGTAGAGTGGATTCCTTTCAGCAAAAATGGTTTGAAGGACTATATGAATAAATGCTTGTATTCTGACCCAGAACCCGCTAACAACTCAAGTGAATCTTGTAGGAATTATGAAACGATGTTCTCACACAAGAGGAAAGAGGCCTGAGAAGAAAGAAGAGTCAATTTTTTCATCTTGTGCTTATTTGTAGACACTGTTTCCTTGACATATTTTTTTGGTTTACGGAAAATGAAGCGACATTCGCAAAAATGAAATAAGAACTCGGTGCCTACAACCTAGTAAAAGGCTTTCTGATCAATATGCCATTTCAAACGACAGCCCTCATTGCACAGGGTTCACCTTCCTCCCCTGACCTCTGATCTGGATCACAAGGACTGCAATGCTCCCAAGATCACTGTTCGATTCCCGGTCAGGGCACATGCCCAGGTTGTGGGCTCCATCCCCAGTGTGGGGCGTGCAGGAGGCAGGCAATCAAATGATCCTCTCTCATCGTTGATGTTTCTCTCTCTCCCTCTCCCTTCCTCTCTGAAATCAGTAATAACATATATATTAAAAAAAAATAGGAACTAGTTAGCCACACATAAAATCTGTGTTTTGATCTGAAACTATAAGCATCTAAGATGGGATTCATCTATAGCAATGGTCGGCAAACTCATTAGTCAACAGAGCCGAATATCAACAGTACAACGACTAAAATTTCTTTGAAGAGCCAAATTTTTTAAACTTAAACTATATAGGTAGGTACATTGTTATTAACTCCATTAGGGGACTCCTAAGCTTGCCTTTGCTAAACACTCAAGGGGCCAAAGAGCCGCATGTGGCTCGCGAGCTGCAGTTTGCTGACCAGGGATCTATAGGTACCTACATATATATACAAATTGCCCAAATGCATGTGGGTGCAGACCTCCCCACACCCCCCACACACACACTCATTCAAATACACAGACTCTTAAAGAAAGAGCTCACCAAGTAATAACCTATCCATTCAGTTTCTCTAAATGAAGTAGCATCAAATGCTCTTTTGTGTTTTTTTTGCCAAGTCCCTGATGCATCTAATTTTTAAAATCATTTTCTATCTGCTTCTCATGAACCACACATAGTAAGTCCTATACGGCTACCATTTTCTCATTGAATAAAGGTCATCACAAAACCACAAGGTTATACATTAGCAGTTTCTCATGAACATCTTTTAGATGATTAATATAATTAGTCTGAGTAATTATGGGATTGATACATTCACAGATTGGTCTAATTAGCCTTTGAACAGACTGATGACTCAATTGAAGAGCTAATAAATTATCTGGCTGATCTCCATGTACCTTTTATCCTTAGTTTGATTAATACCTAAGCTTTTGGCAAAGTAACTGGGCAAAGGACTACAACCCAGCCTATCAATTTTCAATAATCACATTGCCTTCTTGAGTATTTCTCCTCCCTGAATATTTGATTCTTTTTTGTTTTAATATATATTTTGTGATGCTATGACAATGATCAGACTTCCTCATTTATCTGCACACAGATTAGTACCATTAGAGGCTTCTGTGAGATTATCTGTTATCAATGAGTAATTCTGGGAAATCTAGAAATACTGTATAAAAATACATGAAATTAAACAATAAATTAATTCTTTTGTCATCTGATAATTTCTTGTAGTATTTCCTAACAAACTTCCTTTGCTTTTGACAAACAATGTCAAGTTCCCACAAATCTTCACTTTGACCTAATTCTATTTATGGGTAGCATAATAAGTACAAGTCAGTTTCAAAGTTATTTGCATCTCTCTGTAAAGAAATCAAAATAATGATGATGAGAATGGTAATAATACCATATGTGTAAAACTTCTGGTATGATTTCTACTCCACAGAGTATATAGCTCCTTGTGCTGTGTTTGTATTCGTTTCATTAAACGTTGAACATTTTCTGCTAGAAGATACATGGACACCACCTTGGCACTAAGTGAAGGCTATTTACTCTGATCTGTCCACCCATGCATTCCGCGCTGCTCGGGCACTGAATGGCAACTATTGGAACTATATAGTGTCAGCACTGGTGCGTGACCAGAGTTCTCTGTCTGTGTTGTAATACGCATGCTTGTTCATTCCCATATTACTTCAAACCTCACTAAATCTGTACCTATTAGTAAGACACACTCTCATAACAATTTGTTTACTTATTTTTATTTTATTTTAAATCCTCGCCCGAGGATATTTTCCCACTGACTTTTAGAGAGAGAGGAAGAGGCAGAGAGAAACATGGATGTGAGAGAGACACATCGACTGGTTGCCTCCCACAGGCACCTCGACCAGTGCTGGGAACTTGCAACCAAGGTGTGTGCCCTGGACCAGAAATGAACCTGGGAGGGACCCTTCAGTTCAAGGGCCGACACTCTATCCACTGAGCCAAAATGGCTAGGGCCTCCTAACAATTTATATAAGCTCTGTGGATTAGGCATTTAATTGCACAGGTTCTGGAAGTATTATTCATGTACAGTGTTATCAGACAAAAAAATGTTCCTCTGATGCTGTAATACTGTCTTCTCAACATAGAATTGTTAGTCATCCCACAGCATGTTTAACATAGTTCCCAATAGTAACTAGGTAACCAACTTTCTCACAGACAGTATCACCCAAAGCCTTAACTTTGCCTACCATACATCATGCATTTGCTATATATATATATATATATATATATATATATATATATATATATACACACACACACACATATATGTATGTGTGTGTGTGTGTATTTCCACATTTCCACATAGATGGATATATAGGTAGACAGATGGGTGAAAAATAGATATCAAAAACTTCTCACACTTTTCATTAAGCAGAGATTTAGAGTTCATTTCTACTTTCAAATAATCTTATCAATAACATCTGTCAGCATTCTTGAAATACAATTTTTTTCACAGCTTCTCAATTTCTTTTTCTCCCATTTTTCTGCAACTTCCCTTATTTAAGCATAGCAATGTTTTGCTTATTAGTCAATAATATCATATTTGAGTGAATTTTATCACACAGGGTATCAGTTTCACATCAATTCTCTACTTGTTTTTTGTGGGTTTTTTTTTTTAACTCTTATCCTGAGAACTATATACTGAGGTTTTTATTTTAATCCCATTTTACCTGTAGGTGCTCATTTCTCCCCTCTCACTTAGGTATCCAAATCCAGTTACTACTATTCTCTTATCCCAAATTAAACCTAGTAACACATCTTTGAATCCATCTCATGAGCATGTATGTGTTCTCTCTTACGTACGTTATGTATGTATCTATTATGAAATTATGTAAGCCATTCTAAACCTCTGAAAAAGAGTAAGGAATAGGGAAAAGAGAAGATTTAGCGACAAGATACTTAATTTTCACCGAAAGACATAAGAAATGGAGATCAATCATTCACACTTAGAAAACACCTAACGTGCTCATCGTTTATCACTTGTCCTGCTCTCCAGCTGGGATTAGTCATGCTGTTGTGTTTGTTCTGTGTTTACACCTCCCACCCTTTTTGTCCTTACAAGCTAATGCATTCAAAATTATGTTATGTTCATTACAGTCATGTTTGAGGTAAGTGGAACAATATTCAAGTACTTACTGTGCTATCTTTAAGTAGAAGTCTTATTTATATTCCTTATTCTGATATGTATAACAATTTTTTTTAAAATATATTTTATTGATTTTCCACAGAGAGGAAGGGAGAGGGATAGAGAGCTAGAAACATCAATGAGAGAGAAACATCGACCAGCTGCCTCCTGCACACCCCCCACCGGGGATGTGCCCGCAACCAAGGTACATGCCCTTGACCGGAATCGAACCTGGGACCCCTCAGTCCGCAGACCGACGCTCTATCCACTGAGCCAACCCGGTTTCGGCTGTATAACAATTTTTGACTGAATCTTTAATTGAGAGCATTTTATAATGTAGAGAAAACCAGTTTATGGAAGTTTTTAAACCTTTCCTTTTTTTAAAAAAGTCACATAGGCCAGCCAAAATAAACAAGTTATTATTTACTGCTCGATAAGTTGGCGCTACATCACTCTCCGACCAAAACTGCCAAACAAAGTTGTTATTCAGGAGACTCCATGGCTGACATTAGTTTATGATAGTGAGTAGCAGAAAATGTAATTTGTTTTCCATAGACCGAGCATTGCTGCAGGTAATGAAAACCATGTTAATAGCAAAGTCAGCATAACTGACAGTGTAGTCAAAGCGGAAAGGAATTTATGTTCTACCCAGCTATCATTTGATAAAATGCATTTGCCTCCCAGAGGCATTTAAATGTCTTGGTAAAACAGTACATAGAAGCAGGCACTGTATACTCTAGCTTTCATCAAATTATGTTTCCTTAAAACTGAGGTATCAGCCCTGACCGGTGTGGCTCAGTGGATAGAGCGTTGGCCTGCGGACTGAAGGGTCCCAGGTTCGATCCTGGTCAAGGGCATGTACCTTGGTTGTGGGCACATCCCCAGTAGGGGGCGTGCAGGAGGCAGCTGATCGATGTTTCTCTCAAAGATGTTTCTAGCTTTCTATCCCTCGCCCTTCCTCTCTGTAAAAAAATTAATAAAATATATTTAAAAAAAAAACAAAAAACTGAGGTATCATTGGGCTACTAATCACAGGGTACACAGTTATATAAGAAATAATCGGATTAAAATTTTATGGCCAAGTTAATTGAATTTGAATATAAGTTTTAACTCTAAGGTAGGAATTTTACATTTTTTAACAATGTTTAATGTCTAAGAATTGAAATTTTTAATTTAACAAATAGTTTGTATATTATATGTATTACATAATGTATTCTTACAATAAATTAAGCTAGATAAAATAAAATGTTAAGAAAATTATAAGGAAGCGAAGACACTTTTATAGTGTGTATGAAAAAAAAAATCCATGTATAGATAGGCCTATGCAGTTCAAATCATGTTGTTGTATCTAAAATCAAGACCTAAAATGTTATCATGCATGTATCAACATTATAAGGTAATTTAAAATATTCTTTCATTTGAAATTTATGTATTCTAACACTGGAAGGTCAATATACAGTGACATAACTGTATTTTATTAACTATTAGAAATAGGTAAGTACTACATTTGTTATAATCTGAAATTTTACATGTTTTAGGTAGTTCCAAAGATTCTCTTTTTAATAATAGAAAATGTATCCAATATTTAGTGCAGAGTTACTTTCTACATATTGCATTAACCTAGTCTTATTTATTTTAACTCTACTCTATTTTATTTTATCATGGTGATTAAATAGTATATAAACTTATTTTTCTTGGGTATAACACCTAGTAAAGTTATAAATTATATTAAAGTTTTTTTTAATTAAAAGGAAAGATAAAAACACATCTGGTAAGAAATAGTAGCCAAAGGGAAGAAAGCAGACAATTATATCAGATATTATAAAAATACCACCTGCTGATAATTTCTGCCTCTTTTTCTAACAGTAGTTTCACAGTACATTAAATAATTTGACACAACAATCTATTTTATGTATGCGAGGCAGCTGTGAATATCTTCAAATGTGTTCGTCAAATACACTCCTTAAAATGTCTATTTATATAAATGTCTTGGTACATAAAGTCTAGTTAATGCTGCATAAGCAATAATACATAAATACCTTAAATCTGTTTGAAAATTTTAAGACTATTCATTATTAGGCCACCTAAACAGATATGTGCCTTTTATGGTGACAAACATTCATGAGCACTTATTATATTATTAAAATGTTTTCTTATAATATCAGGTGAGTGTTGGCATTTGGTGAGGTTAGAGTTCACCGACATTTCCTCAACGTCTTAGAAGCTGCTAATGTGAGCCATTAGCCATTTTTATTCCTGAGAATAAATAACTTGTCTAGTTTCATACGGAGTTTATGTCCATAACAACTATCGCTGGACTCATGGATCATGAAACAGATGGTTTGTTTTGCATCTTTTTCCTCCAGAGAGCTCATTCTAAAGTTTTTCAGAATTTGTCTGAAATTGGACAGAATTACTCATTTAGTTTTCATAAAAAAGTGAACAAAAATCCTTTTTTTTTCTTTTCAGATATTGAAAGAGAAAAAGGTAAATCTGATTCTACTTATTTATACATATCAACTTAATTTAAATAGCACTTTATATTTTACAAAGAACATGAAATACAGTATCTCAGTCTTCAATACAGCTATCTAATTAGGTAGATTCTCTTTATTTTAAAGATTAGTAAACCCAATTTTAGCACTAGGCATTGCCTGAGGTTTAGATTACGTGGAGATGGGCCTCAATTTTAGTCTAAGTAATTCACAGTTATATGAAATAGCAACTCGTTATAGGATTGGGAAGAATCATCTAACCTTGAGAATAAAGAAACTTTATGAACTAATTTTTTTCTTTTTTTTATTGTTTTTTTTTTACAGAGAGGAAGGGAGAGGGATAGAGAGTTAGAAACATCGATCAGCTGCCTCCTGCACGCCCCCCCCCACCCCCGGGTATGTGCCCGCAATCAAGGTACATGCCCTTGACCAGAATCAAACCCGGGACCCTTCAGTCCGCAGGTCGGCGCTCTATCCACTGAGCCAAACCAGTTAGGGCCATGAACTAATTTTTTTACTGCAAATTATATGTAAGGATCAGGAGGGGGAAAAGGGTATCTTGATGATTTTTCTGTTGTTAAAGAACCTAATATCTTGTAAAGGGGGAAAAATAGGAGCTTTCAATAATATCTATAGCATGAGATGAACTGTAGTAAGATGCATTATTCGTTCATATAACTTGTCACTTAAAATGTTGTTTTATGATTATCCAATGAAATGAAGGTCTGTCATCCCAACTATATGCCCAAAAAGTGACATTCAGACTTCTGAGCTTCTGCCCATATGACCTGGAAAAAAATGGCATATCGGAGTACTAGTAATTTGTATTTTTCTTATTATAACTGAGTTTAATTTCTCTTTTCTCACATTTAAAAGCCATTGACCTTTTGGTGAACTGTTTATATATTTTTGCCATTTATCTCATCTCCCCACTTGGATTTCTGGGAGCGTTTAAATAGAAGAGTGATTTTACTGTCTGATATGTTTTGCATTTTTCTCCAGGTTGTCATTGCTTTTAGAGTTTCTGTTGGTGTTTTGTTTATGTAGAAGTGTTTATATTTTATAAAGCTGGTTGTATCATTTTCTTTTACATGTTGAATCACATTTAGGTCCTTCTTGAATTGGCTGCTACAATCTAAGGTAATGCATAAATTTCCCCATATTTTCTTCTAATGTTTATATGATTTTGCGTTTAGATTTCTGATCACATTGGAGTGTTTTCCTGGTTTACTTTGTGAGATGTGAATGCAATTTCCTTCCTTCTTTCCTTTCTTCCTTTCTATTTTCCTTCCTTCTTCCCTCCCTCCCTCCCTCCCTTCTTTCCTTCATGTGTAGTAAGATTCAGGTATACAGCCTATGATCTGAAATTATTACAGCAATAAGTTTGGTTAGCATCCACTGTCTCATATACATACAAAAAGAAAAATGCTTTTATCTTTGTGTTGACAACTCTTATAATTTAGTCTCTGTACAACTCTCGTATATATCTTACAGCAGTGTTAATTACACAATTTTATGAGGAATTAGTAAAAGAATGAGCACAAATCAGAGCTTCTGGATGTTTTCCTATATGCTAATTACATTATATATTATAATAGCAATTCTTGTAATGGTGACAGCATGAGGGGCTAGGAACAATCACTAGGCATGCCCAGACTTCCTCTATTGGCTTGAGAGCCACCCCAGACACCAGGAATGTTGGGCCTTGGACACATCACATATAAATGGCTGCTCATTCCTTATTATGCAGGCATATTGACCTGGATAAAGTTAAAGGAAGTTTATTAAAAATAGAAGGTACATGGTATTAAGGTGATACCTAAATCCAATAATGAGTCCCTGACATCACTTAATTCTCATGGAAAAGTTTCCTGTAAAATATCAGTTGCTAGCTATGAGCATGTATTCAGAAAGGACTTGGTCCCAATTTCATATGCAAAAATCATTAGTGAATGAGTGACCCTGTATAAGTTACTGCTTCTATGCACGAGTATGTTACATGTAAGTATGAATGAACCGTATCATCCACCTTCATAAATGCTCTGACTGGGTTTTGCCCTTACTACCTGTGAAGACAGCATCGCTCCGGTTCGTTGGGAAACGCTGGTGGCTAAAGCACACGAAAGCCCTTCACTGAAACTGCCTTCCGTCCTCAGCGTTCTGCAGGTGAACCTGCCCGTGGAGAGGACACGGGAGGGGTGTGTCATCAGGTCCTCTCTGTACACACCCATTCCTCCCCTGACGGGAGGCAGAGGCAGGGACGGCCTGAGCAACTCCATACCACGGCCTGCAGACAGACAGTTCATCTGCCGTGGTGGCTGATGGCATCTTGAAAATTAAGTAATGGCGTCCTTTGCCATTATTTCATATGGAAAATTGCCTTGGAGACTTCTCAGTCCCGCCCCTTTTCAAACACGCCTCCCTCGGTGGTTAAGGAGTGCCTGTATATCATACTCCCTGCTTCTCTTTCTCTTTTAGCCGTAGGATCATTATTATGGACTTTGAAAATGTTGTTTCAGAGGCAGTATTCACTTAGGGTTAGACTAGAAGTATTAGAGGCCAAGTGAGGTTATATTAAAATAGGAGATTACTAAGTATTTTTGAGACTCTACTCAACAACTGATTGATAGTTTACCATATATTCTCTCATGAATTAAAAAATAGTGTCTTCAGGTTCCTATTAGCTCAGGATATTTTTACTTAGAATCATTACTTTATAAATTGAATGAATAATCTATAACTTGAATTAGATCTAACTTCACTACGGTCCCAAGTCTTTTTACTGTTATGGATTCAATAGGAAAAGGTGGCTCTAGTCAATTAACATTTATTTTCACAGAATTATGAAGAAAACATGTTGTCATTTTTTTGTGTAGAAAGACTCATACGTTTCCCACAGCATGGAAGGACCTGGAGAGTATTGTGCTCAGAGAAGTAAGCCAGCCAGAGAAAGTATCACATGATCTCACGCATATGTGGAATGTAATGAACAAAATAAACTGATGAACAAAATAGACCCAGAGGCATAAAAGCATAAAAGAGATTGTTGAATCTCAGAGGGAAGGCAGGAGTGGGTGGGTGGGTGGGTGGGAAGAGATCAAAGAACCTGTATGCATATATATGCATAACCCATGGACAGACAATAGGGTGGTGAAATCCTGGGGGTGAGGGGGAGAGGGGCCGGGGGCAGGCCAGAAGGGGTCGATGGGTAAAAAAGGGGAACATATGTAATACTTTCAACAATAAAAGATGTTAAAAAATTAAATTTTTAAAAAAGACTCCTAAGTTTCTGAAAAGAAATGTTTTTTGCATATGCATTAACCTGTCTCACCAGAATGTTAAGGATTCAAAAAGTAGTGTCCCTTAGTTCTACATTCAGCGGGCTCAGTCTGGCCATTAAGCCCAATGGTAACAGTTCCCTCATTCTAGGTCAGTGGTCAGCAAACTCATTAGTCAACAGAGCCAAATATCAACAGCACAACGATTGACATTTCTTTGGAGAGCCACATTTTTTAAACTTAAACTTCTTCTAACGCCACTTCTTCAACATAGACTCGCCCATGCCGTGGTATTGTGTGGAAGAGCCACGCTCAAGGGGCCAAAGAGTCGCATGTGGCTCGAGAGCCGCAGTTTGCCGACCACTGTTCTAGGTGCTTTGTGACTTCTCCTGCAATGTGCTCACTTCAGATTGTCTGTTTCATATGATTCTCGACTTAGGTTCTATGGTAACCCAGTAAGTCATTTCAAATCCAGTAGACAACAGGCATGATACAGAAATTTAAGAAACAGGTTTAGTAACATCAAGGCTATTGTGGCAAACCAGTGTGCGTCCCTCGATCTGTAAACCAGTCAACCTTGAAGGAATATTCTGGTAACATTCCATCCCCTTTGGCACTGCCTCTCCCCAATATAAGGCATTCCCTTGGACCCTGTGGTTGATCCCTGCTGGGCTGAAACCTACAATTAAGTGGCTACCATTCAATTTCCTATGAGAATGAGCTTCACTTCTTCCATTTTTCTTCATAACCCACACCTCTGAGAGTGGGAACATATTGGTTGGACTCATTCTGCATCCCATTAGGAGCAATTATGTATTTCCTCATGTGATTGATACTGCCTGCTAGCCTATTGGTGCGTAATAACCCGTGCCTTGTAATTCCCTTCATTTGATTCAGTCTCAGCTGGGATGGCAGCCAGATTGCTCTGGGCTTCCGCACACTTGTTGATGGGTAGACAGTAGAGAAGCTTTTTGTTTGTTTGTTTTCTTCCTGCTCTGTATTTGTAGGATGGCCAATTTCCACACCTTCTTTTTGTGCCATCTCCGGTCACTATCCATTATGCACCAGGAATAAATGTTCGGCGTGGATCCTGTTTACCCAGCAAATGCTCACATTCCATGACTGTCGAGGGCTAGTTCACACTTGAATCCTTTTCAAATAGCCCAGGTTTGGAACTGCACCTTAAAACTTCTTAAGACCAAAATCGGAAATTGCTTCCTGATTTCTGAAGTTCCTGTGTTCAGCCTCCTAATGTAGTAGCAGAAAAGCCCAGATATGTATGTCCCATGTCCTTTGCAGTCTGTGTCCATCTAGTTTCAGCTGGTAAGACTCATTCACTTCGAATCCATTGGTCTGGTGACTCTCGGGGCACTGGAAAATGCATCCAGGGAGGCGCGGCAGCGACAGCAACATGAGTGTCTGGGTGGGCAGTACCAGTGCCCATGGGAGCATCCGTCCTCAGCCCCAAGGAGCCACATGCTCAGGGCACCAGCTCAGCCTCCTCCCTGTGGCCACGGATCTGGATGCACAGGGTCCTTCTTCATTCCTGCTCCATCTTTTAAACCCCATTCTCCAGGCTTCTCGGGAATCCTCTGAGGTCTGCAACATCTGTACGCATTTTGTATCTCAGTGAGAGACAACTCCAGCTACCTGCCGAGCAGACAGCTCCTCAGACATCCTCTGTTCCATAACTCAGTGTTATGCTCTTCAGACAACTTATGAATATCTAAAACCCTCTTATGTATGGATCTGCGTGTTTGTTTCTGTGCATCTGCAATGTGTCCCTGCAAGCCTGCCATGGCATTGAGAAAACACGCGTACATTTTGAACACAACGAGAAAAGTCTGTATGTTCTTGACTACAGACTCCTTCCTCAGCAGGACTTTCTGTCTGAAGAAACTGCAGGACTGTCCTGAGGATCTGGAACCTTTTATTATTTTAAACAATCATGGATATTGGCCACGTGTCCATTGCTCTAACTCTTTGTCTTAGAAGTGAATGCGTTCAGTTTTAGAGAGTAGATAAAATGCAGTACTCAGAGGCACTAGATCAATAATGAATGAAGTAAAATGGAGCCAATGTATTTTTAATAGCTCAGATTTTAAAAAAAATTCATTTGAAAATATCCCTGTGTCATTGTTCAGGTCTGTGAATGGGTGATGCACTAACTACCTTACATATAAAATAAATGGTAAGGTCTCCTGTGAAGGTCAGAGTATTATATCTGCATTTACATCATCTGTGTTTCTGCTTTTTGTTGTTGTTAATCCTCACCCGAGGATATTTTCCCACTGATTTTTAGAGAGAATGAAGGGAGGGGAAGAGACAGAGAAACATAGATGCAAGAGAGATACATTCACTGGTTTCCTCCCACACATGGCCCCATCAGGGCCGGGGATTGAGCCTGCAACCGAGGTACATGCCCTTGACTGGAATTGAACTTGGGACCCTTCACTCTACCCACTGAGCCAAACCTGCTAAAAACACTGCTCTTCTGTATTTCTAGGATTGCCTGCTTTTAACATGGTTAGAGAAGTATTACTAATAACAGAAGTGAGCTAGCTTTTTCTATGCTAATTATTGCATATATTAATAAATAATCCCTTACTCCATGGTGTGGGTGTGTAGTTTCCATAGTAATAGAAGTCAAAGTCTAGTCCTTTGATTATTCAAAATTGCCATGACTTTTTTCTTGCACAATTAACAACTGTTAATTGACATTCCACACACCTTACGATTTGCACAGCTGTATTATCCAGAAATGAAATGCAGTGCTTCTGTCTGCCATCTCCAAATGAGTGAGAGAGAGAGAGAGAGAGAGAGAGAGAGAGAGAGAGAGAGAGGCTCGCACATGAGAGGCTGTAGAACTTATGGGGGGAAATGTTGTAAAAAATAGTAATCAAAATCACAGCACAACATTTGACTGAGAAATTATAATATTAATGCCATCATGTTGGGAAATATGCATGCACTGGATGGAGGCAATGTACTGAAGAAGAGAGGAGAGGAGGGAACGCAAATAAAATAAAAATAGAAATCAATTAATAACATAAAAAGCATATAAATAAGGTAGTACAGTATTTAGATAAATTGAACTAAAAACCAAACAACTTAGTAAGTTGAAATAAATAGTCCAAATACTGCCCTAGCCGGTTTGGCTCAGTGGGTTGCGTGTCGGCACAAGGACTGCAGGATTTTGGGTTTGATTCCAGTCAAGGGCACGTCCCTGGGTTGCAAGCTCCATCCCTGGCCCTGGTCGGGGCTTGTGCATGTGGGGCAGGCATAGGCCTGGGTTGCAGCCTCCATCCCAAGTAAGGGGGCGTGCAGGAGGCAGCCGATCAAAGATTCTCTCTCATCGTTGATGTTTCTAGCTCTCTCCCTCTCCCTTCCTCTCTCTGAAATCAATAAACTTTTTTTAAAAAGCAACATTATTGGCTTTCTTCTTCTCAAAAATATATATATAAAAAAGAAATTAAAGCACCTGTAACCTAAACATATCATGATAATGGCGTGGATCACTGATATCTTATTCTCCCCCATCCAATTATGAAGATTCTACTCGATTCAAGATATTTTGAATTCTAATCACACTTTCTCTCCTTAGTGAGGAACAATTCTTTGGTAAAACTGTGGAATGTTGGAGTGAATGTAATTTGGGACCCTGGGTATTATAGAGCTGTTACCAAGATTTAAGCATTCCATTGCTGCCTGATATTCTTGCCTTCACTTAAAAGCATGTATTGAGATTTCTTGCAGCTTTTTTTTTTTTCCCCGTGCCTACCCATTTCCCAAATCAATTCTGGCAAGTGATGCACTCTTGAAAAACTTTGGCTTTGAAACTCCGAAGTTATTTAAATCCAATGTGTATACTTAGAGGCAGGAATAAAAATCAAGTTAATTAGCTCCTTTCCTGGACTGTGAGTTTTTTTTATTGTAAGGATTTCTTAATTTGTCCACAGTAATTAAGGGTGTGAATGAGCTGATCAATCATGCTATTTTTGCCATCATCTGCTGAATGAAGGGTAGCATCAAGAAGTCACAAATTTCATTACTATTGAAGTTTCTTTTGGGGTATGACATCTTTTTTTATTTTATTTTTTATTGATTTCAGAGAGGAATGGAGAGATTGAGAGAGAGAGAGAGAGAGAGAGAGAGAGAGAGAGAGAGAGAGGGATTCCCAGTCAGGGCACATGCCCAGGTTGCATGCTCAATCCCTAGTAGGAGGTGTGCAGGAAGCAACCTATCGATGATTCTCTCTCATCATTGATGTTTCTCTCTCTCCCTCTCCCTTCCTCTCTGAAATCAATTTTTTAAAAAAATAAAAGATACTTAGCATGGCACATTTCTTTTGCTTAACCATTACTTTTGTCTCTTTTCATCTTTCCTTGTGACCAGATATGATGATGGCACTAACTTCTCACCAATGAGTGCTTTCTACAGCAGCAATCGGTGCTTAATATAAGCTTTGTCTTGAAAATAATTGGCTTTTCGCTCCCTGGGTCCCTCATATCTTTACTTGTGACCGGGGGATGACAGGAAGTAAAGGGCCACCCTGGGCATACAGATGAAAGCCAGGTCCTGAGAGCATCCAAGCTCCAAAGTCATTGTCTTTGCAGTCATCAGTATGTATAATGTGAGTTGCCTTTATCGCCATCTTTAACATTGCTTACAATAAAAATGGTGAAGAAATGTCTATGCAATTTACTGTAGCTAGCAGTG
The DNA here is from genome assembly GCF_951640355.1 of Cnephaeus nilssonii. Taxonomy (NCBI): domain Eukaryota; kingdom Metazoa; phylum Chordata; class Mammalia; order Chiroptera; family Vespertilionidae; genus Cnephaeus; species Cnephaeus nilssonii. Next base: position 17,596,987 of record NC_137094.1, on the reverse strand, counting down.
TTTTACTGGAATTTAATGTACTAATAAAAGCCGGGATTTATATTCAAAGATACATTAGGAGCCATGAAGAGCTCAATGCTGCATTTGAAAGGTTTCACTGAGATAAAAAAAGCCGGCAATTTTTGTAGCTTTTTCCCCATCATTGGTTATTATTCTCAAGTTGAGGTCTTAATCAGAGGTTTATTTTAAGTAAACACAGTGAAGCTGTGCTGTTCAGAGATTATTTTCACATATTTTAGTTTTTTTAAATGTTCATTTAATTATTTGTTCTTTATTAAAGTTTTCACATTATCACAAGGACTATGAAATCAAGGCCATTGAGAAACATGTTTTGATTAAAATGAATCATGCACTTGATAGCAGCAACGAAGGAATTCAATTTGCCATTTACCCAAGTAAATTTCATTACAGTAAACCCACGACATTATTAAAAAAGAAAAACAGAAAAATAGAGTAGCAAACATCTAATTTCCGAAACATCCACAGACGCATGTATTTGACTTCAATCAACTGGCGTCATGACAATGCAATGTAATCAGACATTTCAGAATAATTGTGGCATGTTCAACTGTGTGCAATACTGATTAAGGAGTGACGCTCTTGGTTTATCAAGGAGTGGTCTGAAAGAGGGAGAAATTACAGAAATCAGGTTCTCTGGATTCCAAGTATGTGAGACACAGATGAAGATGGAGGGTGTGAGCATGGAGGCTGAACTTACATCTGTAATGATAAATTGAAATAAGAGAGTACCATTTGCAAGGTATTTCGCTATTTGTAGTCAAATGATTCTTCAAATTATTGAGTTTATTTATTGTGCGCAGACAAACTTTTAATATATATTTTTTTATTGATTTTTTTACAGAGAGGAAGAGAGAGGGATAGAGAGCTAGAAACATCGATGAGAGGGAAACATCGATCAGCTGCCTCCTGCACACCCCCTACTGGGGATGTGCCCGCAACCAAGGTACATGCCCTTGACCAGAATCGAACCTGGGACCCTTGAGTCCGCAGGCCGACGCTCAATCCACTGAGCCAAACCGGTTTTGGCTGCGCAGACAAACTTTGTAGAAGGGACTGCAAGAGCAGTCCAGGGCAGCCCACTTAAGTCAATGTTCCTAATGACTGACGTTTATCATTTCAAGAATGACTTGTGTGTGTTTTTAAATTCGACATCAAGACCAGTAATGAAATGACTATACATTTTTAGGGTAGACCTAAGATCATTTTTATCAGTTGCTATATGACAAAAGTTGAAGTTAAGATAGGAAAAAAAAAATGTTCAAATGGATTTTGTGGTGAGTTTTGATCAAATACTAGATCTAAATTTATGCTGAGAAGTACAGACCCCTGCACAGTGTATTGTTGGTGAAATAACCTTTGAATTTGTAAGAATTCTTATATTTTCTGAAGTAGAAATATCATGTAATTTCACAACGTACGTCTTTGTTCTAAAAGTTAACTGCGGTTACCACATGCCATAGTCAGGACTAGTTCCCAAGTTGATGAATAAAAACATTTGCTAGTCATTTGGGGCCACCTCCCCCCACAAGATTACATTTACTAGAAAAAAAGGTGAATGTATTTCTTGATGTGTAAAATAAGAAGAACTTTAATAACTGTATTCTGATCAGAATAAAAGATCAGCAAAAACAACTAACTTACTGAGAATTCCGTTACCAGCTAACTCCGCCTTTAGATGAGCACATAAATCCTGAAGAGGCTGCTTTGATCCAAAAATGCCTGTTCATGAAAGGAGGACCTGAAGCTAGAAGCCCACCCTCTGATTACTGGAGAGACCCACACCTCCATCTCAGAGTCAGGTTCTCCAAACCGTAACTGGAGATAAAATCGTCCCATTTTTGGAGGATCTCTACACAGGATGTGGAGAAATACCATGGTGCGAGCTACCCCTCGTTGGGCTCCAGCTGTGAGTGTGTCCCCCACATCCCACGTGGTTCAGGGTTCGGGCTCTGGAGGAGGCCGCACACAAATGAAAGAGACTAGACAAGAAAATAGTAATTTGGGAATTGGAGGCCAGGCAGAAGTCCAAGAGAGGACTCCTCTTTGCTCTTGCCTTTCGATCCCTTTTTATTCAGGTTTTGGGACACACCCACAGCCCTTGGGCAGGCAATTCCAATAATGGCTGGATGATAGCCCATCAGCAAGGATTTACATGAGACTAAAAGGTGGAAGTTGCTTCAGCTACCATTGTCTGAACTAAACAGTGGGTGTCTGGCTCTGACCCTTGCCAGAGCCTCAAGGCTGACCAGCCTCCAGGGTTCCTTGTCCACCTCTTTCTGCTAGTGAGGGCAATGGGCGACTCCCAACACCATGGGGAAAAGATTTCATTTAAAATCAATGAAAAAATTCATTGTTTTCTAAAATGCTGACTCTCCAACAAGCAGACACCAGTTGATCAACAGTTTCCATTTTAGCATTTTATGGGTGGAAACTTAAAAAAAAAATTTAGTGCTAGGCCTCTGCCGTAAAAATAATAGACAAAACTAACCAGTTCTTGTTGTCCAATCTAAACCCTTAGTAGGCGTCAAAATATCAGACATTTACAAAGTGAGGAATGTAACTTTCACATAAAACTTCTTATTTAGAAATTCAGCCACTTAAACTTTTCAACTAAGACAACTGTAATATAAATTATTTCAAGACAATAATTATAAAGTCATAGTTTGCGTATATGAGCAAGAAATCTGGTAATGTAAACATGCACAAATATGTATTTGGGATGTGGTGAGCATAAGGCACTGTGCACCAAGCACACAGAAGAGAATATAGATCAATATCACATTTCATATACTGGAGGATGTCATCAGTTAAGATGCACCGTTATTTTTATACAACTTAGAAAAATCCTTCAATAAAAGCATACTACAATGCAAAAAATCCTGCAGGACCAATTGCTTCTATCTCTTATGGTTACACTTTTTTTCTTTTCATTTATTCCATGGACTTTTTAATGCATCTTGCTTCATTTGCATTGCCTCATGTGCAATACGTAGTCAATCTCTGTGCATGTACCTCAGTAAGTAACAAAACATAACTCAGCTCTGCCTCTGAGAGTTTTTCTCAGTCACTACAAACCTCTTGTTGATTGCTTAAAAAAATGAGATTCTAGTCATCCTTCTGAAAATGAATGTTTGCTTTGATTCTATCAAATTATGCGTCTCTGCTCCGTTTGCCTGACTTTTTATACAATCACTGTTTATGATGATGCTGAACTAATCCAATCTCATTGAACCTAAATGGCATGTTGACTGACAACGGTGCATGTAATTCAATCGGAGAGAGGACAACATGAAAAGCTATGACCAAATTCACACATGATTCACTTGATTTTCAAATATAAAATATAACTAAACTAAATTGCACAAACTATCTGTCTCCTGTGATCTCTTTTCCAAATCCTGATATTCTCCAAACCCCTGAGGTAATCGTAACACCAGCAGCCACACATCTAAAATAATGACCAGAAGCAGAAGGTGGCCATTGAAACAACTCCCCACAAAAGATCAGACGTCGACTTAATTATAAAATGTCATATTCAGAGAAAAAAAATCTGTCCCAAGGATAATAGGGACATTATGAAAGTGGCCATGACCTATTTCATATGCTTCTTCCTAGACATGCTTTAAAGTGCTTTTTGACTTAAAAAATGTTTAGACAGTGAAGGGAGCCCTAGCTATGACTGAGGAGGATGCAAATAGCATGATGAGAACAATGTAAACAGTATATGAAATCCCAATCTAGGACATTTGAAAGCCCCTGAAATCATCCAGGACAGCTGAGATTTAAGGGTCAACGTAGCGCAGACAAAGGAAATGCAGCAAGTTGAGCTTATATGTCGAGTCTAATAAATGGCCCAGCCACTGTTGCTCAGTGGTTGAGCATTAACCTATGAACCAGGAGGTCACAGTTCAATTCCCAACCAGGGCACATACCGGGGTTGTGGGCTCGATCCCCAGTAGGAGGCATGCAGGAGGTAACCTCTCAATGATTCTCTCTCATCATTGATGTTTCTCTCTCTCTCTCTCTCCCTCTCCCTTCCTTTCAGAAACCAATAAAATATTTTTTAAGAGAGTCTAATAAACGAAGCAAAATGTGAGAGCTGAGCAACTGTAACAAGGTAAGCGATGATTCTGCCTTTGGATAGGATGTCTGTGTAAAAACATGGACATTGCATGGAGATGCCTGTTGTGTCTGGGTCTCCCAGGGATTCTCCACCCGCACGCCAGACAGCCTGTGCGTTTTGCCATCCTGATGAATTCCATCAGTGTTCTCACTTGAATCTATGGCACTTCCCTTTACTTCCTGCTGCTCTGCCAAGAATGAACGCCGCGGTGGGTACCTCCTCAGACATACCTGTCACGTTTTGGATCTTAGTTAATTAGATTCTTTGCCAAGTAAACTCTCAGAGGTTTTGTTCCTGTTGTTATGTGCAAGCGAGGCCTCCTGTGACCAGATCCTCAGCAAAAACGGGAGCCTTGTCTGGAACAGTCAATAATTACAGCAACTGTTTGAATGATCCAAAGCTGTAGCTGTTCGATTTACAATGACGTGTGTTTTATTTCAAGTTTTAAGAATACACTGTACTTCATATTTCTTCTACAATGTCCTTGGACAACAATGCTTGGTTGCCCGCTATTCTGAGCTGCATCCTAATAACCCTAATGCCCAGGTACTACTTGTGTGATGTGAGAAGAAACTACACAAGAGACCCAGTGATGGAAACCTTCATGGGTACATGAATGGATATAATAAAAAGCCTGAATGCTTCTCTTTTGAATACACTGTTTTTGCAAATACTATAATCAGTCAAAAATTCTTATCATACACCACATTGACAAAAAAAAAATCATAGCAATAAAATATAATTTAAAAAATGTAATTTCTCTAATAAAGCATTTTCATGTTTCCTATGGCAAAATCCCATAATTATAAACCTTATCTGTGGTATTAATATTATATGCGAAGTACCCTCAGGAAGCAATTTACATAATCTGAAAATCATCCTATTTCAATATGCCAATGTTCCCTCTCGGCTCTTGCAATTACAATACTGGGAACCTAGCCCAAGAACAACATCCTAAATATAAAAAGAGCTTCATGCATTCCAATATTTCCCCCTTTTAGTTCTATTGATACAAGTGGAATTTATCCTTTAACTTTCAAAAAAATAAGTTTTTGATTAAGAAAGACACAGGATGACCACTCTAAACGATGGGAATTATTATCTTTAAGTTAATATACTGGGTTAATAAGAGGGTCCTATTCTATACTGGATGAATATAAAAAGTTAAACAAATTGCATAAAGCTAAAGCTCAAGTGGAAAAGCGGGAGAAAGCATAATTTAAAAATTATAATGCATGGCTTTTCTCATGTGACATTGACTAAATGGTGTCAGAGAAATGAGATCAAAGAATGTGAAGGGAGTAGCCAAAGAACATACATGCATAACCCATGATACACAGACAACAGTGTGGTGAGGGCCAGAGGGGAGGGGGGCGGGGCTGGGTGGAGGTGGGTAAAGGGGGGCGGGAAATGGGGACATCTGTAAGAGTGTCAACACTAAAAAGAAAACTGAGTGTTTGCTTTTACTTGGTGAAAGAACCATTTTACTGGCATCTACATATCATAATGTCAGCAGCACACAAATAACAAAGTTGAAAATATTCAAACCAACGAATCTGAGGCTCAGAAGCCGTTGCCTGGCTGTGGTGATCTAGCTCCACCTGAGGACTCGGCGTAGAATTTGCAGAGGGATTAACCTCTCAGGTGATGTCCCACAGGTCCTGGACAGTGGGCCTTGACCATGAGCGATGACAGGAAAAAAATGAACAATACTAAATGATGGGGAATGACACAAAGCTGCTAATTCTAACCCCAAAACAGGGGGTGGAGGAAGAATGTGATAAAATTAGTACCAGCCACGGAAACTGGTTGGTTTAACCATTCCGTTAAAGGAAAATGAGAGAGTCGTTCCTAGCCAGCCTTTAGTAAAATGTTGCAAAGGTCAAATGAAATGATATGGGAGCATGCCTGTGAGAGGTTTTATTTTAAATTGGGAACTCATTTCTACATTGGCTGAAAGAGATCTCAACTATATGAAATTCTTACTATTAGTAAGTTATCCTGATTAATAATTTATTGAACTGAGAGCTTACTGTATTATTCTGAAACTAAAATCTTAGTTCAGTGAAGAAAATTCTCAAGAGTGCATGGGAGACCCTGGCTGGCGTGGCTCAGCAGTTGAGCATTGACCTATGAAACAAGAGGTCACAATTCGATTTCCTGTCGGGGCACATACCCAGGTTGTGAGCTCGATCCCCAGTGGGGGGCGTGCAGGAGGCAGCCGTTCCATGATTCTCTCTCATCATGGATGTTTCTCTCTCTCTCTCCCTCTCCCTTCCTCTTTGACATCAATAAAATAGTTTTGTTTGTTTTTTTAAAGAGTGCATTGGGCTTTTTGCTGGCAACTTATTAGAATCACGGTCATTTAATAACCTCTGAAAATCAGCAGGAGGTAGAGGCCACTTACTACTTTCTGGGGAAGTACCTCAGAGGACAGTTAAGGCGACAAATGTGTACTCGAGGCCCTGCGTTACACAGTGTCTGATGCGTGCAGCATCACACAGTGTATGGCAGTGAGCAGTCTAGTCACGATGGTGGCCATCAAGTCAAGAAAGTACGAAAGTGAACAGCTGAGAATCTTGACACCAGAGGTGATTTTCCTCGATGCATCCACTGGTATGTAAATCTTAACAACCAGAAGTTTGAGCAAGATTAGAGTACAACGGCAAAGGTATATTTGCCATATTAATATTGATACTAAATTTGTGAGCAATTCAAATTTCTAGTTTTAATTACACCATTCTGAGCAGAGAATCATGGGAAAGAATTCATTTCATTCATAAAGATCCAAACAGTCTTAAAACTCTACCTTGTTATTGCCAACCCTTCTATGTTTATTAAATAGTTTCAAATGTGCAGCTGTTTGATCAACTTTTAGTTTCCAACTGTTGTACTTGAGAATCGTAGAGATAAAGTAAGTATACAATATTCCATTTATACTTTCCTCATGACTGTTCTTCTTGTATTAGAGAAGTCTGAACTATAGATTAGTATAAACACTGAACTAAGAAAGTCTTGTATTTTTTTACTTTTAAAAACTGAAGAATAACCAGAATTCTCACATTTATCTCCTTCCACACTCAAATGGACTCTTAAGTTGAAAGGTCATATTAAAAATAAATCATATTAAAGAAAAAATAAGCAATTATCATGTTAGCAATCTGCTAGACTTTTTTGGTTGAATGCATTTTTAGCATTTAGAATTTACATCTTTAGAGTTCTATGCATGATTTGTTTGGTTAATTGATTTTGTACATTCTTCCAGATTTATGTTTATTTATCTACTCATGTAATGCAAATGATGGACAGTTCATGGAAAGAACATTTAGACTTTGCCTAGTTGCCTTGAATAAAAATAAGTTCTGAACAGAAGATTAAACCTCTGAGACAGAAAATATATTTCTCATCACGAAACTTAGTCCCTTAGCACATTTTAGAGGTTAAAAAGTTAGCCTTAATGATGCACAACTGAATTGGAAATTTATGGTTTCACTGACTTAAAATTATACAGTATGACTAAAAGTCTCAATATAGAATGCTAGATGTGTAATATATCCCTTAAAGTTAAATAAAAATGCAATATTGAAAATACGATGATTTACAAATAGCCAAGTCGATATTTCACATATTTTTTTCCAGAAAGTAGTGTCAATGTGAAATGTATCAGCCACAGTTCACACCAAAAATAAAATTAAAGATTTTATAAAACTTAGATGTTAATTTGTATTTCAAATTTAAATGAAAAAGAAATGTTAAATCCTGGATATAAAGACAAATAAAAATGTGATATATTCTGCATAAAAAATTACCATCAAATTTTATAGTCAACTGTAGCTTTAAATGTGATAAAATTCATCTCTCTCGTGTTAAGAAAAAAAAAAAAGTAAATAGAATATTTAAACTATGTGTTATATTTCTTGAGAGTTATAATGTAATTATGAACCTAGTAAATGCTACTGGAGTTACAAAGATTACATTTCATCCCTGGTTAATAATATTGATGGTAATAAGTTATGTTAGATAATATACTAATACCTACAACATGCATATACCATATATCCCCATATTTATATCCTTACGTATTCATAATTACATTGTTGTATTCACGATATACCAGTACATTATAGTATATGCATGTACATCATACTACTTTATACATAATTCAGTAATATATGGATGATACATTATTTTAATTACATGTAAGTAGACTATAAAATAAACAGTTGTTGATTCTTACATTTTAATACATTATGAACTTTACCATCATTATGGTTTTTAAAAAAATTCTAAAAGTGAATGAAAAGTATGAATTATTTTTAGCTGCATTTTGTATTTGCAAATATTAGGACCAAAAGAGCAACGCTCTGGCTAGAAAGCACATAACCCTGAGCAACCGCGTTAGAGTGCAAGACTGGACCCAGTCTCCGACTCTCACTTACCTTCTTTGTAGAAAGGGTTTAAGTAAAACGATGCATGTGGTTTCGAGACATTCTAGCAAGTTATGTTTACACTGTAGACAGATATCAATGATCTACAACCCTTTCAATAGTATCTCACGTGTACTAAGTTCTCAATTAAATAGCCACAATTGCTATTATTATTATCATCATTAATTATTGCTGTTACCACTTCTCTGGATATTATACCGCTCCAGTATTATTTAAAAACAATATTACAAATGAGCAGGCAATGGTACTGAGGTGTCAATCCGGCTGCTATTTGCCCACAGATTCAATGTGACTCCAATCAGAGTCACAGCGCATGAAAAGGCATTTCTGAAATATAATTGGTAAACACCCAAGGGCATACAAAACACTCTCAAGAATTAAAGTGTGAATGTGGATATCAATGTGAGGTATCAAAATTTTTTACAAGGCTATGGCAATAAAGACAGCCGTAAAGGAATAGAAAAATAGGTAAGAGAAACAGAATACAGAGCTCACACAGATCTTTTCTATCCGAAAGAGCTAAAATTACAGATAAATAGGGAAAGGATGATTATGCAATACAATATGGAGGAATCCTGATGATCTATAGGGGGAAAATTAACCCCTGCCACACACCATCCACAAAGCCACGTGGAGAACACCTTAAATGTGAAAGCAGGACTTGAAGCCGATTAGGGGACATTTTGACACAATATTAAGCGGAGAGGGATGGAGAGAAGATTTCCTCAAACAAAATACAAATTAAAATCATAAAGGGCAACAGTGAAGCCTTGAACACGTGCATAATTCTCTGCCCTTGAGCTCGCGTGGCTTACTTATAAAATGCAAAATGCTGTGTCCTTTGTGATACATTATTTAAGTACATGTTTATAAATCATAATGATTCAACAGCTCATCCCTTATCGTTTCAAACCGAGTACAAATGTTGTGTGTTCAGAATCGCAGTGGCTTAATACTTAAATGCCCACTCTTACTTCACTTATGACGTTATATCCTGCTTAGCTTATATTTTTAACCAGGAACAGACCTTGTGGCTAAGATGGTCTTCAGCCCACCAAGCAACCGCCTCTTTAACATACGGCATGATGACCTAGAAAATGCTGTATCACCAATCCCCGGTCCTGCTCCCATCCCTGACACACCGGCACACAGTGAAGGGTAAAGGGAAGGCTGAGAGTCTGTGAGGAATGAAGGACAGGGGAAGAGCTAGGGGCAGATTGTCCACAGCCTGTTCCATTCCACCCACCACCCCAGAGACTAAGCCTCCCCGCAGACAGCTGCCAGGAACCCCATTGAAATGCTAAGTGAAAGCAACATATAGGTCAGGGACACACTGTCATTCTAGGCCACACTGAGGACGTTTTTATTAGTGAATTTTCCCTTTTTTCACGGCTGGCTAATCCAAAACTAGTAATTTTTAAGCAGGATCTCACAAATTGCAAGTCCACACGTGTACAAACAAGACGCACGCGCTGAGTCATAAAAATAAGACTTTAAAGTATCACCATGTGGAAGTGACATTTGTCGTTGAGGACAGGAAAACCACGTACCTCCATCTGTCGTCTTCCGCCTCCTGTGCGTGGCGACGTGTCATCTCGCTTGGAGGCAGGACCGGAGGCACCACCGTTTCTGGGAACTCAACTCCCGAGAAGCTCTGGCAAAGCCATCAAGGAACATCAGCCTCCCCAGATTTTGTTTTCGCGGGGTTTCAGCCATTGATGCTGATCTACAGAGAGCACACAAGTTTTTTAAAAGTTTCAAATGGAAGATAAGGAGAATCAAAGCATAAAAGTCCCCGGGTGACCTCAAAGACTCAAGCCTTCCTCTCCCAAAATCTCACTGAAATGGAAGTGGGGGCCCCACAGAGCCTCAATATCTTGCTTGAAGGTAAAATATATAGGCATCGGCAAGGTCAGGGAAGGTCACTAGGTTCTACAGACCCTTGCAAAATTTCTTAAATGCATCTTCAGTTTTCAGAAAGATTGATATATATATATACTAGAGGCCCGGTGCACAGATTTGTGCACCGGAGGGTCCCTTGGCCTGGCCTGCGTCCTCTCGCAATCCAGGACCCCTTGGGGAATGTTGGACTGCTGGTTTTGGCCTGATCCCCACAGGCCAGGCCAAGAGACCCCACCAGTGCATGAATCTGTGCACTGGGACTCTAGTATGCATATAAGATCTTAGGTTAATCTCTTCCCACCCTCCCACCTCCCTCCTTCCCTCTGAGATTCATCAGTTTGTTCAATGTTTCCATGCCTGTGCGTTGAGTGTCTACTCATCATAACTACCAGTCAAACAGTGGAACGGTGGCATAGGCTTTTATATATATAGATACACACACACACACACACACACACACACACACATAAATACTATATGCACATCATGTATATTTGCTTATTTACATATAGAAATGGATCAATATCATTGCTTATTGAGGACTTCCTTTTCTTGCTTCTGCTATGACTCATGGAGACAACAAGGGGCATGCTTAATTTCTGTAACAATACAAAACATTGGCTATCCTAGTCATATAAATTGATATATTGCTTAAAAGTGTTGGGGATTGCAATTCCTGTTTCATTCAATTGATAATCTGGATTATAACCACTGAGAAAGAAACCCAGTATTTCATGCTTATCTCTCCAAAATGTCAATGTCCCTGCTCCCTTTCCTGTGGGTCCTCTCGTACAAATACAAAGAAAAACACATTTCCCAACGAGGAAGGATTTGTCGTTCTCTTGCAAGACTTCTCTTGGCCTCAAATGCATACTTTAGCTCTAGAGCCACTGAAGTCACACAATCTTAGTTTTAACCGCCTGTTTTATAATCGCCTCATTCTGAAATAAGAAGTAGAAGCAGCTGTTTTTCAAACTCGGCATGCCTAAAATATATAGTTTTTCCGAATGTGCTCAATTCTGTGTTTGAAAGCTGCACCCTAACACTGCACCCTAAAACCCCATGATTGTTTTCCTCATGTAGGTCAAGTTAAAGAAAAACAGGTTTCCCCTGGGGCTCTCTTCTGAGTGAGCCATAAGTGATCAAATATTTAATTACAAAGTTAGGTGTTTTTGCGGGGAGGCAGCTGGGACCCGGGCTTCCCTTTGGCCGCCAGCAGGCACCTGGGACCCGGGCTTCCCTCTTATTTCAGAATGAGGCGATTATAAAACAGGTGGCTTCGTCTGGAAGGTCGTCCGGTCTAATTAGCATATTATGCTTTTATTATTATAGATATGGGTTCAAGGCAGCTCACCTTAGAATAACCTTGAAATCACCCAAAGAGAAAACCCTGCCCCAAGCTTCCTGAGATATGTCCTGAATCATGGGCTTTTAGAATGTTGCAAGGAAGGCGGATGCTATGAAATCTTTCCCTCTGACTGTGATTATTTCATGCAGACCTACATTAAACAAGGACAGTATGTCCTTGAGATCTCTTGGGAATAACTAAGGTAACACAACTCTCTAAGGAACTGATGAAGTCACCGTTACACCAGGGGAACCATGTGAGAAAGAGTGAGCAGGGAGCAATGAAATCATATTTCATAGTTAACTTGAGCCCGATCTCTAAGCTGCGAACCCCAAGGCAGAAATCAGACGTAACTGAAATCAATGCCATGGATTTGCGGCACATTGGATGTTCCTGTCAACACAGTTTTACCTAAGTCTCTATAAATTGTGCGGAAATACCAGGAGGCTGGGATAAAACCCCCTTAGTCCAAACTGCATCCCCACAGCATAGGGGTAAACTGACTTCCCTTTCATGATTAAAGCAATGCTTCCGTACTACCTGTAGGTACAGAACGAGCAATTTTCAAATTCATCTTAGGCTCCTTTTCCTGTAATCCACAAGTATTTGGAGTATATAGTTACATAATTATTGCATGATTTTCATTGGAATCTTCAAAAAAATATTTCCTTATTTCATTATGGGCAGGCATAGTTACTTCTGGGTATGAAATATGGGGAAATGTCTGTTGAAAATAAAAATGACAAGTACCTAGGAAATACTTGTGCATTTATTCCAGGTTCACTGAAATGTATGCACCTACTTAAGTAATAAGGAAAATTTATTATTTCACCAAAAATGCATACAATTCTTTAATGCATTTCTAGAAATAGCACAGCCTGTTTTTAAGCTGTTTCTTGTAAATTAATAAAATTATTCATGAAGTCCTATATTATCAATAGGTTCCCAACTTCACTTTTTAAAATATATATATTTTTTTTATTGATTTCATAGGGGTTAGGGGAAGGAGAGAGAAGTAGAAACATAAATGATCAGAGAGAATCATTGATCGGCTGCCTCATGCACGCTACTGGGGTTTGAGCCCAAAACCGGGGCATGTGCCCTGACTGGAAATTCAACTGTGACCCCCTGGTTCATAGGTCAATGCTCAACTACTGAGCCACACGGGCTAGCCAAATTCACTTCTTTCCCAAAGTTTCCCAAGTATTTATTTTGATCAAATACTGATAATATTCTTTGTAAATCTTAGGAGAAATATTTAAAGTAATTAAATAAAAAATGATTTCTGATATTGACTTATTCAAAACACAAGTTCTTAGAAGACATGTATAATATTCCCTATAGTTACCAATATGCACCTACTACTTATACACTTAAGCTACTTCGCACAATATATAAGAAAATGCAACTTAGGGGACACACTATTTCCTTTTCCGCTCATAGTTTTAGAATCTATGATTATTCATGGTAGAAAACATTAGCTTCTTCAATTCAAATTGAATTTGTAAATAGCTTTTAATCATACAAACCTAAAGATTGGTATTTACTTGTAGGTAATTAAAAGAAATCTAAACCAACTGGTGTTTGCTTTAAATGTACTTACTGGGAGAGAGAAATAGGCCCTGTCAACATTCTGTTATCACTGCTTTATCACTTCTAATTAAGGCTTTGACTCTGACTAAAATGAAGACACTGAGATGAGTGGTACTTCTACACTCAAGACTCCTGCCTGTGATATAACATGTGAGTGAGGGTGTGTGTAGGAAATGAAAATCACATTAATCCTTCTGAAGAGCCAACAATAAGAACAAATTCCTTTTCGGGATAGGCGAAGACAAATGGCTGCTGAAATTTAAAATCCAGCCTCAAAACCATGACTATCATTGATGGAGAGCAACTCTTGAAAAGACAGAACAGGGCCATTTTCGGGGGGCACCTTTAGGAGAAAATTATGAGAGCTCTGAACAACGATCCTTCTATGGGAATGAAAAAAAAAAGGCCAGGAGACAAACTCATTGTGAAAATTGGTTCCACATTAAAAAAGCTTTTGTGTGAGGCTCATCTATAGTAAATGGGAGAGGAATGACTATCTATGACCCAAAACTTTAAACTAGAGAAATAAAAAATAAAAAAGAGGAAGAAAAAAGATGACAACTGGTTCAGGACACAGGACTCGGCCATCTTTTCCAGAAGCCTCCTTTCTGACAGAATGAAGAAACAACCAACTAAGGCATCACACTCCGGAACACTCAGGGCCTGGGCACCGGCATCTGGAGCGCAGAATGCCCATGGAGCTGCCAGCTGCCTATAGGAAGCCATGTGCTAACACAGTGGTCGGCAAACTGCGGCTCAAGAGCCACATGCGGCTCGCGAGCCGTGGTTTGCCGCTCTGTTGACTAATGAGTTCGCCGGCCGCTGGGATAGGGGCTTCATCACAAGGAGCAACAACAGCCTGTAATTATTGGAATCGAGAGTCTAGGTCAGTGGTTGGCCAACTCATTAGTCAACAGAGCGGCAAACCGCGGCTCGCGAGCCGCAGTTTGCCGACCACTGGCCTAACAGCATCCAGGAGAGAGTGGCCAATGACATATACCTAGGTTGTGTTTCTATTACAGGTCGGGTGCACATGGAAGGTAACCCATCAATGTTTCTCTCTTACATTGATGTTTCTCTCTCCCACTCCCTCTCCTCCTCCTCTCTCTCCCACTCCCTCTCCCTCCTCCTCTCTCTCCCACTCCCTCTCTCTCCTCCTCTCTCTCCCTCTCCCTCTCTCTCCCTCTCCCTCTCCCTCTCTCTCTCAAATCACTTGGCGGGGGGGGGTGGGGGGGGGGGGGGGGAAGACACATATCCTCAGGTGAGCATTTTTAAAGAGAGCGAGGACCTTGTCAGCCCAGACCCACTTCACCACTTGCAATTCCGATACCCACAACGTTAGGGTGCGCTGGCCCTAGGAGCCCTGTTTCCTAACAGTGACCCGATGACAGAAGGCACATTGAGAGAACCTGCCTGAAGTCGCAGCTAGCCTGTGGTCAGGTTGGGCCCCACTTATCTGCAGGTAAAAAGGAGTTGGATCTCTGGCTGTGGTACTTATTCTGAGCTGCAATCCGGACCTAGTGTTCTCAATACCCAATGGGGCGAGGGAACACGTGCTGCTTCCAGTACATTCCCTGGGGCCGTCCCTTAGTACATCACGCTCAGCCATAACCCACGGGCACGTGCCATAACCGTAACCCAACAGACGGAAGGCCACTCAGCGGTGAGGTTCTGAGTCTCCCCACCATCAAGCAACCCAAACCAGGCCAGTTCCCAGCTGAGGACCAGGGGATGCTAGGATAGGCGGGTGAGAAGGTGGATGCGAATGATCAACTACCGTCTCAGAAACAGCCTGCCTCCGTCATGAACAGCTCAGACACCGTTTGCTTCCCAGCTTTCTCTGCGTCGCTTCCTTTCCCGGGCCTGGATTGGCCTGCACACTACAGACAGCATCCACACTACGTTTCCTTTTACGCTATATTTTCAAGAGAACTCGGACAAAGTCATCCCCGAAGAACAAAGCGATACTAACACATCGCAGGCAGTCAGTGCCATGAGGAAGGACGGAAAATGAAATTCCA